>NW_004955425.1:1371542-1375281 GCF_000276665.1 Chinchilla lanigera | reverse complement strand
CACAGCAGCTGGAGCGAGAGCGACGCGCGCCGCCCCGGAGGACTCATGGCCGGCGGTGTCCGCGCCCCGCTCCTGCGGTCCCGGGGGCTTCTAGTGCGGGCGGGTCCAGGCGAGGCGCATCGCTGACCTGCGGACGCAAGCAGAGAGAGCTGCTGGCCCAGGCGGGCGCGGCCCTCCGCTCAGCACACGCCCCCGTGAGCCCCGCTGCGGACTTTCCGGAATCTGCTGTTTCCCCAGCGGGCAGCAGCAGGCTGCGAGGGGCCCTCCGGAGAGCTTACTAGGGGGAACGGCCTGCTGCTTAAATAATCATTTTGAAGTCATTTCCGCATTGAAATTTTTCTTCCCCATGCAAATGCCATAGCAAAGTGATGCCTGATAATTGCTACCTTCACCCCCGCCCTTCTCTACCCTCCAATAAACTATCAACAAATCCTTTCGTATTAATCCTGACGAAAGAGCACTTTTCTGCGCTTTGAACTTACCGAGTCCTGGGAGAGGTCGGGGAGCCTTATTAGGGTAGAAGGAGCGACTGCATAAGGCATGAGTGTTTTAGCCCATTCCCTGTGAATGAATGTGTTATCAGTGGGACCGAAGGGGCCTCCCTCACTATGCCACTCCCAGCCTTCTCTCGCACTGGATTCCCCAACACACACACACACACACACACACATACTAAAAGCGGCCTGTAACATGAAATATGTACCCTGTACATATTTTGATTCCACTGTTTAATCATGCAAATGTTAACAGATCTTTCCATTTACACATTTAATCATGGAAAAATAAAAGTTAAACAGAAAGATCCATGTTTAAATAAAATAAAAGTTTTAAACAAAATGAAGCGAGTCAATATTCTAAACCAGACACTGCCTACACAATTACACTATATTCATTCTTTCTGTTTTTCATACCACGGAGCATTATATTTTCACCTATCACTTCAATCTTTCTTATCCTAATAACAATCTTAATTCTAGTAACTAGGACTGCTAATAAAAATATGATACCCTAGTTTATTAACATATCATGGTGTCTAGCACTTCACCCATGATTAGGCATTTGGGCTTTTGATTATTTTAAATATTACAAATCAGTTAGAAATGTCTTTCAAAAATTAGATTGGGGGGCTGGGGATTTAGCTCAGCAGCACAGCGCCTGCTTGGCAAGCACGAGGTCGTGAGTTCAATTCCTGGTACTGGAAAAAAAAAAAAATTAAATTGGATTTGACCCCTCCCCCCGCCAAGCTGGAGGCTGAATCCAGGGCCTTAGAGCATTCTGGGGAAGCCTGTACCACCAAGCCACATTCCCACCCCTTTCTGCTTTCTATTTGCAGGCTCACCCCATGCTTGTGATCCTCCAGAATAGGAGGATCAGCCTCCTGAATAGCTGGGATTACAGGCATGGGCCACCAGCTAGATTAAAGGTTTTTAAATTATTTACATTATAGTTGAAAGGTAATTCAGATGGTATAACATTTAAGAATCAATGTGTTCTTGAATCTTCAAATTTTTACATATAATCAAAGATATTTTTTTAAACTTGAGGATATTCCAGCATCTTTTTAAAAATGTGCTCACTACTAAGATCTTTTTTGTTTCAACAGTTCCTACCAAGGGGCTAGGGATCTAGCACAGTGGAGGAACACTTTACCCAGCACATGCAATGCCCAGAATTCAACCTGTCCCCAGCACCACACGCACAAAAAAGTTCACACCTCTATTTTGTTTGTTTATTTGTTTTTGTTTTTTTTTTGAGACAGGGTCTCGCTATTTAGTTCAGGCTGGCCTCGAATTGCGTTCAAGATGAGAGGAAGTATTTTGGGAAGCGTAGGGCAATGTGTCTTTTACTGAAGTACATTTTAAAAACTTTTAGCATTCACTCTATATTTTTTCACTCTACATTCTTCTAATTCTAAAGTACTTTGATTTTATTTATTTACTCAATTTTATTTAGTTTTTTTTTGTTGTTGTTTTTTGAGTCAGGGTCTATGTAATATTTAGTCCAGGCTGGTCTGGAACTCACTATGTAGCCCAGGCTGGCCTTGAACTCACAGGGATCCTCCTGCCTCAGCCTCCGAAGTGCTGGGATTGCAGGTGTGCACCACCACACCTGGCAGTACTTTGGTTTTAATAGTAGTAATCAAATTATAATTGTTCAATTACAGTACCAATGGGAGATCAGTAATAGAAAATATATTTCAGGAATATATTGTATGACAATACAGAAATCGCATTTCTTCCTACTTTTGAAATAGTTTTGAAAGTCCTGTTTGGTAAGTATTTTTATTTGCAATGTTGTGGCTGCCTTGATGTCCTGAATTGATTTGAACTATTTGCCTTTCATGGTCATTTTGACTTTGCGGAAAAGCCAGAAGCTGCATGATGCCAGATCTTGTGAGTAAGGTGGATGGGAACACTGTAATGTTTTTATTTGACAGAAACTGTCATCAACATTCAATGAATTTAGTGTGATCATAAAATACAGTGAAAGTTTAAATTTTAAGAAATATATCACCATAAAAGACACATTGTGTCCAGGCGTGGTGGCACACACCTGTAATCCCAGCACTCGGGAGGCTGAAGCAGGAGGATCCTTTCGAGTTCGAAACCAGCCTGGGCTTCAAAGTGAGCTCAAGTTCAGCCTGAACTGCATGGTGAGACCCTGTCTCAAAAAGACAAAAAAGAAAGACACATTGCTATTAACCCCCCTCAAAATACTCTCCCTTGCTTCAGACACATAGCAATGTATCTTTTACTGTAATAAGTTTTTTTTTAAAATTTAAACATTTATTGTATCTGTCAATCATCCTTTGTATATTTAAATATATAGTGGTATATATTAAATATATGCTAATGAATATTGGCTTAAGAAAAGAAATGTTTACCCTGGTGCATTAGTAAAAATTAAATGATTTGCTTAGGGTCACACATCATTTAGCAATAATGTCACAAATCATCTGATTTTCAGTGATCAGTGATCTTTATGGCTTTGGATTTCACCTCTACCACCTTCAAAGTCAGTTACATCTTACTTTTTGTAGTTCAACTAACATTGAAAACCAAACTGTACCTGTGAAGCTAAGTAATGCTTCATAATCAACAGTAGCTAATTAATACATTGCACAGATGGAAAGCCTCTCAGGAAACCGTATCTGTATGGCCGCAGCACTGCTGAATGTATTTTTCTCTTGCCTTGCCATTGCCAGTTATTGACCGAAACTGGTTGTTGACCGATATTAGACTAGTTTTTTGCTAAAGAGTGACATCTGGTGGCACTATGTTCTAATTACAATAAAAAGTTTATTATCTAAAATCATAATTAAGATTCCAGAAACCATGCTTTGATGTCAGAAACATTGTTCTGAGCTGGGCGTGGTGGCACACACCTATAATCCCAGCACTCAGGAGGCTGAGGCAGGGGAATCGTTGTGAGTTCGAGACCAGCCTGGGCTACAAAGTGAGCTCAAAGCCAGCCTGAACTGTGTAGGGAGATCCTGTCTCAAAAAGACCAAAAAAAAAAAAAAAAAAAAAAAGAAAGAGGGAAAAAAAAAAAAAAAAAAAGAACTCCTCTACATTGTTTGTAGGAATATAAAGTAGTGAAACCACTATGGATACTGCCATGGATGGTGCTTACAACATTTAAAATAGAAATTCCATTGTACCAAGTTATTCTCCTGCTGGGTATCATCCCAAGTGTTAAAGACATTATATTACAGTGATGCATTCCCATGTTTATAGCA
>NW_004955425.1:1365937-1371427 GCF_000276665.1 Chinchilla lanigera | reverse complement strand
AACTTATGACCTTCCTGTTTCAGCTTCCCAGACTGCTGGAATTACAAGTGTGAGTTACCATGCTTGGATAAAACAAATATCTTCATTTTTGTCAATAATCTTGTTTGCATCAGTGATCCAGCAGGCCTGTTTTGATTCCTACCATATACTACTTAATAGTTTATAATCAGGTAAAATTTCTTGATAATTTCTGTGATTCCCTGTTTGGTTCTTCCCTGTGAATCTCACAGAGGATAAATCTCAACCATAAAGAATAGAGTCTCTGTCTCCCCTTTATTCCTTCTCCCCCTCAGAGAAGGTAATGTAGCACCTGACCTGACAAACTATGACAGTGGAAAGGGAATAATTCCTGCCTCTGAGTTTCTTAAGAATACACACTTTTTCCTGAGAATGGCGGAGCAGGGATAAGGCTGAGCCCACAGCTGTTGTAAAGTGCAAAAATAGCAGAGTCTTACTTTGAAAGTGACTCTCCAAAGGCAGGCTAGAGTTGGAGGAGAGATCCAGTGCAGCACCCAATTTGAGAGTTCAATCCGGAGCCATGTGCGAAAGACTCATTAAGAGTGAACCACAAAACAAACACACTGCAGAGTTTCTGGTGTCAGCCTATCACAGGGACTGGGTGGGAGGGGGCCAAAAGAGACAACCGTGTAGAGCACAGGTTAGACATAGACCCTCTGTGAGAAGTTTAAGCTCAGGCTTGTAAAGACACAGGGTCCCTGCCCTCCATGGTGAGGAGCCAGGCCAGGTGTGTATGGCTTTCAGAGTGCTGCATTAAGTGCTGTGTTAAGTCTAGTGGTCAGCTTGAAACTCTGTCCTGCTGCCTACATCCAGCACAGAACTCAGCAGCCTGTTTGCTTTGCCCGTCCATCAATGTGAGCAGGGACGTGGCTGAACTTGGATGGTTGTTGCAGCCATGCGGGTACAGACAGAGGGGCCTCTGGATGGGGGGCACTTCATAAACCCACAGGCTGTAAAGCTAGGGGTACAGAGGAACACAGAAACTGGAACTGACACAGTGACTACTGCATGAGGGTGGACATCAGTGATGAACCACTTTCACCCAGTAGGCAAGGCAGGGCAGGATCCAGCATTCACACAGAGAAATACAAGTGTGGAAACCAAGTAGATTTTAGCAGCGACTCGCTATCCCTCCCCCTATCTGGTGGGTTCTAATGCTCTAGACCCTGGAAAGAAACCACTCACTCAAAGAAGGGAGGAACGTTTCTTCCTCCCTCCCTCCTTCCCTCCCTCCACCCCTCTCTCCCTTCCTTCCTTCCTTCCTTCCTTCATTCCTTCCTTCCTTCCTTCCTTCCTTCCTTCCTCCTTTCCTTCCTTTCTTTTTTCCCTCCCTCCCTCTTTCCTTCCTTCTTTTCTTTCTTTTTTTCTTCTTTCTTTTACATTTTTTAAGGGGCTTGGTTTTTATTCCTTTTTTCTTTATTTTGCTCAGTTTTTTCTTTGTTCTTTTCTGTTACTTTTATCCAATTCGTTTTATTTTTTTATCTTTAAAAGGATGCTTTATCTACTTTTCTCTCCTTTTATCATTTCTTTATTTTTCAAATTTTACATCTTTCATTCTCCTATTCCTCACCCACTTCATCTTTATTAGTATTACTATTAAAATTTAATTAGCAATAATCACACCTTGAATAAACTCATTGGCTATGATACAGCCACTGTGCAAAGCTTTTTTCATTAATTTTAGATATTTAGCTAACCCTATGCTATTATTGCTAAATTCTTTTCTGTTATTGTTGGTATAGTTGTTGCATGTAGTAGATATTTACTGTATATCAATATTGGGTTTGTTTTTATGTATAAATTGTAATTATGCACCTCTTTTTATGGCAAGGGTAGTAAAATGGTAGCTTCTAATGGTCCTTGTGGTATGTCAATGTTCAGTCTGTCTTTGACACTTTTATTGTTGATGATTTTGTTGCTATTGCCAGGATGGCATAGTTGTTGCTATTAATTAGTTTTTACTGTATAAGACAGATGCAGGTGACAATGTATATTCAGAGATACCTTAAAAATAACAAGAGTACATGAAAAATGGATCCAGCAGCTGCTAGATAACACAAAGAAGACTAAGATTAATTGAAATTAGTGAAAAAAAATCAGAATATAGCATAAATGGTATAAAATGTTTTTCATAGCTCTTATTTCAACAACTGAGGTTTGGAGACCAGAATTAGAAAGACAACTGCTATAAGAGGACAGCCAATATTTTACTTCTGGCCCTCCAAGGTCAACAAGGACCCAGAAAGTGAGGGGAACTTTCCACAAGATCTACAGTTTTGGTGATTCACCCAACCTCCCTAACAGGGAGATTGTTGGGCCCCAGAGAACAAGAGTCAACCAACGCACAGTGCCAAAAAGGAAGGCCACCAAAGAGAAATGCCTCTGTTTTCACAGGAAGCCCCATGGTCAAGCAGGACCATGACCCATTCTGGCTGCTGACACTGACAGAGGAGCTTGAGGCTCTGTACGTGGCTCCTAAAGTAACACATGAAGAGCCTTAATTGACTCTGACAAACAGCAAGAGGTTAATTTTGATTAACATAGGTCTCACTTTAACTTGGCCTTAAACACCCAACAGATGTATACAAATAATAATATGGTTTTTTAAAAAAGGCTCAATTTAGAAAGGGGACTCCAATCACTGCCTCCTGCTGGCACTACCACTCTGTGACTTCCTTTATGGTAGAAAACTACAGTTTTACTATCACTACCACTGTTATGCTTCTGATGCTATAAAAGCTCAGAAAGAATCTTTAAATTCCTTAGCTAAAATTGTCCTTCAAAACAACAAGACTCTCCATCTTCTTACAGTTAAAACCGCAGGGACTTGTGCACTAATAAGTGACATTTTTTGTCTTTAGATAAATAATTCTGATCTGGTAAAGAAAAAAATCTTAAAAGAAAATCAGTCCAAGAATGGTGGTGCATGCCTGTAATTCTTGCACTTAGGAGGCTGAGGTAGGAAGATTTCTGTGAGTTTAAGGCCAGCCTGGGCTACCTAGCAAGACCCTGCCTTAAAAAAAAAAAAAAAAAAAAAAAAAAAAAAAAGAGAGAGAGAGAGAGAGAGAGAGAGAAGAAAAGAAAAAAAGGAGATATCAGACTTATATATATATATATATATATTTTTTTTTATATCAGACTTATAGACAGAGAACCTCTATCAGTAGGTCTAGGAGCCAGCTGGTTATAGCCACTGTTCCAGTCCTTTAAGAGCAGTGTCTGAATGTGGCTTTTTTCCCAACCTGCCTTTCCATTCTAGTTCTCATGCTTTGATTGTACATGGTTTAATCTCTTGGAGAAATTTGTTTATTCTTGCCGAAAGTCTGCAAAACTCCAAATGATCATGTTATTGGACTCTCTTGGCTATGCCAAAATGTTATCAGTTCCTTCTAAAATTGGCTTGCCAATGAAATGTTACTGGGTTCTGGGTTGCTCACCTCTCCTTCTGGACAATGTCTACCTATGGGTCCTGAGAGGTGCTGCTGGGCTCCCACACCTCAGGCTGAGGGAAGATGTAGCCCAATCTATTGAAAACTTGCTCAAGTTCTCATGAGAAGTCCAGGTGTAGGGCTTCGGAAACTGTTCTGCACATGTGTTCTGGGATCTTATAATTAACAGGTAATGCCTACTTCCTCAGTCAGCTAGAATGAAACTATGCCCATTCTTCCCTAACCACAGTTAGGGATAGCTCTTCACAGGAAGGAATATTATATGCAGCGAAGTTACATAGAAATTAATATACAGTCAGAGAGGGACTGAGCTCTCAAGGAAATCAGGGAAAAATACAGATATCAGAATTGTGGCTGGAGTCACATCTGAAAAAGGAAAGGCCTCAAGATAAAGTCACAATGGCCAGGCTTACATACCTCCCTAAGGGATAAATAGAAACTTGAGGTTCTACTGTAATTGGTAGCACCCAGTCCAGTAAGTCCAGATATCCATCAGATACCCAGGTGAGTGGATCCATCCTTTCCCAAAGTTGTTCCTGTTTTAGAACTCTTGCCTAAGCCAAGGTTAATGATATCAGCCACATATCCTTGCTATATGCCCACTCCCTTATTGGATCAATATTTGCTAAGTAGCCATACATTTAATCTTATTGCTATAGCTAAGTAAGCCAAATAGAGTCCAAGTTCTTGTGTGTGACAAGGAAAGAACTGCCAAGCACACACCTCATAGTGTGTAGAAGTAGCTATATTTATTGAAGATCATGGGATGGTAGCAGGAACAGGGAGAAGAAGGGAAAAAAGGTTGAAGGGAAAAAGGGACTTGATGGCGAAAGGAGAGGGGGACTCAAGTGGGAAGGAAAACAGGAGACTTGATAACCTCAGCTTTGGCGATTAATAGGGTCAGACACCACTGATCTAAGGTCATTCCCACTGTCTCTCTCAATCTCTGAAGTTTAAAGCCAGATAATCATTAAGGTGGTGTTTGGTTTATGGGTGAATGGAGAGAAGGGAAATGGCTCACACAACTTCCCTGTTTTAGGATTATGGAAACGTGGGTAATCATTAGGATGGTGCCGAGTTTACTCTGAATGAAGGAAAGGGAGTGACTCAGCTCCTTTGTTTCTAACTGTAGTATTCTCTCCTGAGAGCTCTTTGAGGGGAGTTGCGGGAGAAAGTCTATAAATGTACTTTACAGGATAATAAGGTCTTCTTATAAAGAAGAAAGAAATTGTTGAACTCAAACAAAACAACTATAGCTGTTGTGACTGGTCATTACCACAAATTGGACAGATGGACTGACAAGCACACATAAGATGATTGTTTATAAACTGAACTGCATGCTAATATATTTGCCATGGTCTTTTTATGAATCATACACAAATATTTTGTAAGCATAGTAAAGAAGACAGTAGTCAGCCTATTCACACAATCTACTTAGAAGGGGCAAACTATCTTATCTATCTGGTCCAGAGTTATTGGTGTTCTCTCTCCTGAAAAGGAACTTGAGAGTGTCTGTTGGTTTACCAGGCGTATGAAGTTCATGGTCCTTCTTTGTCTTCTGGTGTCTCAGGTGGTTTGAGTTTTACCCTGGAAAGGCAAATTGAACTATCGATTCCCTGTATCTTAATGACAGAAGGAGTAGTTAGTAGAGTTGTGAGATCTTGTATCAGGCAATATTTTCCTGATGGCTTTGCCATGGGCTGGGTCTGAGGGTCCCCAAGGCTGAAATAAGGAATTTAACCAATCCCTTTAAAATAAGCATACAGAAGCTGGGTGTGGTGGCACACATCTGTAATCTGAGCACTTATAAGGCAGGAGGATCACCAGGAGTTTATGGCCAGATTGGGCCACATAGTGACAAAAGCTAGCCTGAACTACAAAGAGAGACCCTGTCTAAAAAACAGGAAGGAAGGAAGGAAGGAAGAAAGGAAGGAAGAAAGGAAGGAAGGAAGGAAGGAAGGAAGGAAGGAACAAAGAAAGAAAGAAAGAAAAGAAAGAAAAAAGAAAAGGAAAGGAAAGGATA
>NW_004955425.1:1357579-1365837 GCF_000276665.1 Chinchilla lanigera | reverse complement strand
GAAAAGAAAAGAAAAGAAAAGAAAAGAAAAGAAAAGAAAAGAAAAAAAGAAAAGAAGCATGTAGGTCAACTAACTCCTGTCTTGGAAAATGAATTTTCAGGATGCATGATTAAAAGAGGCATGAGAAAGTTTGACTAGAAGTTATAGGACACACTCAAGAGTGCAGTAAGGCTGCTCAAAGATATGAGGCATAGTACATTTGGGAACTGGAGATCTTTTACATTTTCGGAGATGAAAATCTGTGCAATTGACAATCTATAGTCTTAGTCTTAGTGGGTGGAAGAGGAGAGCCCACCCTTAATGGGATACTAGTCTATTCATACGGAAAATCCCCAAAGGGCGGTCCATTCATGGATGAAAGAGAAACACTTGTAAGTAAAAGACAATGGGCAGCCCCAATTGTAGTTGAAAGGGATTTGCCCAAGTTTTCTGTTTTGGTTTCTTTCTTTTTTTTGTTTTTTTCCGGTACCAGGAATCGAACTCATGACCTTGTGCTTGCTAGGCAGGTTCTGTGCTGCTGAGCTAAATCCCCAGCCCCAGGTTTTCTGTTTTGGGAGAAGGAAAAAAGTAAATAAACCAGGCTTGTGTTGTGAGGCTGCAGGGTTTTTCTTTTTTAGTACAATTTTAAAATTTTGATTTCTATATCTCCTTTCCTTATCCAGGTCTCATTTGTTCTCTACTTTATCATGGTTATTGGATAACAAATAAGCTTCATCGACTGATTGGCTTATTTTTGGTTTATGGGGCCAGTTGGAGTCTTTTGGTGCCTTTTCTTAGTATCTGGAGCTGATTGACTGTTAAGTACTCATTTAAGATAATCTGTCCTCTAAGTTCAGAGTCTAAATTAGTGTATTTATGGAGGGCCTCTTCAAACTGAAGCTGAAAGGTGACTAGGTTCTCATTGGGATCCCGATTAACAGACCTGAACTTATCATAGCTCACAGGTTTGGGGATCCCTTATCACATACCAGCTAAAATTTCCTTGATATATAATTTTGTTTAGCTTCTCGAGCCCCTGTGTTATAATTTCACACAAGCCCTTCCTGAGACTCAAATAATGCTGCAGTCAGCTGATTATCAGAGGGTAAAGCTGCAAAGGTTTCATGACTGGCCTGCTTTGCAGCCTTTATAGTCCTTTTCCTTCCTACTGCTGTAGAACGAGAAATGAGGATGAATCGGACATCTTGCCAGGTCAGATCAAGAGCCACTTTTAGGGAAAATTTTTATGGAAACCATCAGCAAAATTTTTCAGGATCTTCAGAGAAGCTACCCAATTTCTCTTTGCACTGTTGAATATCCATAACTGAAGAGGGAACCACCACACTGACTGTACCATTGGTGTTTGCTACTTCTCGAAGGCTCAGATGTAGCGTTCTCTGAGTCTAAAGCCCTGTAGTAAGTAGACCCAGACCTATGAGGGGAGATGGCCTTTATCTCCTGAGGATACTGACTGAAAAGGTTATTGAGGAGGTAGTCTGTGGGAAAGAGGAGCTGACAGCAGGGAGTCCTTAACAGCACCAGCACCTGAGAGATGATGACTTTTAGCATAGAGATCAGGCCTCTGGTAGAGGGCCATAAAGTCTTGAATTTAAGGCACCTCTGACCATTTGTCTTGCTCCTTTTTTTTTTTTTTTTTGGTACCGGGAATCGAACTCAGGACCTGTGCTTGCCAGGCAGGCACTTATGCCGCTGAGTTATATCCCCAGCCCCAGTTTGCTCCTTACAGTAGAGATTTGGTTGAAATATGGCACTATATTTCAGCCTGCCAAGGGGTGGCCATGTCTCATTTTCCCCACGTGGATACATAGGCCATTTGTTATTACACCAGATTATAAGATGATCTGTTTAAAGGCCTTACTATGGGACATGTCCCAATGGTTATGAAGACATCTGAGAGGGGACTCAGAAGGAATAGATGAGGTTTTTGCCATCTGTAGACAGGACGAGCAAAAATTAGGGTCTAGGTTTAGTCTCCCAGGGGTTTAACCTGGTTGGGCTGCACTTCCCTCCAGGAGTTTAACTTAGTAGGGTATTTCCTCCTAGAGGTTTAACCTGGTAAGTTTCAATTTCCTTTTAAGCCACCCAAGGGTTTTATTACCTGGGTAGGATGAAAGGCATCAGAGTTCACCTGATTAGTCTGAGTTCCTTGGGACTGGATGCCTCCAGCCCCAAGAAAGTACCATTGCTACTTTCTTGGACCCACTGGGTTTCTCCTATAAACCCAACTCATCTTCTAGGTGAAGAGCCCATAAGTATGCTGACTCACTGGCTGAATGTCCCTTAGCCAATTAAAACAAAATGAGACCCATCCCTAGTGAAAACTTTACTTATTACATTAAGCCATAAAATATATCCACACAGTGACAGAATCTCAAAATAAAAGCCAGCCATTATGCCCTTTCAGACAGCAGTATAAACTTAAAGCCACAATTATCACAATGAAAGCAAAACTGATTAAAATGGAGAGCAAACTAGTATCAGCGGACTACCACAGAAAGCAACAGCTCTAGGCAGGATTTTAGGACCCAGATTAGAGCAAGAGCTGGTTCTTCCACTCACTGGCTCATGAGGAACCAGTGGCAGAAGGTTTAAACAGACCAACTCCTCTCTTCCCTTGCAGAAAGGCATTATATCTCTTAACCCTGTTTTTCACTTATCCAGAACCAACAACTAAACAAATGGAACATGCTGATACCTGAAAGCCTGAGGAGGGGACAGGAAATCAGAAGAGGAGAAGGGAAATTACTAAAACCTATAGAAAGGAAGTGTTCCACAAGAGTCTGTGACCCACGGGGAGGCACAAACACCCTTAATGCTAAACGAAGGGCTACTCATATTCAGAGCAAGCTATCAAACTCCACAGAGAAGTGACATTTTGAGCTGACCAGGTCCACGTCTTCTGGTCCCCTGCGTCAGCAAATACTAAAGACTTTGTCTATTGGTGACCTTCTTCAGTGCTCCAGCGCCCTTTTCTTCTACTCTGCTGAGCTTGTGCCCATCCCCACTGAGCCATGTGTCACAGCCTCCAAGATAGATTTCCCACATGGTGTGGGTCAACAACAGATACAACCCTAACTGATCCTCAGGGCACCCCCCCCATGAGGACAGAAGCCTTTCATCCCACAATCTAGTCTTCTTCACATGGCACTTGGGCCACCTTGTCTCCAAGGAATCCATTTTTTTGCCCAGAAAGGGGAAGAGAGAGGGTCTCCCCATGGAGTGGGGAGTTACCTTCCTTATTGGCTGGGTTGTGTGTTTGCCCACTTCTGCTGAGGTCTCTGAAGGTTTCTGAGTTGCTGATGCCTCCAGTGTGCAGTGAGGTCTCCCAAGGTTTGGTACAGTCCTCCTGGCTGGCTCACCAGATGCTAATACTGAGTGGGTTAAAAATAGTCCACTTTCTTGTGTATGACAGGAAAGGATTGCCAAGTACACACCTCATAGTATGCAGTAAGTAGTTACATTTGTTGAAGACCCTGGGACAGTTGCAGGAATAGGGAGGAATAGGGAGGGAAAAAGTGACTCAACGGGGAAAAGAGAAAAGGACTCAAGTTTAGAACACATTTTTGTTTGTTTGTTTGTTTGTTTTTTTCTCCGGTACCGGGAACTGAACTCATGACCTTGCGCTTGCCAGGCAGGCACTTTTGCCGCTGAGCTAAATCCCCAGCCCCAAGGACTCAAGTTTAAAGGGAAAAAGGGAACTCAATAACTCCAGCTTCTGGTATTTATAGAGTCAGACACCATTGATCCAGGGTCTCTCTCTCACTGCCCCCATGTCAGCAATCTGCAAGGCCTCCTGAGTTTAAGCCTGGATAATAATTAAGGTGGTGTTTGGTTTATTGTTGAATGGAGAGAAGACAAGTGGCTCCCACAACTTCCCTATCTTAGGATATGGGAGCATGGACAATCATTAGGATGGTGTGGCATTTGCAGCTGAATGAAGGGAAGGAAGTGATTCAGCTCCTCTGTTTCTAACTGTACTACTATTGGTTGATTTGACACATGTTGTACCCACATTGTAACCTTGCTGTATAAATTCCTGCCTGACAAAGAGCTTCAGTGACAACCCACTTGGGACCCCTCTTGTCCCTCAACAGCTATGCCTATTCCCCAACAAACCTTTCCTAGTCTTAAAAAACATGTGTACAGCCATAATAGCAGAAAACTTTCCAGATATGAGGAAAGAAATTAACATACAGATAAATGAGTAATACAGAACCCCAAATAGTCATGATCAGAAAAAAACTTTTCCATGACACATAAAAGTTAAAATCTCAAAAGTCCAACACAAGGAAAGGAGCTTAAAAGCTGTTAGAAAACAGCAGCGGGGCTGGGGATTTAGCTCAGCGGCAAAAGCGCCTGCCTGGCAAGTGCAAGGTCGTGAGTTCCGTTCCTGGTACCGGAGAAAAAAACCAAAAAAACAAAACAAAACAAAAAAAGAAAACGGTAGCAAATCACTTACAAAGGTATACCCATTAGAAGCCCAGTAGACTTCTCAACACAGACCTTAACGATCAGAAGAGTTTGGAGTGAAGTGTTTCAAGGTCTAAAAGGAAACAATTTCCAATCTAGATTGATATATCCTGCAAAACTATCTTTCATGTCAGGTGTGGTAGTACATGCCTATAATCCTAGCACTCAGGAGGCTGAAGCAGGAGGAGCACAACCAGTTTGAGGCCAGCCTGGGGTACATAGTGAGTTCAATGCCAGCCTGTACCACAAAGCAAGACCCTGTCTCAAACAAACAAACAAACAAACAAACAAACAAACAAAACCCTTTCAAACTTGATGGTGAAATAAAGTATTTCCACGACAAAGAGAAACTTGAGAAATTCATAACCACCAACTGGTGCTCCAAAAAATTCTCAAAGATATTCTCAAAAGAGACGATGAAGCCAACAATACCAAAAGGCCTTATGAAATGAATATACCTGGTAGGGTAATCAGCTAAGCATAAGGGACTAAAAGGAATCAGCAACTGGAAGATATGAGGCACAGTAAAATCAGTTCTTCAGATAACTCAATGACAGGAGTATATAAATACTTTTCAGTAATTACTATGTGAATGGTCTCAATTCCCCAATCAAAAGACACAGATTGGCAGGTTGGATTAAAAAACAAAACCAAACTATATACAAGAAATAAATTTAATCCAAAAGACCCTCATAGATTAAAAATGATAGTAGTACAGTTAGAAATAAAGGAATGGAGTGAGTCAACTGTAAACACCACACCACCCTAGTGATTATCCATGCTTCAATAATCCTCAAACAGGGAAGTTGTGCGAACCACTTCCATTCTCTCCATTCAACCATAAACACAACACCACCCTAATGATTATTCAGATTTAAATTCAGGAGGTTGAGAGAGACAGTGGGAGTGACCTTATACCAGTGGTGTCAGACCCTATAAGTACTGGAATCCCGAGTTACCTAGCCCCCTTTTTCCTGATTCACTCTCTCGCCTATCCCTGCTGCTACTGTCCCATGATCTCCAGTAAATGTAGCTACTCACTACATACTACAAGGCATATCCCTGGCAATTCTTTCCTTGTCATGTACAAGAACCTGGACTATTTTTGGCCCACTTAACTGTAACAAAAGGAAAACGACATTGTATGAAATGGAAGCCCTAAAACAAGCAGGAATAGCAATTTCATTTTCAGACACAATGGACTTCAAGCCAAAACAGATCAGAGGATGCAAAGAAGGTCACTACATGTTGGTTAAGGGAACATTTCAACAGGAGGGGATAAAAATTATAAAATGTATGCACTGAACACTGATTGACCCAATTTCATGAAACAAACACCACTGGACATAAAAGATGAGATAAACATCAACATGATTATTGTAGGGGACCTTAATACCCCACTGTCAGAAACTGACAGGTCAGGGCCAGAGATATAAGTCAGTGGCACTAGTGCCTGCCTGACAAGTGCAAGCACCTGAGTTCAATTCCCAGAAAAAAAAAAAGAAACTGACAGATCAACTACACACACAAACACACACCCCAACAAAGAAATGTCACATTTGAACCACCCCTTTGATCTAATGGATATAATTGCTATTATTCCACCCAACATCAACAGAATCCACAATCTTCTCAACTGTAAAATGGAACTTTCTTTAAAATAGACCACATACTAGCACATAAAACATACTTAAGCAAATACAAATAATAAAAATTCTCCCATGCACATTACCAGCTCATAATGAAGTAAAACTAGAAGTCAGTGGCAAAAGAAACTACAGAAATTATGCAAACACATGGAAATTAAACAAGATCCTCTTGAACAATCAGTGAGTCACTGAAGAAATTGAAGAAGAAATTAGACAGTCCCTAGAATCAAACAATAATACTAGTACTATATAGTAGAACCTATGAGACACAGTAAAATCAGTTCTCAGAATTATAGCTGTGAGAATACTCACATCAGAAGAACAAAGCCAGGCCAAATATGAATGATGCATCTCACAGTTCTAGAAAAACAAGAAAAATTCACAGCTAGTACAAGGAAGGAAATTATAAAGACCACAGCAGAAGCTAATAAAATTGGGTCTTAAACATGCAAAGAATCCTTGGATTGAAGAGTTTGTTCTTCAAAAGAAGTAACAAAATAGATGAACCCTTAGCCAATTTTACCACAAAAAAGAAAGAAAAGACTCAAACTCAATGCAATTAGAAATGAAAAAAGCAGTATCACAACAGACTCTGCCAAAATTCAGATTATTAGTAACTACTTTGAAAACCTGTACTCCAATAAATTGAAGAATGCAGAAGAAATGGATAGATTCCTAGACACGTATGAATTACCAAAATAGAACCATGAAGATAATCCCACAACAACTAGGTATTTCGGCCATGAAATTGAAGCAGTAGTGAAACAAAATTACCAACTAACAACAGCCTAGGACCCAATGATTCACCGCTGAATTCTACAAGAACTTCATAGAAGATCTAACACCAATACTCCTCAAATACTTTAATAAAATTGAAAGGAAAAGAGTATTCCCAGCTCATTTCTGGAGGCTAGCACTAACCTGATTCCAAATCCAGTTAAGGACCCAACTGAAAAAGAAAACTACTGGCCAATCTCTTTGGAAAAATCCTCAATGAGATACTGTCAATCAGAATGAAAAAAATCATAAAAAATAGCATACATCATGACCAAGTAAGCTTCATCCCAGGGGTTCAACGATGCTTCAGCATACACAAACCAGTGCATGTAATACACCACATAAACATAAACAAGGACAAAAATCATATGATCATCTCAACAGATGCAGAAAAAGCCTTTGACAAAATCCAACATCCATTCATGATTTTTAAAAAAACCCTTAAGAAATAAAATTGGTGTAGAAGGACTTTATTTCAACCTGATAAAAGCCACTTATGACAAACCTATTACAAACATCATATTAAAATAGGGAAAAGGTGAAAGGTTTCCCTTTAAACAGTAGGTATGAGGCATGGTGTCTAGCTTTTTTTTTTTAGGTCAAATTCAAAATTCTTCACTTCATGTGTGTGCTTTTCTTATATTTTGCTGAACCGCAGGCCTGAGTACGGACAGTGGTTGGGATACTATAAGTTCTCCTTTTCCATCTTCTTTCAGTAATTTCCTTTCTCCTACTTGACTACAGAAGGCATAGTTCTCATTCAAATGAAATATAATTTGAGCTTTTACACATACATTTTATATATATAGTCAATAGTTTTTCTTTTTTATATCAAACCTCTTAACCCATCCAAAAGAAATTTTTTTGAGATAGGCTTTGGCTGTATAGTCCGGGCATGCCTCAAATTTGTAGTCCTCCTTCCTCAGCCTCTCCAGTGTTGGAATTACAATTGTGCACCGCCATTCCCAGCTACAATTCATTTTTGTATTTGGCATTTAGTATGACATGCCAGTACAATTGTAGATCTAATAACTTCTCTGGTAAAAGTGATCCTCCTACCTCAGCTGGAGTGCTGGAATTACAAGTGTGCACCACTATACCAACCCTAAGTCTCTTTGATTATATGAGGAGTATGAAGCTAATGAAAGTATCATCCTACCTTCCTAGAATCCTTTGCAGTTATAATGCATGTGCTAGGCAAGGTCTCTACCACTGAGCCACATCTGCAGCCCCTCCTGGGTAGTTAATTCTATCATCATTGCTAGTGGTTTATTTAGTTATGGATGTGACTGAGTTAGAAAGCTTGCTGTGTCAGCTTCTGGGAAAGTCCTGTCCTTTTTTTTTTTTTTTTTTTTTTTTTTT
>NW_004955425.1:1348492-1356629 GCF_000276665.1 Chinchilla lanigera | reverse complement strand
ATGAAAACAATGCTTAGTGACTCTAGAGCAGATACAGATAAAAAAATAGAGGAGCTTAAGAAAATTATGACAACCATGAATGTCCAACATAGGAAAGAAATCGAATCCATAAAACAGATTCAAGAAGATATCCAGGAGAATAGAAATTCCATTAAAAGTATCTGCAGCAGAATGAGCCAATGCGAGGCTCATTCAGATCTCAGATTTAGATCTCTTCAGAATCTCAGATGTAGAAAACAGGTTTTTGGTTAGTGATCATGAAAAGAAAGATTTCTTAAAAACAGTAAGGGACCGTGAGAAATCAATCCAGCAGCTGTGCAATGATACAAAGAATAAGTTAAGATTGTTTGGAGTTGAAAATGCAGGAGATAGCACAAATGATGCATTAAAAAAACTGTTCACAGACATCATGGCAGAAAACTTCCCTGGCAGGGAAAAATAGTTTGACATACAGTAAGTGAGGCATATAGAACTCTAATTAGCCATGACCAAAAAAAAATCTACAGCCAGCCATATCATAGTCAAGATTCCAGAAATTCTCAGCCCCCCAGTGTCTAGAATTACAGGCATGTACCACCACACCCGGCTTTCTCTTTCTTTAAAGGAGATGCTTGGAAAGCCATGTCTTTCTTCCTTTCCCTTAGATGTTTTCCTTTTGCAATATAAAAGTTCTGAAGTTTAGTGCATTCAGGTTTACCTATTCTTTCCTCAATTGTAAATATTTTTATGCACTAAGAAATCTTTTCCTGCCAGGCATATGGGTGCATACCTCTAATCCCAGCACTCTGAGAGAGTGAGGCAAGAGGATCACAAGTTTGAGCCCAGCTTGGCCAATTCAGTGACTTAGCAAGATCTTGACCCAGAATAAAAAATGATTTGGCTGTATCTCTATGTGAAGGCCCTGGGTCGAGATGGTGAACACCTTCTATGAGGATAGCCAATATACACAGGTGCTACTGGTCCATGTACCCATCTCATGTCTCTATTACTTCTTTGCCCCACTGCTTATCACATTAATTCCACAGAAATGGAACAGAGCCACATGCTGCTGCACTATACCATCAGCATGGGACACTAAGGAGCCTTGTGCCTTGCCTACCTCATAAAGTACATGCCATATCCCTGCCCACACATGGATCAAGTCCTGCTGACCCATCATCAGACCGAACAAAGACTTTTGGCAGCAGCTCACCTGCTATAAATTCCATCTGTTTGACAAAAATATTGTGTGTAGCTGGGTGTGGTGGTACACACCTATAATCCTAGCACTCAGTAGGCTGAGGTAGGAGGATTGCTGAGAGTTCGAGGCCAGCCTGGGCTACAAAGTGAGTTCAAGCCCAGCCTGAACTACATAGTGAAACCCTGTCTCAGAAAGACCAAAAAAATACTGTGTATATCATCACTTCTCTATGAGACTGATCCTGGACATCTATGGAAAGGTAGTTCATTTGATGATACCATTATGAATTATTCTGAATTGAGGTCAACAGTACAGACTTGCTGTTGAGCCTATACCAAGATAATGCCTTTCATAAGGGCAAGTAGAAAAAAAAGTGAGATGCTGCAGCCTTTAACCTTTCAAGAGTTGCAGGTAATGGCTGCTGGTCAGTAGATGGAGTGAGGCAGGTGATAAAATGGATAAAGAAACCAGTACCTAATGCATATAGCAGGCCTGGAATACTGTAGCTCTATCCCCAGGTGCCAACCCAGCAGGTAATCTGCCATGATCACTCCTTGGCTCCTTCAAACCCAATATTAGAGTCTTAGCCAACATGGTGCCTCCTGAGCTTTTCACAGTAAGTGCCAAACTACTGGCTAAGTGAGCTGCAGTAGTCCTCCAGAGACCCTGGGGCCCCAGGTGACCCCATAGCCACCTTTCACCGTAGTGACCCCACTCTTTTTTTCTAGATTGGACTTATATAGAAAGCAGTTTTCAAAGAAGAGAAAGCATGCCAAAGTGTAAAAATTTTTTAAAAACCAGACATGGTATATTCATGTAATCCCAGCACTGGGGAGGCTGAGGTAGGAGGATTGCCATGAGTTCAAGGCCAGCCTGGGCTACATTGTGAGACCCTCTCTCAAAAAAAAATTTTTTTAAAAAAACTTTTTGAATACTCTTTTACAGGGCAAGACCTTTTTTTCCTTTTTATTTTATCGGTACATTTTAGATATACATAGTGATAACATTCATCATAGGGAACTGTGAGGGCAAGGTCTTAAAAGCCTGTAACAGTCCTTTACCAGCCCCTTTCATGGACCATGAGGAAAGCAGGTCTGACAGCCTCACAGGGCTCAGCTTGGAGACAGGAGCTGCAGACCAGGACCCAGCTTTGTCATTTCCTCTCCACGTGATCTTGGAGTCTCAGTGTCCTCCTCTGTCAAGATTCATCAATCACATGGCACAGCGCCTGCTGTATGGTGTGGGTTAGCATGAAGGACAGCTCTTGTCCTTTGGCCTTGCTGGTTCCAGAGCAACATAGTCATCCTCATAAAGGAATTCTCCCCATCTGTGCACAACCCTTTGTTGTTCATAAAGTATTCTTCTAAAAATTGCCCTGAGTGGGAAACAAATGGTTTAAATCTTACCTCAGAAAAGGCCTAGATTCAGGAGGTTTTTAGAATTCCCACTCTATCTAATCCAGATGTGACTCAGAGGTCCTGAAGCAAGGGCATGATTTCAACTTTCCCCAAAAGGTCTTGTTTAGAATCACTAAGCATTAGAGCAAATGCCCCTGTCTGGTTGACTACCAGGGTCAACAGGGCATGTATCCATGGGAAAAATGAGAAGGCTACACCACCATATGCTGGAATCCAGGACCTTGGTGCCAGGATCTGGCTCAAAAACAGCTATGCTAATCCAGAGCTTTTCAGATCACATATGAGACAAAAAGCACAACTACTCCACTTGATGGCTTGACACTAAGTTATGCATCCAGAGCCCAGTAGAGATCAATGCTCTTTTTCTTTATACCTATCTATACCCCACTTTCACAAAGGGAGTGTCTATGGGTCCAGTGTGGGAGAACTCAGAGAAGGAAAAGCACTATTCTAGACTTATTTTTTCATTTTACACATGAAGGACTAGACCCCATGCTTAAGAACATATTTTTGTTTGTTTTTTTTTTCTTTTTGAGACAGGGTCACACTATGCAGATCAGGCTGGCCTTGAGATAACTTTGTAGCCCAGGCTGGCCTTGAACTCGCAACGATCCCCGTGCCTCAGCCTCCCGAGCACTGGGATAACAGGCTACCATGCTGGTTTAAGAACATATTGTTAACAAAAAGAATGATCTCCATTGGTGGTGTGACTTGATGTTGCTCTACCTAGCATGAGCAATGCCCTAAATTCAATGCCAGCACCACACATACGTACACATAATCAGTGTAGTCAACAATATGTTTAAGTGCTTATTTTAGCAGTCATTTAAATGTTTTATATGCATTGTCTAATTTAACCCTCACAATTCCATGAATATTATTATTTTTCCTAGATGAAAGTTCTGAAGGGGTTGGTGGTGCATGCCTGCAATCCCAGCACTCGGGAGGCTGAGGCAGAAGGATCGCAGTGAGTTTGAGGCAGTGCTTGAGGCAAACACAGTACCTGAACAATGTATGCACTTGATAACTGACATAGTTGTTTCTCATATGAATCTTCATAATTCAATTCGCGTTGTGCTGTAATAAATGCATTTAACACTAGGAATCCAGGTCAGGACCTCATGCTTGCGAGATAGGCGCTGTGCCACTGAGCTATATCCCCAGCCCAAAACAAATGTATTCTGAACTTTGGTGCTTGCATTTTTTTGTTGCTTTAGTGTGGATCACAATTTTTTTTTGAGACAAGGTCTCACTATATTATGGTTCAGGTTAGCCTTACTCACAGCAATCCTCCTGTCTCAGCCTCCTCAGTGCTGAGATTACAGTTGTGTGTCACCCTGTCACAGGATCACTCTGTGTTGTCCAGGCTGACCTGACTCTTGCAATCCTCTTGCCATCCTCTTGCCTCAACCTCCCAAGTACTAGCTGGGCGTGGTAGTGCATGCCTGGGATCCCAGCCTTCGGGAGGCTGAGTCAGGAGGGTCATTGCGAGTTTGAGGCCAGCCTGGGCTACAAAGCGAGTTCAAGACCAGTCTGAACTGCGCAGTGAGACCCTGCCTTAAAAAGACAAAAAGAAAAAACAAAACAAAACCACAAAAAAACAAAACACCTCCCAAGTATTGGGATTACGGGTGTATGCCATCACACTGTCACTCTCCTATTCCAGCATTGTTTTGCTCAACAATACACATTTTGTGTTTTTCTGTTTACTCTATTTTTACTTCTGTTACAATGTAACTTCAAGTAGAGTAGACACCTTGTCTGTTTTGGTTTCTTTTGAAGCCCAAGTTACTCACAGAGATGCTTACTTTAGCTAAATAAATTAATGTTGTACATGATCAGTAAATAGTACCTGCTTATGAATGAATGATGGGCAATAAATTGACAAGGAAAATGAGAGGGAATCAATGTGAAAATGTGAAGATACATCAACTCAATCACATTTTGCATAGTGGTATAAACTGGTGATGGTGAACCTTTAGAAATAGCCTGCTGCAGTATGTGTGCCATAGGTTCACCACCACTGGTATAAATAGTGTCCATTAGTATCTGACAGAGATGCCAAACAAATACAGTGCTTGTAGTGTGGATGGACAATAAGCAGTATTACTAGCTTGGTTCTTGGAAAAATTGCTGAAGCTTTCAGTTTCCTCAACTGTAACGTAAAGGTTAAAACTTACTTCACAGTGTTGGTCTATGCATTGTATGGGGTAATCTAAATTATGTCTGATACAGATCAGGTATTTGTTAGTTTCTTTTATATGTCTGTTTTATGGTTTACAAAGTTCTTATAATCTCTTCTAGATTTGTGACCTTATTTTATTTCCACAGCTTTCTATAGTGCTTTTTTTTTTTTTTTTTTTTTTTTTTTCTTTTTTTGAGATAGGGTCTCGCTATGCAGTTCAGGCGGGACTTGAGCTCACTTTGTAGCCCCGGCTAGCCTCGAACTCGCAATAATTCTCCTGCCTCAGCCTCCTGAGTGCTGGAATTACAGGCGTGTGCCACTACACCCGGCCTTACAGTGCTCTTCATCAGCTTCACGTTACAGATGAAAGGAAGACTCTTCACAGGTGTCTTAGTAAGAAGAAGTCAATGGGCATTTTTTGTTTCGTTTTTGTGTGTGTGTGACAGGGTCTTACTACGTAGTTTAGGCTGGCCTTGAAATCACTATGTAGCCTAAGCTCGCCTCTAACTCGCAGCAGTCCTCCTGTCTCAGCCTCCCCAGTGCTGGAAGGTAATGCGCCACCACACCCGGCCCAGTGGGCATGTTTTATAAGCAGAGGAGCAACATAATAGGTCCTTTTTGAAGATTAATGTGTTAGTGGTTTATAAAATAGGCTTGACTGAAGAAATTGGAGAAATATTACTTCAATTGCTAGCATAAAAATAAGGTGACAAGGGTCTGTACTATGTGATAGAAAAGTATTTAAAAGCCTAATGTTTAAAATTCAATGAATTTAAGTACCTAGGTAAGCAAAAAAAAAAAAAAAAAAAAAAGTTTCCAAGAAGACTTAGAGGTTTCCAAACTTGGTTGGCTGAAAAAATGATGGTATTAACAAAAACAAAAACTATTTTTATTCCCTGATTAGGGAATAAAACTTGGCCAGGGTGATACTGCCCACCTATAATTCCACAAACTAGGGAGGCCCTGGTAGGAGGAATGAAAATTTAAGGTTTGGGTAACTTAGTGAGACCCCGTCTCAAAATAAAACATGAGAAAGGCTAGGCGTATTGCTCTGTGGCCCCTGGGTTCAATCTCCCATACAGGGCTGTGGGGGAATCATGGGCAGAAGACTTTCTCTTCAACATCTATCTAGAACTTCTGGCAAATAAAGGCAAACATTTGACATTTCTTCGGTGCCATAGCTTATTTTTCTTGATTTCACTCTTCCCACTAGCATCACCACCTGGCCCAGAGCATTGGAAGGTCCAGAACTTTGGCTACATCGTCTTTTTCCTTCTCTTAAAAGCCAGGAACACTCATTTATTTGCCCTTCCTCGTTTTAAGAATAGCGGTCTTCTCCAGATCAGCACAAAGCTTTTTTGTTTGGCTTTTTTCAGGCACGGAACTCCACAGCCAAAAACCTCAGGCTCCTTTCGTTCACGTTCGGAGCACAGCCCCTCGCGGCGAGCTGACGTCACTTCCGGCGCGCTGACGCTCAGTCCGGCGTGCCGACGCCTGCGTCAGCAAAGAGCGGGGCTGGGGGCACCCGGTTTGAAGTCGTGCGGGTCGGAGGACCGGCGCCTCCGACGCTGTCTGAGACCCTCGGTGCTCGGCCGTGGCGGGAACGCGTTTGGGTAGGTTGCGGGGTAGATGCCCGAGGGCCCGCGCCCGGACGCCCCGCACCTCACCGGCCGCTCCGCTCTGCCCCGCGGCCTGGGCCTGCGCCTCTCTGCTCTCTGGAAACTAGCGCCTCAGCTGCGCGGCGCGTAGCTCGCGGGCGCTGCGAACCGTCGGCGCCCGGCCATGGCCGTCTCCAGGTGGGTCTTGCCGCTGACGAGCGCACGGGTGAAGGAGTCGAGCGAGGCGCGGGCTTCTCCCGGCCCCAGCCTCTAGAGAGGAGCGCTCCTCATTGTCACGGACTCCGCGCCTACTTCCTAACTTCGGAGTTCGCTCCTCAGTCTTCGGGGCTTCGGGCGCGGGTGATTTCTGGGAGATCGCTTCGCGGTTTTTGCCCCCCTAGTTAAGTAGATCCTTTGGCACGTTAGGGCTGTTTTTACCCTTTCTTTACCGTGTTTCTCTTCGTTGGTTTCTCTTCCCTCTTTCAGTTCTAGGAGAGTAAGTCAGTCTCTTACCTTTCTTAGTGCTCTAAGTCCGATCCCTAACCTCCATTTCATGGCAAAAGTTGGTAGTGACGGTCAAAACAGGAGAGATTTGAATTACTGTTACCTGCCAAAAATGTTTATTTGCGGGATTAAGAATATGTTCCTTCCTGAGGTATTTTTTCTTGTATTAAGTTGAATTCGTCCTTTTGTTAAGCATGAATTCGTCCTTTTGTGAGCATGCCATTGACAGCATTGTGATCGTAAACAGGTTATTGTATGAGCACCAGCTTTCAGGAGGTGCCACAAATCTTAAATTATTTTGAAATATTGCCCCAATATTGTAGGGAAAGTCTAAAGTTACGGAAAGACTTCCAAGACATTTATTTGTATCGCTGTAGGAGAAAAACTCTTCTCTGATGATAGATTGAAACACTTTTTTAAAGAGGTTTGATTTTGGTAGCCCTATATGAATGTAAATAGGGGATGGTGCCTTTGTTACAGCAATTAGAAGGATTCGCCAAGTTCTTTATGAAAATTGTGTTCTTCTGTCACACAGACTGAAGGAAAAATGATGATAAAAAGTTATTCATTTTTTCATAATTAGTTGAACACATGTTTTGAGCACATTATGTGCTAAAGTTTCATCTGTTGTATAAGAGAAAGAAGAACCCATCCCTCAGACTCCCTAGATGACTGATGAGATAGTTTGTGAGAGTGTGTGAGAGAAGTCTGTGGGAGCTGGGTGAAGGAGGTTGCTAGATACCCGTAGTATGGGAAATCTAACTTTTGTTTCATTAATTAATCCATTCATTGTGAGGAAGTTTTGTGATATATAAAACTAAAAACTACTTGAATGTAAGTGATATTTTAAATTTCTGCAAGTACAGAAATTAAAGTTCATTTAGGGCTACCAGAATCAAACCTTTTGAAAAAGTATGTCTACTAATTTATTAGTCATATTGCTACAGATGATATACTTTATAAATACACTGATACATCCTTAATGTGAGATTTATCAGGTGTTACAATGTTTAAGGGAATGAGTACTTCTTTTCTTAGAGCAGACTGTATTTTCACAATATCGGATGTAGCATTATAGAGACAGAATGAGTGTTTAAAAAGAGCCTTATCTGCTTAACAGTTACCTATTTACATAAAGTTTAGGACACCTGATATTTCTTAATGAATGACTGGGTTTTGAAGGCTGCTGCCTTTTGTTCTATCTGTGGGGTTTCCAAGAGTAGTTCTCTTATTTTTTGTAGATTTTTTTTTT
>NW_004955425.1:1344026-1348392 GCF_000276665.1 Chinchilla lanigera | reverse complement strand
CCAGGCAGGCGCTGTGCTGCCGAGCTAAATCCGCAGCCCCTTCAAAGTACTACTTTAAAAAAACTTGTAACATTTTTTTAAAAGAGCTACTTTTGTGCTTGGTTTGTAATATAAGTTCAAGTAATATATTTTGAGATATCTTGTGTGTTTGGGGGTATTGCCAAGTTTGTTTTATTTTTCTTACCTCTGTGGATTAACTTTGAGTGGCAAACTGTAGTTTCAAACTGGCCTTCTACATGCACTAAGCATGTATCTAAGCTAATCTTTTCTCTCCAGTTGGTATATGCTTTTGGAAATACAGGCTTTTAATATTTTATATGTATCTCTCTCTATTTTTATTTTTTATTTTTTATTTTATTTTTTTGAGACGTGGTCAAGGCTGGCCTTGAACTCACTCTGTAGCCCAGGCTGGCTTAGAACTCCTGAGGATCCTCCTGCTTCATTCAGCCTCCTGAGTGCTGGGATTACAGGCATGTGCCACTACACCTGCCTCTTTAATATTATTTTATATAAAATAGGTAGAAGATAGTACAAGAAATAAAAACCATTTGGCAGAATCAAATTAAAATTTTTTGGTACTGTGTCAATGTACATAGCTGAAGAAAAGCTGTGTAATACTTTTAGGACCTCATAAGCATTTCTAACAGAAAGGAAGTGCTAAATTGGTACCATCGTTCCCTCATTTGCTAGGTGAAGAAATCCACAGGTTTTGGGCTCAGGGCATATGCCTATAATTTCAACACTCTGGTGGCTGAGGCAGAAGGATCACCTGGAGTTTGAGGTCAGTTTGCGGTACATAGTGAGACCCTCTCTCAAAAGTCAATCAGTCAATCAGATCCAGGGGTAGTCTTCCATTTTGCTCTTTCATCTCCCATCCAGGCAGCTCCCAAATCCAGTTCTTTTGTTCTTCTTTTCTAATCTTTATTCTCCAGTTCTTCTGTACTACCAGTTACCATAGTCTTCTGTGCCACCATCCTCTGGTCCAGGGTGTCTACAAGAATGGCCTCTCTTATTTGCCTGTTTCCTGTGATAGCTCCCTCCACTTTGACCTTCACTTCAGCCATATTTTTGCTAATGTGAAGTTTTCTTTCTTTTTTTTTTTTTTTGAGACAGGGTCTTGCTGTGTAGTTTGGGCTGGCCTTAAACTAACTTTGTAGCTCAGGCTGGCTTTGAACTGGCAAGGATCCTCCTGCGTCAGCCTCCCGAATGCTGGGATTACAGGCGTGCGCCACCACACCTAGCTTTTTGTCTTTTTGAGACAGGGTGTGGCTGTGTAGTTCAGGCTGGCTTTGAGCTCACTTTGTAGCCCAGGCTGGTCTCAGACTTGCAGTGATCCTCCTGCCTCACCCTCCTGAGTGCTGGGGTTACAGGCGTATGCCATCAACTGCTGATGTGAAGATTTTAATGTGACTTTTTTTTTTTTTTTTTTTTTTTTTTTGCTTATATTTTTTTTTTTTTTTTTTTTTTTTTTTTGCTTAAAACCATTTGTTTTCTGTTGCCTTGGTTGAAATTCCCAAACATTTTATTTGATCCTTTGTCAGCTGGTTCCTGTTTCATTTTATGTCAGTTTCTTTGTACTTCCCCTCCTTCCTCACCTTCTCCTGTCCTCCCCAGAATCTGTGCTCTCACCTTCCACCTGTGGAAGTCCCACTTCAAGTCTGACTAATTTCAACCTTAGCTTTTTGGCTAGTTTGTATGTCACTTTGTTCTGGAAGCTTTCTTAAATTTTACTTCATCCATGCTATTTGCAACGATATATACTCCTGTCAGTCATAATATTTACCACACTTTGTAATTGATTAATTGTTCTCTCCCTTGTTGAATTAAGCTGTGAGAGAACTGGGTGCGTTTTGGTCTTTTCTGTCCCCATTAGAGTGCCTGGCTTCTAGAAGATACTCACTATGTACTTTTTTCCCTTGCTCTTTGAGACAGGGTCTCCACAGTGTTGCTCAGTCTGGTCTAATTCCTGTCAAGTCAGGCGAGTCTCTGTAGCTGGGACTACAGACCAATATTGTGCTGGCTTATACTTTGTAATTTATGTAGTTTTCGTCTGCTAAGGGATTCAACCCAGATCTTCCTGAGTACTAGGAAGATCCTCTGCCAGTGAGCCACATCACCAATTTGAATACTTAAAAACTGAATGACTTTGGTTCTTTTTCTAATACCTTGTGATTTTACCACTTTTGCGTAGCAAAATGTTTCCAGTATTTTTCAGCGAGGGCTTCTGAATTTAGCTAGTTTTTCCTCATGAAGACAAACATTTACTGTAGCTTTGAATATTGGCCAGAATTACAGTTTTTTATAAAAAAAATCACCAGAGCAAGGCACAGTGGTAGTGCTCACCTGTAATCCTAGCTATTTGGAAAGCTGAGGCAGGAGAACTACAAATTCAAGACTAGCCTGGGCATCTGATTGAGAGCCTGATTAAAAAATAAAATTACAAAATAATACTGAAGAAAGCTCAGTGGTAGAGCACTTGCCTAGCATGTATAAGACTTTGGGTTCAATTCCCAGTACTATTAAGAAAAAATTGAGAATGATGTTTAAAGTTTAGGATGTCATAAATTCTGTGATAGCATGGCCTTTTTGTAAACTAGATACTATAATTCTGCATTTTGGTAAAAAATATTTAGACCCTGTTTATCTGTAGGTAAGATAAATCTTGCAAAAATAACTTCATGACCCTCTAAAATTGCAAATACAATCATAGCATTTGAAGTTTTCTATAAAATTAAATGAAACATCTCTAGAAGATCTATGACTCCATTGGGTCCTTAGCATAAAATGTAGGAGTAGAAAACAGTGTTGCCCTTAAAATGTGGATGCTAGAAAGTTCACTTGTTTCACTCACTAATATACTTGCTCCCACAAAACCAGACTTACACAACACAACACAACAAAACAAAACAAAGCCAGACAGTCCTACTGAATTAGTGTATGTTTGGGCATTCAGTGTTGCTTGCAGATAATTTAAGTCAGAATTGCTGTCTTTGAGCATCTTGTTTTGCCTTGTGAGGCTTTCTCCTAGTATCTTCTTTCACTTAATCAGGATTAGACAACTGTAAGGCACAAGTAGAGGGACTGTTGCAATGTAGTCATTGACAGTGAATCTGTAACTGTTGGATTTCAAAGTTTATTATAGATTTTTTTAAAGCTTGTTTTTTTGATATCTTTGCCCGTGTACAGCACAGTTGATTCAGTTGACTGTTGTACAACAGTTTTTATCCAGCAGTTTTTTCTTGATGATATAGAGAAAATTTCAAAAATTTATGTAGTTTTTCCCCTTTAGAGCTATACTCTAAAGGTCATGTCTAAAATGCCTAGATATGATTTAACTGTGACATCTGTCTTTGTTTGAAAATGTTACAGTTCAAAAAGTATTCAGGGAAAAAATTGGGACACACCCTCTTATTGAAGAAACAAATTGCTACATATGAGCAGAACTTTGCTGGGTTTTGTTAATTCTCCCTCTGCCCTGCTGATACTTCAGAGAAACATTGTTTCAACAGGAGTATTCTCCAGAGAACAAGGAAGTTAGTCTGTTTCTTCAACTTCTTTCTTTCCTCTTCTTCCTCACTCCCTTCCATTTTTTGAGGAAGGGTAGCCTCAATTTGTAGTGATCCTCTTGCTTCAGCCTCTTGAGTGCTGGGATTACAGATGTAGGCCGTTGTGCCCAGCAAAAGGACGTTTTTTAATGTGGGGGAGGGCAGTAGAGTTTTCCTAAAGATAAGGGGAGATGCTAATACAAGAAAAAAATTGCCTTAACCTACATGGGACAATACAAGTGTGTGCTAAGCCTATTCCTTTACTACTAATTTCGGTTCATTTTAAGGTTGACAGAAGGTACTATGTATTGTAAATTAAAATTTATCAAATAGTTTATTCTTTAAAAATTTTTAGAGAGATAAGAAGCCCGGAAAAGTTCAGGAGGCATTACAGAAGCTTTTCCACTTCACACTGTATGGTAAATTCCTCCTAGTTTCTTTGGTTGATTTCTCACGGTACTTGTATGAAGTTTAGTTTGCAGTGCTGGGATCAAACTTAGGGCCTTGTGTGTACTAGGCAAGCACTCTACGGCAGAGCTATATACTGCAGCCCTGTTTTTTGTTGAGTGTGTATGTTTTTGGATACAGGGTCTTGCTAAAGTTGCCCAGGCTGCCTTGAGCTTGGGATCCTACTGTGCCAGGCTCCTGAGTGCATTACCATGTATGGCTTATTTTAAATTATAGTAATACGTGACAAAGTTTACCACATTAACTATTTAAAAATATATCATCCCATGAGATATTTCTGCTAAACAGCCTAATTTTTAAATTTTTTGGTACTAGGGATTACACCTAGGGCTTTTGCACTGAGCTGCATCCCA
>NW_004955425.1:1309239-1343451 GCF_000276665.1 Chinchilla lanigera | reverse complement strand
GACCTTGCGCTTGCCAGGCAGGCGCTTTGCCGCTGAGCTAAATCCCCAGCCCCACATCTTCCTATTCTTAATGTCTTAGAATACCTCACAAAGCTGTCCTTGTGAGGTATTCTGTCAGTTGGCCTTTGCCACTCTTTCAGAGATTTAATGCTGAGAATAAGTGACGTGTTTGTGTGTGTGTGTGTGTGTGTGTGTGTGTGTGTGTGGGCGCGCGCGCGCACACACATCCCCAAATGGGATAGAATAGAAATGCAGCATGTACTTGTTTTTAAACTGTAATATAGTAATCTGGGACATGTTTCATAGTTTAAAATATGTGAGGTTTTTTTCTATGTATTTTTATGGCTTTACTACTATGAGTTACCTAATGCAAACATCTGGAGAGGAAAAGGGTTAGACTGCAGCTATCAACCAAACCTCTGCAAACTTCCATATTGTATATTCTTTCTCTAGACATTTTTTTTTAAATTTGGTACTGGGAAAGTTTAGCCCAGGGTCTTTGCCCTGAGCTATATATATCCACAGCTCTTTTATTTTAAGACAGGGTTTCACCAAGTTGTTGAGTTGCCCTAGGCTGACCTTCAATTTGGGATCCTCCTGCTTCAGCATCCCAGACTGCTTGAATTACAGGTGTACACCACCTGGCTTCCTTTCTAGAGCAGTTGTTTGAAGTCACAGGTTGATAAAATAAACATGAATCATGTCTTATGTATTGTTTCTCTGAATTTAAATCCAGATTGAAAATGGGCCAGATTATGTTTTACTTAAATTATTCTACCCAATAGTGAAGGAGATGTGGCAGGAAGATTACAAGTGTGAGTTCCATTTGGACAGTTTATCAAGATCCTGTCTCAAGCTGGGCATGGTGGCACATGCCCATAATCCCAGCACTGGGGAGGCTGAGGCAAGAGGATCCTGGTGAGTTCAAGGCCAGCCTGCACTGCATAGCAAGACCTTGTCTCAAAAAAAAAAAAAAAAGCCTGTCTCAAAATAATATAAAATAATTGATAAATAGGTAGGGGTAGGGGTGTAGCTCAGTGGTAAAGTGCCCCTGTGTTTGATCTCTAAGTGCTGGAAAAAACTTTTACCTTCCATTCAACTTGACATCAGTTACCTCTGTCTTCCATCTGTCTGTCCTTCAGAGAATGAAGAATGGCTTTTTTTCCCCTGCTAGCTGCTCTGTAAGAGAAGCTTTAACCAAAAGAAATATTGTGGTAAGTACAGTACTGTGTTCCCACAATCAGCCCTCCTTTTTACTTCCCTTTTTTCCTGACTTCTAGCTTCATCAGATCTCTCTTCACCAAGGGCCTTGTCTGCCCTCCCAACATAATACTGAACCAGTCTCATGCCCTTTGTCTTTCTCTACCAGTTTACTATACCAGCTTTTCCTACTGTGGCCTAGGCCTGATGCTTACCCTATTTGCCTCATGCTGCCTTCCCTGGGGCAACAGGTCAGACTGCCTTTTGTCAGTTTCTGATCTGCTCATCCCTTTGTTCTTCTTGTTATGTGGTATCTAAATTGCTGTCCTGGAGAGAGGAATGGAGAATTCCAAAAGGAGCATTTTTGTGTCACCATCCTCTATCCAGGAAGGCAAGTTTAACTATCACTAAAGTGGAAGAAGTGGGGGTAAACAGGCCTGAAATTAAAACAGAGAGTAAGGTGATCTACTGTCAGGGCAGTTGACTGGTGGGGGAGCAGAGCTCTGCAGAAAGGAGAGGCAGGAGGAACTGTGTGGCTGTGGGACAGGATCAGCAAGCATTAGGTTCGTGAGGTGGCAGAGGATGAAGGAAAATTTAGAAAGGATGGAAATTATTGAAGGAATACGGTGCCTACTACCTGGACTCTTTCAGCTTGCTCTTTATAACAGGAATGACTGTCATGTTCAGAATGCTGAAGTACTGCTGTGCGGATGTTTTCATTTGCTGAAACATTACCTTATTATCATTTCTGTTATTTTTAAACTTGTTTTTATGTAGTATAGCTATTATAGATTAAGGATGTTTCTCAGGGGAAGCAAAAGAATATATCATAAATATTTTATTTCTTTAAAATTAGTGCTTAAGTTGGGTGTGGTGTTGCTTATCCATAATCCCAGCTACTTGGGAGGCTGGGGCAAGAACAAGTTCTAGCTCAGCAGGAGTATAATAAACAGGATTAGGGATTTAGCTCAGTGGTGGAGTCCTTCCCTAGCATAACTGAGGCTATGCGTTCAATCCCTAGTACAAAACAAACAAAAAGTATCCAAATTTGTTCCCAAGAAATTTGAATTTGAAAAGTCTCCTAACTTCCTGGCTAGGCCTTTTTCCATTTTACCATTGTTTCCTGTAGGAAGATCTTCTCTTTTAGTTCTATACATTATAAAGACAGTTCAGTGTTGCTATAAAGAATATATGTATAGCACTTACAAATACAAATCCACTGCATCATAAATTTGACCTTAGACTAGTTCTTTCTAATAAAACATTTAAATATTTAATTTTTGATAATTTTGCCTGCCATAGAATGTAGATGATTTAAAATGAATATTTGGACCAAATTAGGTTGTAGTTTGTTACATAAAGAGTCTAGTAGGAGCCAAATATAGTCTGGTTTTCGTTGATTTTTTTTTTTTCTTTCAAATTTTTCATTGAGCAAGAGGCACTCAAAATCATACGGTCATGGCATATTTGTCAGCATTTCTAAGGTTATTTGTGTGAAGGTTCACAGAGAGTTCTTGTGAACTTTAATAATTGCAGCCCTTTTGTGAAAATGAGTCAAGAGCATCTCAGAGTTATATATGGAATTGGTGGGGGAAGTCATTTATGGTGAAGGGATTTTTAGGTCTGATTTAGTTTTAGAACTTTTTAAGAACACCAGTGATCAGAAAACAGTTTTCTTCTTCCTTTTTTTTCCTCAGTCTTTCTTTTCATTAATCCTTTAGCAAAAACCAGTGAAAAAATGGGTAAAGGCAAGTAGACACTCTTGAAGGAGTAAGGTGAAATAATGGCTGTACATAGCATATATATAAAGTAAATTAACTTTTGCATGTCTTTTAGAAACTGTGTTGCGTTACTTTTTGCCGGGGGTGGGGAGTGTCATGGTCTCGCTCTGCAATTCAGGATGATCTTGAACCCACTGTGTAGCCCAGACTGGCCTAACTTGCAGCGATCTTTTGCCCCAGCCTCTGGAGTGCTGGGGTTATAGGAGTGTGCCACCACGCCCAGCCCTTTAGCATTCTTGACTGGAAAAGATCTATTTTAGTTTTCTTTGTTGTTGGTTGGTTTCTTTTTTGCAGGGGTGGGGATCCAACCCAAGACCTCCCACAAACTAGTCAGTGCTGTATAATTGAACTATTTTAGTAATATGTCTTACTGTTTATAATGATTTTGTGCTTGTTAGTGATTGGTTTAAAATGCCATGTTTCTGTTGTTTGCCTCTTACTGTCCCAAAAACCTTTCATTCTCCCCCTTATAGACAGACTTACTTTTGTAATAGAAAGCTTTCAGAACTTTGCTTTGTAACTTTTTAATTGTTTGTGAGATAAAGAGAATCCCACAAATAATAGCCTCCTTGCAGTTTATGAATGCTTAATGCTTAGACTTAGCTTTGGGACTTTGCTTGCTTTCTCTTTCTTGAGAAAGAGATAAATTTGAAGATAAAATTTGAAGACGTGTTCACCAGATCTCCCCTCAGGTCAGCATAATTTATAATTTTGTTCCTTGTCATCCTTCATCTTGTTCATTGTATCCATTTATTCCAGATATGAAGCCTCCTTCCTTTAATTACCTGTGGCATCTACTTCACCCTAAAGTTGATGAGTGGTGGGAGGGCTAGACCTATATGTTGTGTAGACATGGATAGTAGTTACTTGTGACTTGCCTAAAACCTTAGGATTTACCTGTATTCCAGGAACAGAATGAGTGTTCTACTACGACATGCCCTTACTCCGGGTATAAGACATTGTGATTTTATCCCGAACCTTGCTTATAACTGAGAACTGTATTTGAACTGAGGCATTCATTGTAGCTCTGGAATTCGTGCTATATGATTTTATAATCTCAGAGATAGTATCACCATATCCATTACCTGTGTACAGATGACTCATACCTCCATGCCTAGTCCCAACTTTCTCCTGAACTTTAAATCTTTATTCCAACTATTCTTTTTTTTTAATAGTATAGGCTATTTATTAAGGGTTATAAAAATATCCAGAAAGATAAATAAATGTGATATGATGATATTTGTCCTAATACAAAGCACTTTCTTTCACCACACTGTTCCCTTTCACAATGGCCTTCAAATCACAGGAGGCAATTGATGCCATGCCTTTCTTCTTCTTTTATTATGGGCTGTGGGGTTTCTGAATCAGAATCCTGCCCTCAGTCTTCTCATTTATAAATCAAATTCATTTTCAATCCATTGTATAGAGAGAGTGTATTTTTTTCTGTTCCATGAAGAGGACTTCTTTTTTCACAGTTGGACCAGAATGCAAAAGAGTTAGTTTCTCCTGGAGTCGGCCTCTCCTGGCATTGAAGGTAATACCTGTCCCGGCCTGGCTTACCATTTTCATCAGAAGGATTTTTGACTTGCTCTTGGCAAGGGCAACAGTGGACAGGAATGTGGCTACCGCACCCCTGGAACCTCCTTGAGGCTCTCTCTCTCTCTTTTTTTTTTTTAAATTCCAACTATTCTTTTGGTTTCTTTGCTATACTTTCCTTGCTACTAGTTCACTAGTGATCTTGAGCTTATCATATTTTCCCATAATATTTCTTCCACTACTTCTTCCTATTTGTTTTAATGACATCATCTTTGTTGTGGTTATGGGGGTACTGAAACTGAACCCATACCTTTGAACTACATCCCCAGCCCTTTTTAAATGTCTTATTTTGCCTTAGGGTCTCACTAAGTCACTGAGTTGCCCAGGCTAGACTTGAACTTTTGATCCTTCTGCCTCAGCCTCCCAGAGTGCTGGGATTGCAGGCGTGTTCCGCCGCACCTGGCTAACATCTTCATTATTTAAGATTCAAAATTTCAGAGATCTTTCAACACCCTTGATACTTCACATAATTACTGTGGCATGTGTGCTTTGCTTCTGCATAATTTCAGACATCTTTCTTTTCTTGCCAGAATGTTTGGGTCCGTATTTTCAGCATGTAATTCTCTAAAGATTCCTTCTATTTAATTTTCAGCATTGTGCTACTGCCACCAGCATAATCTTCCAAAAGCATACCTCCAGTCCTGTCACTTTTCTGACCAAAGACTTTTGGACTTGCCCTATACCTTCAAAGGTCTCCACCATAGGACTCCAGCTGTTTCTGTAGCTGTATCTCCCACTGTTTTCTCAAGTGAACCCTTCCCAAAATATGCTGTCCTTTTTTTTATTGCTGTGCTCCTGTTCTGTTTCTTCCTTGAGAGCAGAAGTTAAGTATCTTCTTTCACCCCTAGCATAGGTCTTTGTTCTTAGGTGCACAGTGCATTTTATTGACTCAGATGATGACTCCCTTTCCCTTATGAGGATACACATTTCAGATTAACCATTATTTTTGTTATTTTAGGCTTGATCGTCTTTTTATCTTACTGGATACTGGCACTACTCCAGTTACAAGAAAAGCTGCTGCTCAGCAACTTGGAGAAGTGGTGAAGCTTCATCCTCATGAATTAAATAATCTGTTATCTAAAGTAAGAACTCCTTTTTTCTTAGTGCAATACAATCTTGTACAGAATTATCCTTAAGTAGGAAAACAAAAGTTAAGGTACAAATCATCTTATTTTAAGTAACCATTTGTGATCTCTAAATTCAATTAAATATCTTAATAATTTTGCAAATATCCTTAAAATTTTGCTGTTTCTTTTTCTTTTGTCACAAAATTTATAGTATTTTTTAAAATCAAGTTTAGTTGTTTAAGGGATTTGACAATACATAATCTTTGCTTCTGTCACAAATTTGAATCTGACCCAATTTGGTAATGAACAAAGTTGTTAATCTAGTTTGTTAGTAGCCTAACTTGTTCTTAATGGCCAATAATTATATTGTACTTGGTAGTTTTCAAATGAACATGAACTCATGGGCAATGATTAAAATATATAAGAAGCTAGTTATCCTATTACATTCTTAGGTATTAGCCCCCTGAAAGTAGAAACTTTCTGCTTGGTGGATCAATGTTTTCAGTCCTAATCCACAGCTTTCCCTAAGCAGTGGCTATATTTTTATTGAACTTTGTGGGCTTGTTGAAGTTTACCTATATGGTAGTATTGGCAAATACCATGTGTTTAAATCCTGGTGTGCAGTGTAAATGCAAGAGGAGGCAGGGAGGTTGGAGTGGTGGAAGGTAGACAGAGGGTAGGGATGGGGAAAATATGATTACCTAGATATTGGAAACTCTCCTAATCTAACCTGTTTCTTCCATTTTCACTTGTTCCTCCCCAAGTGTAGAAGTTCTAAGTCCTTTTTCAACATATGTATACAAATTTGCATTGTATAGTTGCAACCATAAGGTCTAATAGTGACTCCCTTTTATGTAACAACACATTCCTATTTTTGATATCAGACTTTTCTGACCAATATATAGATAATGAAATGGTGATTGGATAACTACAGGCTCCACATTCTCAAAGTAGAGAAGGATACATATCAAACAGTATTATATTCATCTGTAAGGTGGGAGATAGAGAGGTGTATGCATTTCTCCTTATCCTAAAGGAAGAAATGCAGGGCTGAAAGAGTGAAACAAAACAGAGAAGGACTAATCTGTGTAGAACTGAGAAAGGGTTTCTAGTTTTCAAGTGAAGTCTTATCTCTTACCTCAGACTGCAGCACGGCACATTGACTGCCCTCAGATCATTCAGAAAGAGGCAGTTTATCTTTAACACCCTCTTCCTTCTTTTTTCTGCCTTCAGTATTTTCCTATTGTGTCTTGGTCTTGTGCTTTAAGAAGGATTATTGAAATATAATTTATCAGAAGTGTACAATTCAGTGGTATTTGGTATATTACCATGTGTGCAACAGCTGTCACCATAATCAAAATGTAAAACATTTTTATCATTTCAGAACGAAACCTCATAACTATTAGCATAACTATTTTTCGTTACTCTGTGTTGTGAACTATGCCATCAACATTGTCTGACACATTTGTGTCTTTCTACAATGTCAGGATTTATTGACTAACAATGAATTTATTCACTACATCGATTTTGTTAGCTTTATCTGACCTTGCAAGCACTCAAGATTTCACTCAGTAGCCAGTCAGCCAGGCAATCCCAGGTTTTTATTCCAATTTTTTTTTTTTTTTTTTTGTCTTTTTGAGACAGGGTCTCGCTATGCAGTTCAGGCTGGCCTTGAGCTCACTTTGTAGCCCAGGCTGGTCTCAAACTTGCAACAATCCTCCTACCTCAGCCTCCCGAGTGCTGGGATTACATTATTCCAATTTTTTTTTTTTTTTTTTTGAGACAGGGTCTTGCTATGTAGTTCAGGCTGGTCTTGAACTCACTTTGTAGCCCAGGCTGGCCTTGATCTCGTGGCACTCCTTCTGCCTCAGCCTCCAAAGTGCTAGGATTATAGCTGTGCACCACGTCCAGCTTTTATGCCAGTTTTAATTATTGATACTATAACACTCAAGTCACACATCACAGAATAATATACAGATTATAGAACTGCATAGAAAGAGTTAACAAGATTTAAAGAGACAGGACTGAAAGCAGAGGTATAGAGCCCATCAGAGATGTGAAAAGTCACCTTAGGTGGCCAGATAAGATACAGACCTGGCAGAGCTTCTTTGAGGCGTGGAGCTTGTTGAGAGTGCTGAGTTGGTTTAAACTGGACAGCAGGCAGTTTGAGTGGACCAGTCAGGCAGGCAGGGAGATTGAGCTGAGCTGAGCTGAGCTGAGCTGAGCTGAGCTGAGACCAAGGGACAGAAAACAGGAAATTGTTGCCTGTTAACCTCAGGACCTGTAACCTCAGGTGGTCAGTATATGTTACTTGCATACTCCAGTGTTGAGTACTCCTTCTTTTACATAATCCCTGTGAGAAGGTTGCATCATTCTTTTCTTTGGTGTGTTTGATAATAAGCTTGTAAAGGTAAAAAGCCCTTTAAAAATTAAGATTTTTTTCTTTTGTTTTAGTTATAGGCTACTTCTCCTAGCCTCCTCATGCTGAATGCAAACTGGTACCACACTCCAAGCCTGGTACCTAGAATGATTTAATACTTCTATCCCTCTGGTCCAACACTTGGCTGGATCTGACGTATCGAAATTTCCTGGCATTTGTTTTTAATCTCTTCTATAAATTGGAGTGCTTCTATGTGTTGGGAGGTGGGGGGCAGGGATCAGATTAGCAGCTTTTCCCAGTTTGGCCAAATTATAAATAAGCTCATTTTTCCATTTTCATGGGCTTTTCTCAGACTTGGTTTTGGGCAGGCAAATGTACCTAGTCACCCAATAGTCAGAGCCTAGATTTGGAGCTGATGGAGGTCCAGCTGGCAAACAAGCTTGTGGGCCTGTTTTTCTCTGATATAACCGAGATCTCAGGTGGATATCCATGTGTCCCTGACGTAATTTGATTAAGTTTACAGGTGGTAATTTTTATTAGCATGATTAACTTGTCAGTTGATGCCTATGATTATGCTGTGCAGTCGGGGGTTGTTCTTTTTGATAAGTTCGGTGTGTTCAATATCTGGTGGTTATCTCTTTATTCAGACAAGTTACCAAGTCATTCTGCCTCAACATTTGTGCTCAAAATGGAACAAATTGTTGCTTTATAAAATGGAGTTGTTCACACAGCCAGAAAGTTTCTATATAGCATGAAGTACCTTATAGCAAGGCACAGCCTTCTCTATATACCCACTCTTCTGTACCCAGGTTTAGGCAAGCATTCAACTGTGTGTAGATGTGCCTTTTCTGAATATTTTATATAAAACAAATCAATGTGCAACATCTTGTGACTGGTTTCCTTCACTTAAAATGTATTCATATTTTGCATGTATCATTATACTACTGTATGGATATACGGTACATAAACAACATACCACATCTTATCTGTTCATCAGTTGGTGGAAATTTGGGTTGTTTCCACTTTTTGATTATTGTGAAAAATACTGCTATGAAAATTCATGTACAAATTTTTTGTGAGGTGGTATGAGAGTTTTCTGTTGCTATAAGTGAATGCTAGAAATTGGGTAATTTATAAAGAATAAAGGTTTATTTAGCTCACAGTTCTGGAGGTTTGGAAATTTCAAGATTAGGAGGCCACATTTGGTAAAGACTTCCTTGCTGCCTTCTCCAGAGTCCCCAGTTATTGCAGGGCATCACATGGCAAAAGGGGACTATAAAGAGAGAGCTATAAACTGGGTATTATAACAGACACTCTCTCCATGTAATCCATTAATCTATGAGGGCCCTCATGACTTAATTACTTCTTAGAGGTCTCACCTGGTCTCTATCCCACAGTGGAGACTGCATTTCAACATGAGTTTTAGTGAAGATTTTCAAACTGTAGCAGTGTGTTTTTATTTTCTTTGGTATACCTGTGAGTATTGCCAGACTAACATGGACACTATGTTTAACTTTATGGGAAACTACCAGACTTGTTTTCCAAAGTGGTTCCATCTGAATATTTTATATAAAATATAAAATAATTCCCAGCAGTAATGTAGGAGGGCTCAGATTTCTCCACATCCTTATCAACACTTCTTATTACCTGACTTTTTGACCAAAGCCAATGTAGTGGGTGTGAAATGGTTTGGATTTGCATTTGTCTGATGACTAGTAACAATTTCAGGCATCTTTTCATGTGTTGACTAGCTATTCCTATATATTCTTTGTAAAATGCCTATTCAGACATTTTGATTGCATATTTTTCCCTCTCTCCCCTCCCCATTGTGCATGTGCGTGTGCACTGAGGATGAAACGCCCATGGTAGATAAACATTCTACCACTGAGCTATACTCCAGACCAAATAATTCTAATTTTCTAATAGAAAAAGATGCTTCAGTCAGACATAAACTGAAATATATTAAAAATAGCAAATTGACAAAATCAATTCTATGTTCTATAAAATTGCTAAGTTAGAAAAAGATAAGGAATTCAGTGGCAAAGTGAACAATGGTTATGAATGAGTATTTTATAGAAAAAAATCTATAAGTGGACAATTAATTTCAAACAGTGCCCGACTCGCTGTTTTTTTCGCTGTGCCATAGATGGAACCTAGAGCCTCCTGTGTGCTGGGCTTGTCCTCTCTTACCAAGCTACAACTGCAGCCCTTTTTGGCCTTCGCAACCTCTTTTGTAATTAAAGTAGTACAGATCAAAACTATGATATTATTTGTGCTTATCAAAAACAGGAAAATTCCAAACATCTGATGATAATACTGAATCCTAGCAAGGATATGGGACTATTTATTTTTTTAGTTAGATTATTTACCCTTTTTTGCAATATGTTGTAAGAGGTCCTTATGTGTTCTAGGTACAACATTACTATCAGATATATGACATACATATATTTTTTCCTGTTTTGGGGGTTGTCTTCATATATGTTGACGGTGTCCTGTGAAAGATAAGTTTTTAATGTTGATTAGGTCATTTATCTCTCCCTCTTTTAAAAATCATTTATGTTCTTGGTGTCATGTTTAAGAAATCATTGCCTGACCCAAAGTCATGAAGATTTACCCATGTTTTAAGAGTTTAATAGTTTTAATTCTCAGTTTTAGGCCTTTGGTCCACTTTCGAGGTAATTTTGTGAATGGGTAAAGTAGGCGTTTAACATTATTCTGTATGTGTGTGTGTACACATGTTTTGTTTTGAGAATAAGGTATTAGAGTAGTTCATACTGGTGTGGACCTCAGTATGTAGCCTTGAACTGCCATTGTACTGCCTCAGCCACTCCAGAGCTGGGATTACAGGCATGCACCACCATGCTTGGCTAACATTATTTTATATGTGGTTATCCAAATTTCCCAGCAACATTTGTTGAAGAGAATATTGTTTCCTTTTTGAGTTGTCCTGGCATTCTTGTTAAAAATCAGTTGACCATAGACACAAATGTTATTTCTGGATTCTTAATTCTATTTCATTGGTCTGTATGTCTGTCATTTTGCCAGTAGCACAGTCTTGATTACTATTGCTTTATAGTTAGGTTTTTGTTTGTTTGTTTTTTTGGTCTTTTTGAGACAGAGTATCTCTGTGCAGTTCAGGCTGGCCTTGAGCTCACTTTGTAGCCCAGGCTGGCCTCAAACTCGCAACAATCCTCCTGCGCCTCAGCCTCCTGAGTGCTGGGATTACAGGCGTGTGCTACCATGCCTGGCTATAGTAAGTTTTGAAGTGAAAAAAAGTGTGAGTTAATCAACTTTATTATTGTTTTTCAAGGTTTGTTTTTTTTTTTTTTGAAACAGGGTCTTTCTATATAATTCCAGGCTAGTCTCCAGCTCGAGGCGATCCTCCTGCCTCAGCCTCCCAAGTGCTGAGATTGCAAGCATGTGCCACCATGCCCAGCAACCAGTTGGAATTTTAGTAGGAATTGCATTCAATCTATAAGTCAGTTTAGGAGATATTACTATCTTAAAAATATTAAGCCTATTGATCCATGAATAGGAAGTGTCTTAATTTAGATTTTTAATTCCTTTCAATGGTGTTATAATGTTTTGTAGTTTTTGTTGTAAAAGTGAAGTCTTAACACTTGTTTTTGTTATATTAATACTTCTACTTTTTGATCACAAATAGATGTATTTTCTTAATTTCATTTGAGATTGTTTAATATTTAGAAATTCATCTGAGTTTTGTTTTCTTTTGTGTTTTGGGTTTTTTTTTTTTTGTACCAGGAAGTGAACTCAGAATCTCATGCTTGCCAGGCAGGCACTGCACTGCTGAGCTGTATCTTTGGCCCTGTGTGCTTTGGTTTTGCTATGTAGTCCAGGCTGGCCTTGAACTTGTGGATCCTCCTGCCTCACCCTCCTAAGTGCTGGGATGACAGGCATGTCCCACCATGCCCGGCTGCTAAATAGAGTTGTGCTTGACCTTGTCACTTTTGTACATTTAATCTTGTAACATTGCTGATCTTATTCTTTCTAGTAACTTTCGAAACTTTCTTTTTTTGAAGTTCTGAGGATTAAACCCGGGGCCTTGTGGATGCTAGGCAAGAGCTCTATCACTGAGCTGACTGCAGCTTTCCTTTTGTAACTTTAAAGCTTTTTTCTGATAACTCTTGGGTAACATGTAACTGCACAACTCTGCAGTTAAGTATTGAGATTTTCTGTGTTCCTGTTGGCTTGAACCATAAATGGTACATGCATGACTATCCATTTGGCAGCCTATACTAGTGGTGGTACAAATGGATCTAATCACCTTATTGGTCTTTTTAATAAAAAGCAGCCCAGTGGAACAGTCATGCATGTAGCACAACCAGTGGTTCAAGCCATGCTGGAAGCAAGGCATATAAATTATGGCCCTGGGGCTGGGGATATAGCTCAGTGGCATAAGTGCCTGCCTGGCAAGTGCAAGGTCGTGAGTTCGATCCCCGGTACCACAAAAAACAAAACAAAACAAAAAAGCAAGAAAATAAATGATGGCCCTGTCATGAACATGTTAATAACACCTACTTTGTTTTATATTAGTATGTTAAATAGCTATGTTATTCTTAAAGTACTCTCAGGTGTTCTTTAATTAAAAGTTTATTTCCCTTTTTTAAGATGGTAGTGGTATTTTGTGTGAGTGATAAAATCTTAATTCTGAGGTATCTTATGTACAGAAGACTGCTAAACTATAAATTAATAAAAAGTAAATTTGTCTCTGTTCTTTCTGCCTTGAGCAAAAAGTACTTTTTGATACATAACTTTTTTTTATAATTTTTTAAGGTATTGATATATTTAAGGAGTGCAAATTGGGATACCCGGATTGCAGCAGGACAAGCTGTTGAAGCTATAGTGAAAAATGTGCCTGAATGGAATCCAGTGCCAAGAACCAAACAAGGTGCTTTTCAGTGAAAAAAGTAGTTTGAAGTAAACCTAGCTTTGAATTAACTATAATAGGCAGTTTATATTTTAATAATTTCAATTTTTATTTAAAGGCTCAGTTTTCATACTTTTAGGTACAACTTTGCTAGGAAATGATATTAAATAATGTGAATTTCACCACTATAAACTTTTAAAAAAAATGACTGGATAAACAAAATGTTTTTATATATCTTTAAAAATTAATTCTATAATGTGTTATTTGCAGAGATTACTTCCCTAAAAGGAATTTACATTCCAAAAAAGAAATTACATGAATACAGCATAAATATTTATTTATTTATTTATTTATTTATTTTTGGTACTGGAAATTGAACTCAGGACCTTGCGCTTGTCAGGCAGGCGCTTGTGCTGCTGAGCTATATTTCTGGCCCTCCAGCATAAATATTTAAAACAATTCATTTTTGTTATTATTGCTAGGAAACAATTTAGAAATTTAGAATAATTTTCTAAAATTAGGCAAAATGAGATATGGATATCTGGAGGGGTAAATTCTAAGCTTTCTATTTGCTCTTTAGATGTTGTGTAGTAGTTTAAAAAACAGTATTTATTTTCAGAAACCCTGGGAATTGATACCAGGGCTTCACATTGAGTTATATCCTCAGCCGTTTCTCCCTGTTTTGGTTTTTTAAGACAGGGTCTCGCTGTGTAACTGAGGGTGTTCTTTTTTGCGGGGGATGTATCAGGAATCAAACTCAGGACCTTGCACTTGCCAGGCAGGCGCTTGTGCCACTGAGCTATATCCCTGGTCCAGTGTGCTCTTGAATTCACTATGTGGCCCAAGCTAACCTCAAACTCTTGGTGATCCTCCTGCCTCCTGAGTGCCAGGATTATAGGTATGTGCCACCATGTCTGGCTTCAACTCAGCCCTTTTTTATTTTTTATTTTGAGACAGGGTCTCACTAAGTTGTCTTGAGCTTGTGAGCTTCCTGCCTCAGCCTCTTAAATGTTAGGTGCGCATAACTGCACAAGGCTCCTGAAGTGACATTTAAAAACAAATTTTAGGTAGGCATGGAGTGCATGCCTATAGTTCCACCTACTTGGTACATGTGGGCAGAAATATTACAAGTTTGATGCCAGTCTATTCTACTTAGTGAAATACTGTCAAAATAAATAGGATCCGGGATGTAGAATATCCCTTGGTTCTATCTCAAGTATGAGGGAGGGAGAGAGGTAAGGAGACAGAGACAGAAAGAAAGGAAATATGTGTGTATGCATGGTAAGTATGCGTGTAACTCAGTGGTAGAGTACTTGCCTGGAATGTGCAGTGCCGTAGGTTTGGTCCCCAACAAAATAAAGCAAAGCAAATGCTTTGAAAATCTGTAAAAGTCTGCATTGTAAGTGAAAATTAATTAATTTTTAAATGTTAATTGGATTTATTTTTGATTCTCTAATCTGGCAACATAAGATCACTTATATAGTACGTAGTATGATTGATTTCAAAGGATAAAATTATAAGTTTAGCTTAAATATCCTATTAGGCTTTATTTTTAATTGTAGAAACAGCACTCCATCCAAAAGATAGACTAAATGTTCCCCAAGTGAAAATTTAATATGGTACATTTAGATACATTGTCAAGTCACTTGGATGGTATCACTTTTAGCGTGAATCTTAGCTTACCTAAAATTTTTTGCTTTTATTTGCAGTACCTGTTATTTTGTTGTGTATAACCAGGTGGAGTTATAACTTGTTTTAGAAAAGAACCTTTTCCAGCCATTATCCCATCTTATTTTGGCATAGAGAGGCACTACAACTCAGATTGTTAAAAGACAAAAATAAGAACAAAACTGAGTTAGCTATATTAGCATTAAAGTTTATAATAAGTGAGATATCTTGTGATCACTAGAAAACTTAAAATATTCCTGAATTCCCTTTAATCTAAGTTAAGCAATCATACTTTAATTTTCAGGTAAATTGCATGCAAATGCCAGCTAAATAAACTGTTACGCTAGTGAATAATTACAATATATTTTAACATTTATTGTCTAACCTTTTATCGGTATTTTTAGGTGTTGAATGGACATATAATTTCAGCAATTTATCATGAGATTGCAGTTTGTGTAGAATATGGGTGAATATATAATTACAACAATTTATCATGAGATTATAATTTGCTTAGGGTGTGGGAAGTGAGTTCTGTTGAGTGGATAGCTGGTTTGTGTGCTAGATGTATCTCAGGTATACTGAGAGATGATGTTATTGGCCTTATTCATGAATACATTCCATTGATTGTTTTGCAACTTAGTAGATGTTTTTAAACTCTTCAACAGTCAATGGAAAGCCAGGCATGGTGGTGCACATTTGTAATCCCAGCACTCAGGAGGCTGAGGCTGGAGGATTGCTGTGAATTCAAGGCCAGCCTGAACTACATAGCAGGACCATGTCTCAGAAAACAAACAAAAAAAAGTCAGTGGAAGGTGTATGATATTTATATGTATTTCAACGTGAAGATGCATTTCTTCACCTAACATACTCTCATACATGAAAACAGTTACCCACTAACATTCTGATGCTTGTGGAAGGAGAGTTAGTAATGAAGAAAGGATTATACATAAATGGATAGTTTCTCTACATCTTCCATTTTTATTTTTCTTAAATATTACCTCCACAGTGCAAGTAATGATATGCTATTTTCTTTCATTTTTACACTTTGGCTATACAGTCAAATTAATATTTTTAAACCTTATTTAGAACCTACTTCAGAAAGTTCTATGGAAGATTCCTCTACCACAGATCGATTGAATTTTGACAGATTTGATATATGTAGATTGTTACAACATGGTGCATCACTTTTGGGGTCTGCCGGTGCAGAATTTGAAGTCCAAGATGAAAAATCAGGTATGTAGTAACCTGTAGAAGAAAGTTTGAAATTTGTTTTCTCAAACTAGTTTGTCACTTCAAGTGCTGTTTAATAGCCATGGTAATCTAACATGTCAGCCGGGTGTGGTGGCGCACACGTGTAATCCCAGCACTTGGGAGGCTGAGGCAGGAGGATCATTTTGAGTTCGAGACCAGCCTGGGCTACAAAGTGAGCTCAAGGCCAGCCTGAACTGCATAGCGAGACCCTGTCTCAAAAAGACAAAAAAAAATTTGTGACATGTCCTGAAATATAAATTGACTGATACTTAAAGATAGAGGGAAAATGGTATGGATGGGGAAGGTAACCAGTAGTATTTGTTCTAAAGCTATAGTTTTTTTAAACTATAACTGAATATATACTGTAATCATTAGTTGTACATATTAATATTTCAACAGTAATTTTGCTAGCTAACAGAACCTCAGTGTAATATCAAAATCAGAATTAGTGGAGATTGTGGCAATGTTTTCACAATTCTGGGAATTTGAGTGGTCATATGATTGTTATATTGTATTTATTTACTTTTTTTTTTACTTTCTTCCTTTGGCTGTGTTGGGGCTGGAACCAGAGCTTCATGCACGCTAGGCAGGTGCTCTGCCACTAAGCTGTACTCCAGCCACATGATTGTTATATTTTTATCTGTTTCTAGTATTGTTGGCTCTACTCAGGTTTGTGTCCAAAGTAAGAATTACTGTAAGAGGTGATTGAAATATATAGTGAATATTTAAATTCTAAAAATGTACTTACTACAGTAAAAGACATACTGTCATTAATCTGAAAATGCTCTACTGGGCTTCAGATGTACTTATCCCATCATTCTTATACTTTCTAAAACATTTCTACAAGTTCTCTTTTGCGATAACTTTATGAGGTATGATAAAAATTGTGATTATTACTGCTGAATGCCATCATAGAAAGGCAGGCCTATAAAAACATTTTAGTGTGTCCTTACCCACCTTATTCATTGGGTCTCACACTGTGCAACTTCTGATTCTCTCAAGGTCAAAATGACTATGAAAGGTAAATGTTTTAAATTATTGCAGATATCAGATCTTGAGGTAATCAAGAGAGAATGACTAGACATGTAAAAGGGCTTCCAGCTATGGAGAGCTCTACAAAATAGTATTTAAAAGAAAAGCTCTATAGGTGAGTTCTTTTAAACTCAGTGTTTTAGTGCTGGTAAGTCACCGTGTTGAATGGTGCTCATTAAAAACTTTGTAGTTAGGTTTTCTTTAAACGTCTGCTAATACATTTTCATCTCCTCATATATGAATAAACATACATAATTAGTGTAAGTGCTGGTTTGGGTTTGCTTTGCAGTAAGCCGTGTAGAGTATTTTCCCCAAAATGGGAGGACCAGTTCGGACTGTGTGTAAAATGTGTTGGAATTGTATTCCAGTAGCTTTCATCCTTTGTGTTTGTATGTTTGTTTGTTTGTTTTTTTGAGACACTCTTTAGTCCAGGCTGGCTTTGAGTTCCTGGTGATCCTCCTGCCTCACCCTCTTGAGTGCTGGAATTACAGATGTGCGCCACCACACCCAGCATCATTATTTTTTAAAAAATAATTTTTATTACTTTATGAGACATTAGGTTTTTAAAAAATTGTGGTAAAATATGTATACATATTTTTATTATAGTTAAAATTTACCATTTTAACTTTTTAAGCATATAGTTCATTGTCAAGTACATTCATATTGTTGTAGAGGTAATCTTCAGAAGGCTTTTTGTCTTGCAAAACTGAAGCAGTATACTCATTAAATGTCATTACCCTATCCCCCTTCCTCCAGCCTTTGGCAACTACTATTTTACTTTTTGTCTCAGAATTTGTCTCAGAATTTGACTTTTTCCTTCTTTCTTTTTTCCTTTCTTTCTTTCTTTTTTTTCTTTTGAGGCAGGGTCTCACAATGTAGCTCAGGCTGGCCTTGAGTTCACTATGTAGCCTAGGCTGGCTCCAAACTCTCCATGTTCCTCCTGCCTCAGCCTCCTAAGTGCTGGGATTACAGGTATGCATCACCATGCCTGGCAACTTTTTTTTTTTAAGGGATCTTTATACCCTCTGACTCTCTAGGTGTACTAATTTGACTGCTGTAGATACCTCATACAAGTGGAATTAGTCTTCCTGCCTGTGACTGGCTTATTTTACTTGGCATAATGCTAACTTTATGCAGGTTGTAATATATGGCAGAATTTCTGTCCTTTTAGAGGTCGAATAACATTCCATGTATGTATTTTTCATATTTTGTTTATCTTTTCATCCATCAGTAGATATTTGGGTTGATTCCACATTTTGATGATAGTGAATAATGCTGTTGTGAACAGTAATGTACAAATACCTGTTGGAATTTCTGCTTTCAGTTATTTTGCATATATACCAAAAGAGGTTTGCTGATGAGACCCTTAAAAATTTAATTTTTGAAGTTTTTGTGGATTATTATTATCCACAAGCCTGAAATTATCCACAGCAGCTGAACTATTTTTTACTCCTACCAGCAGTGCCCAAGGAGATTCCAGTTTCTCTGCTTCCTTGCCAGTTTTATTTTTTGTGCTGGGAATTGAACACAGGGCCTCATACATGCTAGGCAAGCACTGTACTACTGAGGTACACCCAAGCCCCTTAGTTTCTATTTTTTGTGGTTTTTTTTTTTGTTTTTTTTGTTTTTTTTGTTTTTTTTTGGTTTTTCTCCGGTACCGGGAACCGAACTCACAACCTTGCGCTTGCCAGGCAGGCGCTTTTGCCGCTGAGCTAAATCCCCAGCCCCTAGTTTCTATTTTTTGATAGTAGTCATTGTAATAGGTGTGAGGTGGCCTTATTTTATTGCTGAATAATATTTCATTGTACGGACAGTACATTTTGTTGCTGCACATTTGGATTGTTTCTCGTTTTTGATGATTAAGACTATAAGATACTACAACTATTTGTGAACCACTTTTCATGTGGACATATGTTTTCATTTCTGCTAGGAGTAGAATTGCTGGGTCATATAGCAACTATATTTGACCTTTTGAGAAACTACCAAATTTCCAAAGTGACTCCACCATTTTACATTCTACTAGCAGTATATGAGACTTCTAGTTTTCTACATTCTTGTCAGCGTTTATTATCTGATTTTTTTATTATGGCTGTAGTCGTGAGTGTGAAGTCATATTTCATTGTGATTTTTAAGTTTGCATTTCCGTAACAAAGATGTTGAATATCTTTTCATGTGTTCAGTGACCATTTCTATATCTTCTTTAGAGAAATACCTATTTAGATCCTTTCCTTGTTTGTTTGCTTGTTTCCCCTACTAATAAAATCAAACCCAGGGGCACTCTACAACTGAGCTGTATTTTTTAATTTTTTAATTTTGAAATTGGGTCTCAGTAAGTTGTCCAAATGGGACTCAAACTTGTGATTCCTCCTGCCACAGTACTGGAATTATAAGCATGTGCCTGCCCTTACCGTCCTTGCCCATTTTTAAATTGGTTATTCTTCCTTATCAGATATGTGATCTATATACATATTTTGCTGTTTAGAGAACTGACTTTTCATTTTCTTGACAGTGTTCTTTGAAGCACAGAAGTCTGATTTTGATGAAGTCCAATTAACTTTTTTTTCAGGCTTTTCTGATGAAGTCCATTTATCTATTTTTCTTTTGTTTTCAACCTTCTGGTGTTACATATGAGAAGTCATTGCCAAATTTAAAAACATTACTGATATGTTTTCTTTTCTTTCTTTTTTTTTTTTTGTCTTCTTGAGACAGGGTCTCGCTATGCATTTTAAGCTGGCCTTGAGCTCACTTTGTAGCCCAGGCTAGTCTCGAATTTGCAACGGTCCTGCTACCTCAGCCTCCTGAGTGCTGGGATTACAGGCTGATACGTTTTCTTCTAACAGTTTTAAAACTTTAGCTCTGTTAGGTCTTTGATCCATTCATTGTGAGTTAATATTTGTTTATTTTGTGTTTGAGTCCAACTTCATTCTTTAATATATGGGTATCCTGTTGTCCCAACACCATTTGCTGAAAATACTTTCTCCTATTGAATCATCTTAGAACTCTGTTGAAAATCAGTTAACCATCAATGTATAAGTTTATTTCTGGGCTGTCAGTTTTATTTTATATCTCTCCTTATGGTAGTACCATACTGTTTTGATTACAGTAGCATTTTAATAAGTTTTGAAATCAAGAAGTTTGAACCTTCCATTTTATTGTTATTTTGTAAGATTTTGGCTCTTTTGGATCTTGAATTTCTATATGAATTTTAGGATGGATCATTAGTTTGTATTGTTAAGTATGTTTATCTTACATTAAGCTATTAAGCCCATCCAGTGATTATTAAAATTTTTTTTCAGATGTTGTGTTTTTTTTTTTAGTTATAGAACTTTAAAAAAATAGTTCTTTTGGTATGTTTTGCATATCATGTTTACCCTTTTCAAATGTATACCTCTATTGGTTTCCTTTTTTTATGGTTTTGTTTCTCTACCAAGGTACATCCTACCTTTCATTCATTATGATAGTATCTTCCTTACATTGAATATTGTTATATTAACTGCTTTAAAATCTAACATCTATGTCATGGCAGAGTTGGTTTCATTAATTGCCTTTCTTTTGAGAATGGGTTACATTTTATTGTTTCATTGTAAAGTATGGATTGCATCCTGTATATTATGAATGTGAAAACTTGACTCTGTTATATTCTTCTAAAGATTGTCACTGTTTCTGCTTGCTTGTGTTAGTAGGCATTTAATTTGACAGAAATGGCTCAGAAGTGCGAGTACAATCTTCTGTGCAATGAAGGACAGTTCACATCTCAATTTTAGCTTTTAGTTTTAGCTGTACTTGTTGGAATCTGTGCTGTGCGTGTGTGTAGTTTGTATAAGCCGGAGATTTGGGCTGTGCTTATATAGAATTTGGGGCTTCTTCTCTCTGACAGTGTGTTTTCTGCATTTCCCCTTTCTACTTTCTAGTTACTATAGTGGTCCCTAACTTCCTTCTAGATCTTCAAGCCAGAAAGATACTGGTTTTTAATCCAAGTCATAGCTACCCTACATTAAATGGACTGGATCTGCCTTCAGGCTAAAAACTACAAAAAGTAGAAACACCTAGTGCTGTTCTCTTCTTCCAGCTGTTGACAGCTGGCATAAGTGAATACTTACTTTTGTTCCCTTTCCAGTGTTCCTTTAGATACTTTTTTTTTTTTTTTTTTGAGACAGGGTTTCACGATGCAGTTCAGGTAGGCCTTGAACTCACTTTGTAGCCCAGGTGGGCCTTGAACTCACAGCGATCTTTTAGTTTTTTAAAAAATATTTTGACCAGAGTTTGTTATCTGCAGAAGGTTAGTCCAAGAGGAACTTAACCCAGACATTGTTAGAAGTAGATCATTACTGTTTTAAAATTAAATTTTTTTCAGAAATGTAGAGAAACCTTTCTTTTAGCTTAGTTATTTTAAGGCCCATTTATTTATTTATTTGTTTGTTTGTTTGTTTATTTTGAAATAATACCTTTTGGTATGTTTTGTTGTTTTAACTTGAAGAACTGAGAGGTTTTACTTGACATTCAAAATCTGCCTACTTTTATTTCTTAATCTTTGTGTTTTGTGCTGGTAGGGCTATCTCATCCTAGAACGCATCATAGAAGCTACACTTGGAATAAGCCTTTAGGGTTGATCTTTTTGTTGAAAAAAATCTAGATTTGTAGCCTAATAAGATTTCTCAGGTATAAAGTATAACTATGAAATTAGATTAATTTATTTCTGTAGAAATGAATTTATTATTATTATATATTTGATAGTTGGCATTGGAGCAATGGTAGAATCTCAGTGAAAACTCCTATAATGTTTTTGTTAGTTAGAACACTATTTTCCAATCATAATTAGACAGTAGTTTATGGAAGGTTGAGATTGTTATGAGTTTGGTTTGTTCTGTTGGCAGAAGGGGTCTTCTTATACTTTATTATATTTTGCTGGCATCTGATCTGCACATAGAAAATTTTTGAGCTGATTTGGAGAAAAAGTATTCTTTCTCTTTTTAAAGGTGAAGTGGATCCTAAAGAAAGGATAGCACGCCAACGAAAACTATTACAGAAAAAACTTGGCCTTAATATGGGAGAAGCAATTGGAATGAGTACTGAAGAACTCTTCAACGATGAAGATTTGGATTATACCCCAACTTCAGCAGCCCTTGTAAACAAACAACCTGTAGGTAAAAAATTTGCTTGGTTGATTGCAAGTAGCAGCACAAAGGGTTTGCTTCATTGTAATGTTTAAAAAATACTTCTGCTGTTTATTGCCACTGTAACTTAGTTTCTTCATTAACTGAAATTTTTTTTATTTCTTATTTTCAGGGTTTTTTTATTAGTACATGTTTGTAGTACACAGTGATTACATTCTTCATGAGGAGTTAATACATGTACATAACATATCCTGATTCTTCTTTCATCTCCTTTTCCTTCTCTCTCTCCCTCCCTTCATCTGTTGGTCTCCTCTTTTATAAAAGATCTTTCTACCTTTTAACTGATTATTTTTGACTGATTTGATAGAAGTAGAAGCTCACCCTGCTTCCTAGAAATGGACTGCTATGTAAAATCTGTGGTGGACTTTTCAGGAGCCACTGGTATTGAAAGATCTTAGTTCTACTTGCTCGTTCCTTTGTTAATTCTGGAGGGCAAAAATAATACTTCGGGTGAATGTGCAATAGTTAGGGTTATCCTACTCAGGCATGATGATAGTAGAAGGCTTTAAAGTGCTGATTCATTTCTTGAAATTGAGAAACATGATCAAAAAATACTTTTAAACACTAAAAAGGGGTATATAATATGAAGTAAAAAGTTTATTGTTGACAGTTGATGAGCATACATGTTTCTGTGCCCGAGAAGCAACACTTTTTAAGTTACATGCACAAGTGTATGTGTCTGTGTGTATATATATGTGTCCACTTAAGCCATGATTACCTTTCCCCACGTATACAGCTCAGTATATCAGCATATACAGATTTAACCACATTCTTCTCCTCTCCGCCCCTGTACCGGAAATCGGACTCAGGACCTCGCACTTGCCAGACAGATGCTGTGCTACTGAGTTATATCCCTGGTCCCCCACATTTTTTTTGACAGTTTCATTCTGTTTTATTTTATGACTGTACCATAACTTCACTTTCTCTTCCTCTTTTTCTGTTGTTTCAATTCCCAGTGGATGCACATGTGCTGCTGCTTCTGCTTTTCTTTTTCCTCTCTTTGGTCTTCCTATTTTAATGTCATAGACTGTGTTGAAGTTATAGTAACTACTGTGGCTCTCCTCACGTACAAATGATGTATTACATTTCAATGGGTCCAGTACTTTTCCCTGCCATCCGGTATTCTTTAGGGCCCTTTAGGCTCTGTTAAGAATTCTTAGGAGCCAAGTGTGGTGGTGCACACCTGTAATCCCAGCAACTGGGAGGCTGAGGTTGGGGCAGGAGGATTGCCATTAGTTGTAGGGCAGCTTGAAAAGCATAGTGAGCTCAAAGTCAGCGTGAATACATAGCAAGACTCTGTCTTAAAAAAAACTTCTTAATTATCTTGTCATTCCCATGTCTTTACCCTTTAGTTCAGTGGACAATAGTTCTGTTTGCCCTTTGTGCTAGTTGTCCTCTAAACCATCAGAATTTTAAAGTATGTGTTTTAGGGCTAAGGTGTATAAAAGTTCATGATGATGAACTTTTGCAGAGAAGAAAAAAAATGGCAGATACTGATGAGGAAAAGGAGGAAGTATAAACAGGCAGAAATATGGTAACCAGAAAGAAATAGAAGGAAATAAGGTAGAAAAGGGAAACATAAGAAGGAACTAAAAAGGTAAAGAGGAATATTGGATAAAATAAAGGATATATTGATATGATAATATAATGAAAAATTGAACATAGTATAATAAAAGGAAAGGGTAGCTATATTAGAGCAAGTGGGCTATAAACATAAGAACAGTTGCATAAGGGATGGACAATGTCATTTTCAGGTTTGCTGGATTCAGGTTTGGTTGGCCTTATACATCACGGACCCTTAGGGGAAGTTACTTAGGTTAGTTGTTGCTGTAGGGCCATTATAGCTGCATTTGCTTATACACTGCATATGCCTGTGGTTTCGGGACCTTACAGGTTATAGAAGTGTAAGTTCCAGTTGAATCTTCGTTTGTTTGTGGTTTTCTGTCTTTTGAATGAATTTTATTAAAATAGATTTTTCTGGCCATACAGTTCACCCATGTTAAAATGTGCAGTCAATGACTTTTGAATAAGTTTGCTGATTTGTGCAATTATCAACATAACCAGTTTGGGAATAATTTCAAGGTCTTGATGAAGTTCTCTCCTCCTCTTTCCCACTTTCAGCCCCTGTTAACCTTTCTTCTGTTTTCTCTCGGTGTAGATTTGCATTTTTTTGGACTCAGACTAGCAGATCAGAAATATCACCAATGGAGGTGACAGAAGCTTTTGTCCTTGCACAAACCTCGTCCCTCATGGCAGGTGACACCACCTACCCTGGGGACTTGGAGCCAGTGACACAGGGCAGAAGTCTTCTTTGGTTGATGCAGATGGAGCACGCATTGTGTGTTGGCAACCTGTTTCGCAGGCTTTAGTTGAATCTTATAGTTGGGCAGAGAAGGGCTTTTTTAGGGGCACAGATAAATAATTTCTATCATGTAATCCTTTTTTTGGGGAGGGGGGTTAAGATAGGAGTCTCTCTCAGTTGCCCCAGACTAAACTTCTGGATTCACTTGATCCTTTTGCCTCAGCCTCCCATGTAGCTGGGGAATGCCAATTCTGGCCTGTCATACAGTCTGTTTTCTTCCATGAATATAAGAGAAAGCAGAAGAAGTAGGTAGCAAAAAGGAGAGGAGAATGTGGGCTAAATTGACTGTCAGATATCAGTTTCTTAAAGGCTTTTTTTTTCCAGCTTATGATGCTAATTAGTTCTTTTATTGACACTCTTTATCCTCATAACTTTTAGGTTTTATTGTGATTATTTTGAGGTCTCATCAGTGCTCTGCCTGTGTTAGGATCATTCATTTGTGCCATATCTGGCCTTAAAAGTTAAGAAATATGGGAATATTTGTTGGGAATTAGGTGGATGAGAAAGAAAAAGGAAGGGTGTGAAATTATGATATGGGCATACAATAGAAGACGTGAGACTGTCAAGAAAGAATGTGATTGTGTTGAGGATATAGCTCAACAGCACAAGCACCTGCCTAGCAAGGTCCTGTGTTCAACTCCCGATACCACATACACAAAAAAAGAATGTGATTAATCTGTATATACTGAAAGTTATAGACTCATTTCTCTACTAAGGCTGAGACTATAGGTGTTTGTGTTAACTTAAAATTCAGCATTCCTTTACTCTTTCAGACTCTCCAGGCTGCTGAATTGATTGACTCAGAATTTCGAGCAGGAATGAGCAACAGACAAAAGAACAAAGCTAAAAGAATGGCCAAGTTATTTGCAAAACAGAGATCCAGGGATACAGTGGAAACTAATGAGAAAAGGTAATGTGTTTCCTTCTTTATTTAACAGTGCTATATAGAATAAATCTGCGGGATTTTTAGAAAACACTTTGCTCACTTTTATTTACCTTGGTAATACTGTTTTGATTGTCTTGTTCAGTTGGCAGAGTATTTACTGTTACTAGAGACTAGGACACTTTGCCAAAAAAATCCACATGAACAGATTTTTTTTTCCTTACTAATTAACAGTTGCAAATGAGGACTGACGATCTACAAGGTGAGAGCATTACAGGCAGAGGGACAAGTGTAAATGCCTAGTCATGGAGTAGTCAAGAAACAAAAGGGTAATATAGACGTGGAAGGGAGAGTAGTAGAGAATAAATTCAGAGTGGTAGTCTGAGGATCAAAAGTGATGAATACTGCATTAATAAAGTGAGGAGTATTGTCAGGATATTGCCTTACCCATTCCATAGGCTGGGCCTGTGTTAAGTGGCAGCAGTAATCCAGTTTGCTTACTTAATCTTACTATATAAAAGAATTCTATAGTAATGAGTTAATGAAAAGTGTTATCTGTACATGACTTGGACTAGCAGTTCTCAGTTCAGAATGACTTTCTTCAGGTGCTCTTTGAGGGGCTTGTTAGGCCACCATTCATATTTGTTAAATCAGAATCTTGAGTGATGTTCAAGAAATATTTGAGTAAATAATAAGTCAACAAACATTGGAAAACCTGCAGCATTAAGGCTTAGTTGTGGAAGATATAAAGCTAAAAACTGTTCATAGCATTTGCTTAAGAGGTGGGCACAGGGCTGGGGATATAGCTCAGAAGTAAAGCATTTTCCTCATATGTACAAAGCCCTGGGTTCAATTCCCAACACTGGAGAAAAAAAGGAAAAAGCTAGACATAAAAGGAGATGAATAATGAACATCTTGGTAGAAATTTGTGCTAGAGATTATTTCTTTAAAGTATAAACTCCCAGGTTGGGTGTGCTGCTACATACCTATAATCCCAGCACTTGGGAGGCCACAACAGGAGGGATCCCTGCAAGTTCGAGGCCTGGGCTGTATAGTGAGTTTAAGGCCAAGCCTGAACTGCACAGTGAAACTCTGTCTGAAAAACAAAATAAAAAATGTGTAAACTCTTTATTGAACTTTTTAATGACAGGGTCCCTCCTCTTTTACTCCTCCCCACCCTCATACTAGCAGTTGAACCCAGTGCCTTGCATGTGATCCCAGGAGCACTGAGCTACATCCTGAGGTTTTTTAAATTTTATTTTTGAGACAGGGTCAGTTTTGATTTAAATTATTGAACTAAGGGTGTTTACATTTTAAAAGTAGGGGAGCTGGTTGCAAAGAGGGGAAATAAAAATGATCTGTTAGATTTGAGATCCCACTTTCAGTGAAAAGGAACATTCACTGACCCATTGAGCAGTATGATATAGTTTGTTCAACAAAGTTAAACAGTTAATTTGATACATGAGATTTTAAATAAACCACATAAATAGAATATAGTAAAATATTTGTTCAAATGATGGAATCTCTTACATTCATTGAGGTTCACTGTATTCTTTTTTCACTTTTTAAAATGGTAACCTTTATTTTTTTTTTAGCAATGATAGCATGGACGGAGAGCCAGAAGAAAAGAGACGGAAAATAGCAAATGTTGTTGTTAATCAGACTGCAAATGATTCAAAAGTCTTGCTTGATAATGTTCCAGACAGCTCTTCCTTAATTGAAGAGGTACTATTGAAATGTCCTAAAACTTTCGTTATAATTATTTTTTATTGTCTCAAACGGTTGTTTGATAGAGAATATTGAATAACATGTCAAATGAGAGACATTTTACTATAAATCTTATCTTCTTTAGAGACCATATTTATTAAAAAATTGTAAAGCCTGTTTACTATCAGTAAACCTATCGATAAATATTAATTTACTTGTTACCAGAAAATAGAGCTTTTTGAATTAGTAGGAATTAATCTTTTCTTATGCAGACAAATGAATGGCCTTTGGAGAGTTTTTGTGAAGAACTTTGCAATGACCTTTTTAATCCTTCCTGGGAGGTAAGATATTTTTATTACAGTTTCTTTCTACTGTATTTTTTTGTGCAAATGAAGGAATGTCAATAACTGTAGCAGAAAATGCATCATCCCCCAGCCAGTTCCAGTTGCTTCTGTTTCTTTGGAACAGCTGGTCACTGTGATACATAGTTGGTCACTATAATGCATAATGTTAGGAATCAAACACAGCCAAGTAACTCTGCTTCTGTACTTCCCTTTCAACTCCATAAAAACCTCTGTCCCTGGGCCTTCAGGGCCTGATATTTTAGGGATGATCCCAATCAGTGCCCGTTTGATATAAATAAATCTGCCTCCCTATCCTGGGTTTTGTCTCAGTGCTTCTGTTTTCTGTTACAGAACCGTATACTTTGTTAGTGTCCATAGTCTACACTTGTGTCTTTCTCAGGACTCTGGGTACATCATATCCTTGAATTTCTAAGTAGAAAACTTTAGACTGAATTTTCATCTTTATATCCTTTAAATAATATTCTGAATTGTTCATTTCTTTTCATTCTTATGGCTATAATCTAAAGGCTTGCATTGCTCTCCTACTTAGTACAAAGGCTTCCATTCCTTTGTAAATGGACAATTTTGATTGATTCAGAGAAGTAGTTTCAGGGATTGTGGATATAGCTCATTAGTAGAGCATGTGTTTAGAATGTGCAAGGCCCTGGATTTAATCTCCAGCACCAGAAGGGGGAAGAACGAACAGGGCTTTCCAAAACAGTAGTGTTTTAGCCTCATAAGTACTCCTTCAAAGATCTTGAATAGATCCCAGTATATAAGAGATATGAAAGTGAAACATGTAGGTGAATTTATGGGTGGTAGTCTCAAAACATTTTGTCTTCCTTTTGTTGGTCCTGGGCAATTTTTAAAATAAAACAAAAATGCTTTGGGGCTAAGGATGTAGTTCAGTGAGGACAAATGTGATGCCCTGGGTTTGATTCCTTAGAATTTCCAAAAAGAAGAAAGTTTGGTGGTTTTTTTTTTTTTATTTTAAAGAGAATAAAAAAATAAAGAAAAAACAATACAGAGTTGCAAAACAAGATGATAGGAAATTAACAATGATTGTTATTTGCATATTATTATCTTCAAAGTAGTTGTTCAGATTTCCAGATATAGGCACGTAGAATTAATTAAACAATTAAGCATTCACTGTTCCTTTCAATAAACCAATAGAAATTAGTAATACAATTATCTTAGCTATGGTTGTGTGTGTGTGTGTGTGTATTTTTTTTTCTCCTGCCTTCTTTCTTTTCTCCTTTCCCCTATCTCAGTTGTTCTTTCCTTTTGAGCAGTTTTCTTTCCCTTTCACAATACCTATTGTACCTTTTGGATTTTATTTACTTTCAGTTTCTTACACTAAGGAGACAATACAATGTTTATACATGCGAGTCTGATTTATTTCACTTATGAGTGTGGTGTCTAGTTGCATCCATTTACCTATAAAAGCCTTGAGTTTATCTTTCTTTATAGCTGAGTAATACTTCATTGTGTAAAAATACTGCATCTTTTTTATCCATTCCTCAGTTGATGGGTATTTGGGTTGTTTCGAAGAAAAAGATTTTTTTAAAAACTCTACTTCAGATAAGTCTTCCTAAGCAGCACATCTGTCCCAGCTCCCAATCCCAACCCCATCCCCAACCCCATGGTGCTAGGGTTTGATACAAGGTCTCACACATATTAGGCAAGTTCTCTACCACTGAGATATACCCCAGCCCATATTCCTTGATGTACTTCTGTTTAAAGTTACTCTAGTTTTAGCATAAATGGAGTTTTAAATGACTATGGTTGTTAGTGCCCCCAGGGCTACAGTGAACCATTAATTATGAGATATTTTGTTTAAATTGTCTTCTTTTAGCACTTAACCACTGGTAACTTTGGAGCTTATTTTGTTTTGTTTTGTTTTGTTTTTCTTTGTTTTTGTGGTGGGATTGAACCCAGGGCTTCATCCACGCTAGGCAAGCACTTTATCACTGAGCTATACACTTTTATGTGATCTTTCTTTGTTTTTGATACTAGATCTCACTATATTGTCCAGGTTGGTCTCAAATTCATGTACGCAAGTAATGTCACACAATGGCTGTCCCAGTAACTAAGTGGTACTGCAGGAGAGAGCCACTGTGTCCAGCTTGGCGCTTATTTTTGATGGACATATTTCTAAAATACTGGTGTTTGCGCATGATATTTTCTTTCCCTTGCTGTGGATATTACTAAAATCCAGATAGAGGATATAGGAGTGACATCCAGGTGGATTTATATCTCAGAAGGATTTTAGAATAAGCTCTTTTCTTGCTTGACTTTTAAAATGTTCCACATAACCAAAAAAGTTGTGAAACTAGTATATGTAATTCTTCTTGGATAGTTGAAAAAACACATTCTTTTGAGGTGCTGTGTATTTTAGTTTCTTAAAAAAGTAATATCCCATTTTGTCGTTGAAGAAAATTAAACATGGTTTCTTTAACCATTTAACCTCTGACATTTTGCATAGGTTCGACATGGTGCAGGCACTGGACTTAGGGAAATTCTTAAAGCTCATGGGAAAAGTGGTGGTAAAATGGGAGACAGCACTTTAGAAGAGGTGAGTGTATTACAGCTATGGTTATTGCCAATTTGTGGTCATTGACTTTTTTTTACTAATATAAGAAAGAATAAGAGTATGTCCCATAAAGTAAGAGAGTAAATGAGTAGGAGAAATATAAAGAGGTGAAAGAGCTATAGGAAGGAATAGACCTAAAGAGAGAGGGAGAATGAATGCAGGAAAAAGATATATTCAGAAACATTGAGTGGAAAAACATGCAGAAGCAAATCACTTGAGCAAGGTAAAATGGATTGGAAAGTAGAGTAAGGTAAATAAGAAACTAGTGGAGAGGTCATTGAGCAACATGATTGCTGTAGCAAGAAACACAATGGGATAGTAGATATGTGACAGATATACTTGATATCAGAGTGACATGAAGTATGACTTAGAGTCTAAGTAACAGAGTCTATGAATTTAAGAATTTGGATGTGGTGAGCTGGGCATGGTGGCACACACCTATAATCTCAGCACTTGAAAGGCTGAGACAGGAGGATCATCACAAGTTCAAGACCAGCCTGGGCTACAAAGTGAGCTCGAGGCCAGCCTGAACTGCATAGCAAGACCCTGTCTCAAAAAGACAAAAAAAAGTTTGATTGTGTTATATCTGAATCATATTAATCATTAAAGAGGATATGGTCACTTTTAAAGATAGTAATTGAAACTATTCTTTTGGTTATTGTTCACTCAGCTAAAATAATCTGTCCCATTATTAGATTTGTTATTTTGTACCCATGGCATCCCCACCAGACCCAAGTATAAAGTATGATCTTTGTTATTAAAAATAATTATGTTTTAATAGATGATTCAGCAGCATCAAGAGTGGTTGGAAGACTTAGTTATTAGACTGCTTTGTGTTTTTGCATTGGACAGATTTGGAGACTTTGTTTCTGATGAAGTAAGTGTAACCCAAGTGAAAAATTCCCCAGTTAAACAGATTCTACAAAATAAATATTTTGCAAATGTGACTTTCTTTCTCATCTATAGGTTGTAGCTCCTGTTCGAGAAACTTGTGCTCAAACATTAGGTGTGGTATTAAAACACATGAATGAAACAGGAGTTCATAAGACTGTGGATGTGTTGCTAAAATTACTTACACAAGAGCAATGGGAAGTCAGACATGGTGGTCTTCTGGGAATAAAATATGCTTTGGCAGTTCGTCAGGTAAATACTTCAATTTTTGAAGCATGTATGGAAGGGTTTTTTCATCTTAGTTTATTTTCTTTGGTTATACAAAATGACCCTGGATTCTTAATGTTGCAGATAGACTAGTCCCTCAAAGACTGCTTTTTTGAGACGTGTCATAGAGATGGGTGGTACTCTTAGGAATTTAGGTACAAATCAGGATATGGTTAGTTACACTGTTTGCTTCTTTAAAACTAAGGACTACTTTTCCTGTCTGATCCATTGCTGCAGCTACCGTACATCTCATAATTTGGTTGAACTCAGTTAAATATTGAGTATATACTCTGGGGTCCATAAGGCTCTGTTCTAAGTTGTGCAGGCTCCACATAGCAGAAATAAACATGAAACCTACCTCAGGAAACTTACAGTAAGTGTAAAAGCAAAGTCATGTACATTTCTCATCACCTATCAATATTTTCTTCTTTAATTTATAACAAGCCTTAAAGAAAATACAGGTAATTTTACCATTTTCAGGGAAAACAAGTTCTGAAAAGTTAGATGACTTTTACAAGGTTATAAAAGTACTTAGGATTAGTACCAGAAGTTGAACTAGATGGCATGTTTTATAGTTAAAACATTGATGATGCTGCTTTTTATGTTATGGCTAGGAATTGATACACCAAATCCTGTTTCATTTATGAAATATCCAAAGTATCTTACTAAGCTAACAATGCTATATAATCTATATACAGGTATAACATTATTTTTGTGGGAAAATTGGTTCAGAATTCCAACATAAAATGCCATAAAGCATCCCCTTTCCTCTTTTCCCTACTTCCCAACAGGTTTTAGTGACAGAATTAGGAACTTTAATGAGCAGTGGCTATTACCCTGGCAGTAATGGTGCCAACAGAATGTATGTGTTGAGGGAAAAGAAGTGAAAGAGAAAGGGACATTATGAATGAAATGCTGTAGAGAAACCAGGAATTGATGTTTTCTTATTAGTTTAATTTTCTGGAATAAGTCTCAGATTGGGCCAGCATTGTCAGGCGCTTAGAGATTGGACTGTTTCACTTGCCGTTATGACTACTTGATACTTTGGATGAGCTTTTCTTGTCTTTATGTGCTCACTACATAATAAAACCTCCCTTTCTATCTCTAAAGGCAAGTTCACAGCCTTTTTTGTTTTATTTTGTTTTTTGTCTTTTTGAGACAGGGTCTCGCTCTGCAGTTCAGGCTGAACTTGAGCTCACTTTGTAGCCCAGGCTGGCCTCAAACTCAGGGCAGTCCTTCTGCCTCTGCCTCCCAAGTGCTAGGATTATAGGCATGCACTACCACACCTGGCTACACAACTTGTTTTCTATGTTGTACTATCTAGCCTCTGTAGAAAACAGTAGCATTCCATGCAAATGGAAAGTATTACGTGCAGTAGTTTATGAAAAGCTATCCCTATTTCATAACAAGACCAATTCTTAGTGAGATTCCTAATATATGGACCACAGGAATAGCCTTTGGGGTTGATCATATTGGGGAAATAAAAAGATTATATTAGAATAGTAAGAGGCAGGAGGTGATGGTTTTTTAGCTCATACCTCCTTGGTTGTCAGTGGTTTTGGTAAGAAATATGTATGTGAGTTCACAGAGATAAATTCATAGTTTTGCCTAGGAAACATGTTATGATATGTAAGTCATATCCACTAATAAAGTACTTGATGGTATTACAGTCTTTTTAAGTGGGCTTGTGTAGGCTTCTACTGTTGTTATTTTTGTTTTCTGTTTATGTGATTCTTTTTAAATATATAAATATTGGCATTTATGCTTTTACTTCATATAATTTAGTAGAAATTTTTAAGTATAATAATTTTACTATAGCAAATTAATCTGTTTTGATATACTTTTTTACAGGATGTAATTAATACTTTATTACCCAAAGTTTTGACTAGAATAATTGAAGGACTCCAGGATCTTGACGATGATGTTAGAGCTGTCGCTGCAGCTTCATTAGTGCCTGTAGTAGAAAGCCTTGTCTATCTGCAGACACAAAAGGTAAACTAAATCTTCTTGGGTCTTCTTCCTGTGAACATGTTTACATTTGGAATATGGAATATTAGGAAAACTTGGAGTACTTTTTTTTTCTTCATCCTCAGTTTTCTTGTGACAGGCATTCCTCTGATGTACACAATCTTTTTGTTGTTTTTATTCTATTTTTCTCTTATGGTACTAGGGATTGAACCCAGGGCCTTCACACTGGGCTACATCCCGAGCCCTTTTTAAATGCTTTTTTATCTTGAGATGTTCTGCATCACTAAATTGCCCAGGCTGGGCTGGAGCTTGCAGTCCATCTGCTTCAGTCTCCCAAACTGCTGGGATTACAGATATGTGATCCATGCCCAGCCATGCCCACCATGCCCAGCCTGATGCATGTAATGGTGATTATATATTGTCTTTGGGAAGAGCAAATTGTATCTATTTCTTTTTGTGTGCATGATATACGAAAAACTTCTGTGAGAAGAAAGCAGCCATTTCTTCTTTAAATTACGATTGAATGACTGATTGATTTTTGTGACAGTGTCTCACTCTAGTTCAGGCTGCCTTGAACTCACTATGTAGCCCAGGCTGGCCTCAAACTCCTGGTGATCTTCCTGCCTCAGTCTTCTGAGTGCTGAGATTACAGACATGCACTACCATGCCTGACAGTACTTTTTATTTTTAGAGGTGAGAGTTTTGCTTATTTTGATTTTAGTTTTTGGCTTTTTAATCTGTTTTAACTTTTTTTCTTGTTTTTTTTTTGCAGTACTGGGGATCGAACTCAGGACTTTGTGCTTGCCAGGCAGGCACTTGTGCCACTGAGCTAAATCCACAGCCCTGTTTTAACTTTCTGAGGTGGCTGTTCTAATTATGTAGCTGACATTCCATTTTATTACTCCAGAACACAAAGTGAAAAGTACAACCAGTATAATTTTATAAGCTCAAGAACTAAATTTATCTTTTCACTAATGGTTAATACTATTTACAAAAGCACTAAAATCGCTTTACATAGAGGATCATGCCTTATATCTCTATATAGTGTTGTTTTCAGAGTTATATATAATAGAATACTGTCTGCTTTATTTTCTCTCTTTTTTCTGCTTAATAAGAATCTGTTTAGGAAGGAAAGTGCCAAAGTAGAGTTAAATGGTACT
>NW_004955425.1:1295542-1308079 GCF_000276665.1 Chinchilla lanigera | reverse complement strand
TTTGTGTTCTGTGTTTTTTTTTTTTTTAAGACAGGGTCTCACTGTGTAGTTCAAGCTGGCCTTGAACTCTGGCCTTAAACTGTTAGTGACCCTCCTGCCTCAGCCTCCCAAGTGCTGGGATTACAGGAGTGTACCACCACACCAGGCAAGCATTTCTTAAAAGGGAAATTTATTAATGTTCTTAGAACTAAGAGATAACCACTTAAAATTTCTATATACTGTATTTCTTTCAAGATATATATTTATAGACATTTAAAAATGATACTTACATATGAAACTGTTGGTGCAACAACTAAGATAGAATAAACCATTTCAGTCATTATTCTTGAATAAAAATCACTGCATATTATTTCTGGCTTTGGCCCCAGAATGTAGACTTTTAGCTGTATTTAATGACATTTTCTTAATAGGTTATAATTGAACATCAGATTTATATTTCTAAAAACTTGCCCCTCTGTGAATTCTTTGTAATGTTCATTTCTTCAGTTTTTGCTCTTGATTTTAGTAATTACTGAACAGAAAGGGAATACATAATAATGTAAAATAATGCTCAAAAGCAGAGAGTGGGTGAAGCCAAAAACAATACCAAAACCCTAAACTATTACTGGCTTGCCTATTTTGATAATTCACATGAAGCTTAGTGTGTTCCCTATCTTTTAAGACTAGCTCCTGAATGTTATTACTTCTATTAGCAGAAGAAACATTATTATGGAACTTTAAAAAATCCACAGATAAGAAAGTTAGTTAATGTTTTTAGTCTAGTGAATGTTCATGTGATTATTAGTTAAAAATGATTTCTGGCTGGTGAAAGCCACAGAAAATATGAAAAACATGAAACAAATGTTTCAAATAATCCTGCTTAATGCTACTGCTTTAATGCTAAATTTAAACTATTAGGATAACACTTAAGTAGGAATAACAAAATAGGTGCTTGTAAAAGGTATAGAATGGGGAAGTAAATATTTAGGATTTCCTACTTTTTGTATGCTTCCATTACTCATAGAAGTTGTTGTAGGAATTAATTTGAGTTTATTTGAGTGAAATTTCTTTTTAAGCTGAAAATGCAAGGGTTTTAATTACTAACCAGAGGTTGGTCAGTATTTTTTGTGAAGGCCCAACTATTGAATATTTCTGATTCATGAGCCAGTCTTTATTGAAACTACTCCATTCTACCAGGATAGCAGGAAAGCAGCCATATACAATACATAAGGGAGTGAACATACTTGTGTTCTGGAAAAATTAAAAAAAAAAAAAAGAGTAGATTTTACCTGTGGTTGTGGATGGTGTCAGAAAAATTAAATAATAGAAGACAAGGAAAATTATATACTGAACATTCTGGTAATATGATGTGAAATAATGTAGTTTTCCATCATTTTTGTTTGTTTTAAAATTACCTTATTTGAAAATTTGCTTCATATGTTATATATTTTGGCAGATACTTTCCAGCTTATATAAGAAGAAATGTAGCATGTCATTTGAGCATGAACAGTTAACTATTAACAAGACCTTGTTATAATGCTTTCTTGTATTCTGAATCTCTTATGTCTGTCTGTGCATGTGTTTAAATAGAATTTTACAAGTGAACTTAACTAAATGTTTAAATAAGTACAAAGTTGTAAATAATGTTAAAAGGTAGATCTCCTGAGAGGAAACACGAAAGATGAACAGATAAATAGCACTGGCATATTCTTTTTTGTTCATGCCTTTTTCTGTGGGGGTATATATTTCAATGTGTCTAATGAAGTCTAAGTAACTTTTATAGATGACTTACGAATATGGCAGGTATACCATGGCTCAAGTTAGTCTAGACCTGGCTTTACCTGCTTCTACCATTAGAAGAAAAAAAAATTGAGTTTCCCTAACTTAGTAATGTTAAGCCAAGATAACAAATATCCAGGTTACTCCTATATCATGTCTTGCTCATTTGGTGTGTAGCAGAGATGACCTTAAAGGGGGATGGAAATTATGTACATTGGGGTTAGCCATGGAATGGAGTAAGGACTGGCAAACCTGATTGTTTGACTAGGATACATGTCTCATATTCCTGAGTAAAAGTAGTTGCAAGTGCAGTTATGTTGGAAATTTTTAAATTCATAAAGTTTATTTGTAGCATTAATATAGTAGAAAAACCTAATGCTAAATTTTTGCCTTTTTTATGGCTGTATTTTCCCTGCCTCTATTGGTGCTATAATAATATTTTTGAATAACATTTTCAACTTAAGTGAAGGTTCATGTGAAAAGAAGATCATCATTTATTCATCAGAAAGACACTTGATGTCAACATCTAGTCCACATGAGAATAATATTTAGATATTGTATCTACCGAATTTTAACTAAGAATGAGTAAGATTAATTTGTGTCTCCTTTATTAGTATTCAGCAGTCACTTACAGTTTTAGTTCCACGTGTCTGGCCTTTTTTGCATCACACTATATCATCAGTTCGAAGAGCAGCATTGGAAACTCTATTTACGTTATTATCAACACAGGACCAGGTAAGAACAAATAATTATATGTAGCAGTCTTGAAGTGTGTGTAAATTAATTTTGTAAATAAACCTGATCCTTAGTTTACCCTTACTACATATTCAGTGATCAGAATGCTTGGCCTAGTGGAAGTGGTCTGGTGACCATATAAACATAAAAATATAATCACCATGAGGGCAGAAATATTTTAATAGTTTGTTCTAGGTTGTATTCTCTCAGCACTAACACAAAGGAAGTCCTCAGTAAATATTTGTTGAATGAATAATTAATAATAGTCCCTGTAGTAAGCCTGTTAGTCAGTCTTTTGTTTGCTTTGAGTGGCTGACAGGTGGTTTGCAGAACCCATCCCATGTTGGAAAGGCTATATTTGAAGCTTTGAGTACTGTATTGTGTGTGTGTGTGTGTGTGTGTGTGTGTGTGTTTTGTACTGGAGATTGAACCCAGGGCCTCACAGATGCTAGCAAAGTACTCTACCCCTGAGCTTCATTGCCAGTCATTTTTATTTTTTGAATAGGTTCTGATTAAGTTGCCCAAGCTAGCCTCTAACTTGAAATCCTCAGCCTCCGGGCAGCTGGGATTACAGGCATGGGTCACTGGGCCCCAGCTGAAGTAGCTTTTAAAGACTAGTGGCTCTTATAAACTCCTCATAAAAGTTATTTAATCTTTAGAGCATGCTGTTTCCAAGAATAGAATACTTTAGGAGTTACACATTGAAATGCGTACTGAGATCATTCAGGTAGTACCAGTATGGATGGAGCCTGTGGTGAGCTGAGGTATCCTTCCTGTGTTTATAAAAGGTTTCTGTTTTAAAATATACTTGTAGATCAAATGATATCTTAAGGGAAATACCAGCAAAGAATCCACTCTGCTAGCATGCTATGTACACAGGTACAATCTTTTTTTTTTTTTTTTTTTGTCTCTTTGAGACCAGGTTTCACTATGCAGTTCAGGCTGGCCTTGAACTTACTTTGTAGCCCAGGCTGGCCTTAAACTCTTGGTGATCCTCCTGTCTCAGCCTCCCAAGTGCTGGGATTGCAGGCATGCACCACCATCTCAATCATTTTTAAAAAGCACCAGGTAATATTTTTAGAAAATAGGTTATTGCATGAACAAATGTTTCTTAGTGTACCCTAACCATGTGTTTCCATGTGAATTAGGGCTATTCCATATAGATCTGCTTTAATTTGCAGCATGATATTGTACTGAACTTTTGTGAATAAATATCTATAAATTGTGTTTTGCATTATATTTTTGATTTTTGTCTAATCAGAATCTTTGCAGAGAAACTGTCAGGTCTGTTTTATAATTCTCCATTGATCAGGCATGGTCTGATATAACTGGCATGGGTTGTTCTTAATTTTCTGCCTAAAAAATTGTGATTTTTGCGTAAATGTTTCTGATGCAAGTGTTCTTCAGTTTACTTTATAAAAACCTCCTAAAGCCATCAAATGTCTTCTTGTCATGTGGTTCTGTTTTTGTTTCTCTTTGTGGTTTTTTTACATACGGACTATTTTTAAGAGCAGTTTTGGGTTTACAGAAAAATTGAAGAAGTGCAGGAGGTCCCATGTTTCTTTTCTTTTTTTTTTTTGAGATAGGGTCTTGCTATGTAGTTCAGGCTGACCTAGAATTCATTATTTACTCTGTAGGTCAGGTTGGCTCAAACTTGCAGCAATCATCCTGCCTCAGCCTCCCAAGTGCTGGTATTACAGGCGTGCCCGACCCTGCCTGTCCCATATGTTTCTTTATCCCTTCCACCACTCACATAATTAATCTATTGGTAATATCTCTCATTAGCATAATATATTTGTTAAAATTAATGAACTAGTATTGATACATAATTTTTAACTAAAGTCTGTACTCATTTTATAGATTGGGTTTTGACAAATGTACAATAGTGATATATTCTACCCTTACAGTATCATCAGAGTAAACTGCTCCTAAAAATTCCGTGTTCCACCCGTTCTTCTTGCCATTCCATTCCTTGAATCCTTGGCAAACACTGATTTTCTTGGTGTTGCCTTTCCCGAATATTATAACTGGAATTATATAGTGTGCAGTCTTTTCAGATTGACTTCTTTCACTTGGCGATCCGAAATTATCATTTCTCTACATCTTTTCATGGCTTTGTGGCTCCTTTTTATCATTGAATAATCTGTTGTATGGGTGCACTATAGTTCATTTATCTGTTTACTTATAAACATTTTTGTGTAAGTTTTGGTGTAGGCATAAGTTTTCAATTCGCGTAATGTAAACACCAAAGAGTATACAGTTGCTGTATTGTTTCATAAGAGTCTGTTTAATTTTATGAGAAACTACCAAACTATCTGCCAGAATGTACATTTGCATTTCCACCAGCAATAGGTTAGAATTCCTGTTGGTCCATGCTGTAGCCAGTATTTATTGTCAGTATTTTGGATTTTATTTATTCTAATAGATATTTGCTGGCATTTTTTATTGTCTTACTTTACCATTTCTTAATGCTACATGATTTTGAGCATTTGTATATGCTTTTCTGTTGTCTATCTGTCTTTGCTGAGGTCTGTTCAGATCTTTAGCCCGTGTTTAAATGGGTTGCTTATTTTCTTATTGTTGAATTCAAGAGTTCTTTTTATATTTTTGGATACAAGTCTACCTTTTTCTCCTATGCCCTGCTATTCCTTAAAAAGTATTAAGGTACCTGTAAGCTCTTTTAAACATGTGTAGCTTTTAAAGCTGGGCTTGGTGGCATAAGCGTGTAACCCCAGCACTTGGGAGGCTTAGGCAGGAGGATTGCCATGAGTTTGAGGCCATCCTCAGTTACATAACGAGTTCAAGGCCAGCCTGGACTACATTGTTTGTTTGAACCATCCTTGCATTCCTGGGATGAATCCAACTTGGTCATGAGTCAATCTGTCTCAAACAAACAAAAACACTTTTAGCTTTTTATTATTTAAATTATTTTATTATTTATTATTTTATTATTTATTTTCAGCTTTGTTTACATTATTAGGAAATAAGGTATTTTATAGAAGTGAATTTTCCAAATAATTGAGACATACTTTTTTTGCCACCAAAAATAACTGTTAAAATGACTAACATGTTAGATCATCATCTTAAAGTATATTGAACATGTTAACAGTTTTTAAAAATATTTATTTAGTTTTTGAGACAGGATCTCTCTCTGTAATTCAGGCTGGCCTTAAACTCACTAGGTTGTCCATGCTGATTTTGAACTCAAGCAGTCCTGCTCCAGCCCCGCAAGTGCTGGGATTAAAGGTGTACACCATCACTCCCAGCAAATTAACAGCTTTTATTGAATCAGTACCAGTGTTGCTTGTACAGTGGTTGTAAAACTGTGTTACTGTCAGTAATTGAGTTGTTCATTTTCAGTTTCTTTTTCCTAGTTTTTCCTGCTCTTAGTTGTAATTGTGACTTATCACTTGTTAGTCTTATAATGTGATGCCTACTCCCTTATTTTAATTTATTATTATTATTTTTTTTTTGTCTTTTTGAGACCAGGTCTGGCTATGTAGTTCAAGCTGGCCTTGAGCTCACTTTGTAGCCTAGGCTGGTCTCGAACTCGCAACGATCCGCCTGCCTCAACCTCCCGAGTGCTGGGATTACAGGCGTGCGCCACCACGCCCAGCCTACTCCCTTATTTTAAAAATTTTAGTCTAAACCCTGGGATCAGTCATACCTCCTTCATCTTCAGTTTTTTGGTGGTACTAGGGATTGAACCCAGGGTGTATTGAGCTACATCTCTCAGCCCTGTTTTGTTTTGTTAATTTTGAGACAGGGTCTTACTGATTTGCCCAGGCTGACCTCGACATTGCAATCCTTGTGTTTCAGCCTCCCAAATACTGGAACTACAGGCATGCAACACTGTATGTGCCTGGCTAAATATTTTTATCTATCTATCTGTCTGTCTGTCTATCTATCTATCTGTCTATATTATTAGGGATCTATCTCTTTATCTATCTGTATTATTGGGGATTGAACTCAGGACCTTTTCACTGAGGTACATTCTTAGTCCTTTTTTATTTTGAGACAGGGTCTTGCTATAGTTATCCAGTCTGTCCTTGAACTCTATCCTCCTACCTTAGCCTCCCCGAGTACTTGGATTATGTGCATCTGCCACCATGCTTACCTTTTATTAATCTTAAGGTACCAACAACATGTACTCTTTAAGGAACTCTTAGAATAAACCACATCTGATACTTTATCTGTTACTATATTATTCCTTATAGATTACTTGATAGTTACTTGTTGATTGATTCTTAGCTATGCAGACTCTCTTATACACTTCGATGATTCCTTCCTGCAGTTTTAAAATTCAAAATTCAAAGTTCATTGTAAAGTGCATTCTGAGGATTAAATCATTCTGGCTTGTCCCACTTACCATGTCTGTTCACACGTATTATTGCAAAATAATAAATTTTATGCAGTTACTGACTCCAACCTTGTTGGGATGTCAGGGTTTATATAATGTAATGCATTCAACCTCATTAGTCTAAAATTTGAAAAATTGTGAATTTCAAAACATTATCTAGTCCTTGGAAATTTGGATCATAAATGATAAACATGTGGTAATAATAAAATCTACCCTTATTTTAACTTGCCTTCCTTTTTCTGAACTGCCTCCTTGCCTTTGAACCCTTCTAAGTATAGCCAGTTAGCTCTGTGGAGAGGGCAGGGGGAGGTCCTCGGGGTTGAACCCAGGGCTTTTCACATGCTAGGCCAAGTGCTCTGCCCCCAGCCGAGTGAGCAGTCCTAAATAGAAACAATCATAATGTAAAGAGCAGTCAACTAGAGCTTTTCATTGCTAGTTACCTCTTCAATGGTATAATGAAAAGGACCTTTAACTAAACAAAAGATCTGGGTTCTAACTTTGGGCTTACCATTTGTTAACTTTGCAACCTTGTTCAAGTTATTCAACCCTCTTCAGTTAGACATCAAGTGAGATAAAGTACATGGTTAGTTCCTCTGGCAACCAGCCCCAATTCAAAAGCTTTCTAGTGATCTATCAAGAGTCATTTCATTGAAAGAGAAGCAGTTCTCCCTAACTCATTCCTGGAAGCAAGTATCATCCTGATACCAAAACCAGAGAAAGACCCAACCAAAAAAGAGAACTACAGACCAATTTGTGTAATGAGCATACATGCAAAAATCCTCAATAAAATAGTAGCAAACTAGGGGCTGGGGATTTAGCACAGCGGCACAGCACCTGCCTGGCAACTGTGAGGTCCTAGGTTCGATTCCCGGTACCGGAAAAAACCCAAGCACCGCCCCCCGCCAAAAGAAAGAAAGATAAGGATCATTTGGGCTGGGGATATAGCTCAGTGGCATAAGTGCCTGTCTGGCAAGCGCAAGCTTGTAAGTTCGATCCCCGGTACCTCAAAAAGGAAAAAAAAAAAAAAAAATAGTAGCAAACAGAATGCAACAAATCATCAAGAACATTATATATCATGACCAAGTTGGATTCATCCCAGGAATGCAAGGATGGTTCAATATATACAAATCAATAAATGTAATACACCATATCAACAGAGCCAAAGACAAAAATCACATGATCATCTCAATAAATGCAGAAAAAGCTTTTGATAAAGTCCAGCACTCGGGCTGGTGATTTAGCTCAGCAGCACAGCGCCTGCCTGGCAAGCGCAAGGTCATGAGTTTGATTCCCGGTACTGGAAAAAAAAAACCAAACCAAAAAAAGAAGTCCAACACTCATTCATGATAAAAACCCTACTGAAAATCAGAATAGATGGTATTTGCCTCAGTCTCATAAAAGCCATGTATGACAAACCAACAGCCAAACATCATACTAAATGGACCCCAAACTGAAAGCTTTCACTTTAAAATCAGGAATAAGACAAGGATGTCCACTGTCACCACTCCTTTTCAATATAGTTCTGGAAACATTAGCCAGAGCAATTGTACAAGAGAGACAGAGAGATAAAAGGAATAAGGATAGGAAAGGAAGAAGTTAAATTATCATTATTCACAGATGACACAGAAGAGCCCAAAAACACCACCAAAAGACTTGTAGATTTAGTAACAAAATTCAGTAGCATAACTGGATAGAAAGTCAACACTTAAAAATCAATAGCATTCCTGTACACAAACAACAAACATACTGAGAGAAATTAGGGAAACCGTACCTTCCATAATAGCATCCAAAAAGTTGAAATACTTGGAATCAATCTAACAAAGGAAGTAAAAGATCTATACAGTGAAAGTTATAGTATTCTGAAAAGAGATTGAAGAGGATTTCAGGAAATAGATATTCCTTGCTCATGAATAGGAAGAACCCACATTGTGAAAATGACCATAATCCCAAAAGTTATACAAGTGTAATGCAATCCCGATTAAAATACCATTGATATACCTCACAGATCTAGAGAAAACTTCCTAAAATTCATCTGGAACCAGAAGAGACCCAGAGCAGCAAAAGCAGTCTTGGGCAACAAAGGCAAGGCAGAAAGTATTACAATCCCTGATTTGAAGTTATACTACAAAGCAACTGTGATAAAATCAGCATGGTACTGGAAAAAATACAGACCTGAGGATCAGTGGAACAGATTAGAAAATGCAGACACAACTACACACTCAGCCACCTTATCTTTGACAAAAAGGCCAAACATGTTCACTGCAAGAAAGCCTCTTTAATAAATGGTGCTAGAAAAACTGGCTTTCCACATGCTGAAGAGTAAAACTAGACCCATTGTCCATCACCATGCACCAAACTAAAGTCAAAATAGATCAAAGATCTTAGGACTGGGGATATAGCTCAGTGGTGTAAGTGCCTACCTGGTAAGCGCAAGGTTGTAAGTTCGATTCCTGGTACCAAAAAAAAAAAAAAAAAAAAGGATCAAAGATCTAAATATTTACTCTTTTTAGGTTATTATACTAGGGAGCCAATATGGTGTTTACACATGCAGGTCTGATTTATTTCATTTATGACTGTGGTCTTGCATACCTGTATCTGATAATCTGAGCAACTACTTTGAAGATAAAAATAAGTAATACAGCAACCATTGTTGATTTCCTGTCATCTTGTTTTGAAATTCTGTATTTTTATAGTTTTTGTGTTGTTTTGTTTTTGTCTTCCTTATTTTGTTTTTGTTTTTTTCACTTTTAAAATTAAAAAAATTAAATATTAAAACAAACACAATCTACTGGAAGAGAAATTAAGTAGAAATCTTGAAGTCATGGGGTAGGCAGAGAGTTCATGAACAAAAACCAAACTGCATGGGAAATACTTTAAAGAATCAACAACTGGGGTCTCATCTTATTGAAAAGATTTTACACATCAAAAGAAATCAACAGAGTAAAAAAACCCATGAGTTGGGAAAAAAGTTTTAGCCAACTATACCGCAGAGAAAAGACTTCTATTTAGAACATATAAAGAATTTTTAACAATCAGGCCCCCAAAATTCAAAGACCCAATCCAAAATGAGCATCTGAGATGAATACACAACTTCTCAGATGAAGAAATACAAATGGCAAATAAATATATGAAAAAATGTTCAATATCATTGGTCATTCGATAAATGCAAATTAAAACAATACTGAGATCCCATCTCACCCCAGAAGGAATGGCTGTCATCAGGAATCAACCAATAACAAATGCTGGCGAGGCTGTGGGGAGAAAGGAACCCTTCTCCATTGTTGGTGGGAGTTTAGACTGGTACAACCACCACTGTGGAAATCAGTGTGGAGATTCCTCAAAAAACTAGGATTAGAGGTCCCATTCAACCCAGCTATTCCCCTTCTTCGAACTTGCAACAAATTGAAAATATCACATCACAGTGATATATGTGCACCCATGTTTATAGCACTGCCATTTGTCATAGGTAAATCTTGGAAACAACCCAAATGCCCATCAGCTGAGGAATGGATAAAAAAGATAAGGTATTTTTACATAATGGAGTACTACTCAGCTATAAAGAAAAACTCAAGGCTTTTATAGGTAAATGGATGCAACTAGAGACCATACTCATAAGTCAAATAAATCAGACTCACATGCGTAAACATCATATTGTCCTCCTAGTGTAAGAAAGAGTAAATAAAATCTGAAAGGTACAATAGATAGTGTGAAAGGGAGAGAAACTGCTCAAAAGGAAAGAAAAACTGAAATAGGGGAAAGGAGAAAACGGAAGGGGAAAATAATACACACACACACACACACGCACACATGATAGCTAAGATAATGATACTGCTAATTTCTATCAGTCTATTGAAAGGAACAGTTAATGTTTATTTGATCAATTTTGCATGCCTGTATCTGGTAATCTAAACAACTACTTTGAAGATAACAATATGTACTATAACAACCAGTGTTAATTTCCTATCGTCTTGTTTTGAAATGCTGTCATTTAAAAAAAAATTGGGGGGGCTAGGGATTTAGCTTAGTGGCACAGCACCTGCCTGGCAAGTACAGGGTCGTGAGTTCGATTCCCAGTACCGGAAAAACAAAACAAAACAAAACAAAAAAAGGGGGCTGGGGATTGAGCTCAGTGGCAAAGTGCCTGCCTGGCAAGCGCAAGGTTGTGAGTTCATTCCTGGTACCGGAAGAAAAACAAAACAAAGAAAAGTTTCAGTCTCATTTTAAAAAAAATTTATTCTCTTTAAAATAAAAAAGTCATTTCCACACAAACTGAAGTATAATTGAAAGGGGCTTACTATAAATAACCTCAGTAATTCAATTTCCACAGATTTTAGAAGCTCTATTCCAACCAAAAATTGTGAGAAATTTAGCATTATTATCACCTACTCTCTCTGACTTTGGACTGTTTCCAGTAGGCACCATGGATTTATTCAACAAATATGTAAGTGCCTGATAATGTACTTGCAGCTTTCTAGGTAATGTTAAGAGACAAGATCTCTGCCCTCTATAGTAAACTGGGAAACTAGATGAGACAGCAAAAGATACATAACTAGACAAGAATAACAAATAATTCTCTTGGTATTGTATGCTCTGTAAGTTTTGACAAATACATAATGATGTATATCAACCATTGTAGTAGTATGCAGAATAATTTCATTGCCTTAAAAATCCTCTCTGCTTTACCTAGTCATTCTTCCTTCTCTGAACCCCTCAAAACCACTCATCTTTTTATTGTCTCCATAGTTTTTACCTTTTCTTGAATGTCATATATCATAGCTGGAGTTTTATAATATGCAACCTTTTCACTTAAGAAGATGCATTCAGGTTTCCTCCATGTCTTTTCCTGGCTCGATAGCTCATTTCTTTTTTAGTATTTATTAATATTTCATTGTCTCTTGTTCCACAGTTTATCCATTCATGTATTGAATACCTTGGATATTCTCAAGTTTTGGCAGTAATGCAGAAAGCTGCCATAAACATTTGTATGGGTTTTTATATGGACATAAGTTTTTAACCTCTTGTGGGCAAAGACCAAGGAGCATGATTGGTTGGTTATAGTGTAGAAGGATGTTTAAGAAATTTCCAAATTGTCCTCCAAGGTAGACATCGTTTTGCCCTTCTACCAGTGAATGAGAGTTCTGTTGTTCCACATTCTAGCTAGTATTTAGTGTTGTCGGTGTTCTGGATTTAAGCTTTTCTGATAGGCATATAGTGATATCTCATTGTTTTAATATGCATTATTCTGGTAACAAATGATTGTGGACCATCTTTTCATATGTTTATTGACATAGGCATTATACTTTAGAGGAGCTTTAATTTCACAGCAAAATTGAGGGGGAAATATAGTATTCTTATGTGTGGTGGATTGACAACTCGTGGTCAACTTACAACACCCACCTGAACTGAACCAGTGTGGTGCTGGATGTGGGAGGTGTACCTGAGGATTGTTGCCAGCAGGTATAAAAGGCAGAACTGGAGAAAAGGCTATTAGAGGTGTTGGGAAGCTGTTGGAAGCTCTTTGGTAGCTGTAGGGAGCTGTTGGTTTTCCTAGAGGAGTTTGTCCTGCTGGGTTTGCTGATGAACATGGCTGTTCTCATTGGAGGAGGAGCTCAGGACCTCATTGTGGCTGAGAATGGCTGTGCTTCACTTTAGGGGAGCGCTGGTCCTCACTTTGAGCATCGCTT
>NW_004955425.1:1230274-1294910 GCF_000276665.1 Chinchilla lanigera | reverse complement strand
TGTTGTATATTGCTGTTACAGCTTTGTTAGTTCTATTAAGTTGGACTCATGTAGGACAGCTTTGTTAGTTCTATTCATTGGACTCATGTAGGACATTACTATGGGATCCAGGCCCTCGGCTGGATTCTTTGGTTGTTAATGTGTGGACAGATTTCTGGCACTCTTTTTATGATTCTTTGAGTGACTATTATAAAATAATCTTATAAAATATGTGTCCTGTGTTGTATTGTTCCCCTTGTAAAACCCCAGACTGCAACACCATGTAGTGTAACCCTACACTATACTCACAGCATCTCCTACTGCCGACATTCTGTCCTGGGGCAATACTTTACATTACAGTCAGTGAACTTGCATTGACATCATTATCAACCAAACTACATAGTGTACATAAAAGTTCACTGTTAGTGTGTAATCTGTGGGTTTGACAGATGTATATTGTCTTATTTCCACAATAATAATATACAGAATAGTTTTACTGTCCTGAAAATCCTTTTTCATGTGGGTGTAGTTGCACAAACCTGTAGTTTTAGCTACTTGAATAGTGAGGCAGGAAGATTATGAATTTAAAGTGAGTCTTGGCAACACAATGAGACCCCTCCACAAATCTTTGTGCTATACCCTGCTATATATTAATAATTGTAAAAAATTGTTATATGAGATTTATCACAAAGTTTGTAGCCTGAGAGGATGCCACAATTGATGTCACATTCTATTAGCTACAAATATGAGAGGGTTTTTTTTAATAGATACAGCTTTTGAGATACTTTTGTGATTTGCAAGTAGCAGTTCAGATTGTGAGGGTAGGGGAAGACTACTGGTAAATATAAAATGGTAGAAAATCAGAAATGAAAAGAATATAGAAAAATAATATTAAATTGTGTTGTATATTGCTGTTACAGCTTTGTTAGTTCTATTAGTATTGTCTCTAACTCACTCTGATGAGAAAAAAAGAGAACTTTTCTTCCCAGCTTCCTTTGCCCTTTTAGTAAAAACCAGAGTTACGGCATAGCAAATTTTTATTGAGTACATTCCCTAGTTGATAATTTTGTAACCTGCTTTAAACTTCTCTCAAACCATCTTGAGAACATACATTCCTGGTCCACTTTGCATTAGTTTTCCATTAGCTAGAGAGTGCTGGGTAGCTTTTTAGGTTATACAAGTATTATCCCTAGGGCTCACGGATTTCTGATACTTAAGTTAAAATTTTCAAATTTCTCTCAGTCTCTTCTAGACGTTGTATTTTTTGCTTTAAAAAAAATGTCATTTGGAGGTGGGGGATTTAGGTAATGTGAACAAATTTACTACAGTTTTTCTCATGGTTAGTCATACTCGATGAGCTTGTAATTTGAACGGCAATGACAAACTCTGTGATTCCTTGTTCTGAGAATTCTGGGCATACAATAGATATTTGGTTAAGAACTATTTGGTTTCTTGCTTGGGGTAGGCTTTTGGATTGTTGAGAAATCCTGATTAAGGTTCATAACCTAGGTTTGAGGAGACAGCTGAACCCTCTGAAATTGGAAGCAAAATGATATACCAAAGTATGTGCATGTGTATGTTTTCATAAGAGTATATGTATCTTTTATTGGACTTTTGAGAGTCCTGTGACCTAAAATAGATTAAGAACTTTACCTTAATTTTGTAAAGTACAATTTTCAGGTTGGGTGGTTTTTTTTTTCCACTCACTTACATTACCAGTAAACTCAACAGAAATGAAACTCATCATGTAGCACAGCAGCACTAATCTGATTGATCATTTTCTAAATTTTCCTGGCAATGCAATAATGTATGATGTAACCACGGAAATATTGCTGATAACAACTTGTGAGTTTTGGAGAGAGAGAGAGGAGAGGTTGTTTGCTGGAGGTCAAACCCCCAGTGGGGTACTCTATCACTAAGCTATAACCCCAGAGCCTCCCCTTTTTTGGGGGAGAGGGCTTTGCTAAATTGCCCAGGCTGACCTTGAACTTACTATCTCTTCACGGGCCTTAGCCTCTCAAGTAGCTGGGATTGTAGGCATGCAGCTCCACACTAGCCAACTTGGTTCAGGGCAAATATGGTATTGTTAGTGATCAGTCTTTTTTTCCAGTTCCCCAGTGATGATATGCTATATAATTTCTTCAAACCATTAGAATAATATAGCATTTGTTGCTTTTAAATCTTATCAAAATTTATCACACTGAACATTTTCAATAAATCCAAGCAATCATTTCATGATAAAATTCTGTTATTTATACTTCAGGTAAGCTGACATCCAAGAATTAAGCTATAACTTTGATTCTGTTTTTGTTTTCAGAACTCTTCATCTTGGCTTATCCCTATCCTGCCTGATATGCTGCGACACATTTTTCAGTTTTGTGTTTTAGAAAGCAGCCAGGAAATTCTGGACCTCATTCACAAGGTACACAATGAATATACTGCTCTTCCTACTAACTATACATTTTTAAGTTTTTTCGTAATTGGTGTACCTTGGTCAGGGATTTTAAGAAATTAAAAGTCATCATTGATTTGAAAATTCTGAGACAGGAGTCTGCAAGATGAGATAGGAATCTAGGATTCTTATGGAATATAATAGTTAAATTCTTCTTGGCTGTGCTTTTTCTTACTATGTCACCTGATTAGGCAAGTGTTTTAAGCACTTTCTGAAAGGTCTAAAGTATTTGGGGGGTTATATTGGTCATATAGTGTGTCTAATTTAGACTTTGTATTTTCGCCTATGACTTAGCAAGATTAATCATATGTGTTGAATTCTTGAAAGGAGGAGCCTTTTGGTACATTTAATAACATATATGGTGAGAAATGGCACTGTTATACCTTTAGAATCTATTAAGTTAATCTTTGTTGGACATATGGTGGCTCTTGTTAACAGCCTTCAATTAACAGTAGGGTAATTTCTTCCTATTGATTTTAGCCTATTAAATGTTAGGTATCAAAAAAGATACTGAGTAAGATCATGTATTAAGACTTACACTGTTAGCCGGGCCTGGTGGCGCACGCCTGTAATCCCAGCACTCGGGAGGCTGAGGCAGGAGGATTGTTGTGAGTTCGAGACCAGCCTGGGATACAAAGTGAACTCAAGGCAAGCCTGAACTACATGGTTCAAGCCTGAACTACATTAGTCTCACTAAGACTTACACTGTTTTTGATCTAGAGTATTATTCCTAAATTTAGCAAAGAATACTTGTCAGGAGCTATTATTATTATTACAATATCATAAAGTATGTGGTGAATATAGGACTGTATTAGTATTAATCCTTATTGTATGAAATGGATTTCAGTGTCTTACTGAGATTTTAACAACTCTGTAATTTTTATGGCTAAGTTTTATTTTTAAAATTAAAATATTGAAATTTTTTAGTACTCTTTAAAATTTTTCCCTTTGCTTTACTTCTTGTACTATATTAACCTATCAAACAGCACTTTAAAATAAATCTTTATGTTGTCTTTAATTTAATCTCTATGCTGTTTCCTACTTTTAAAAAAATTCAGTATCCCTGAAAATAAGTATTAGGTTTTGTTAGCACTTAATAGAAAAATTTCACTTTCATGCTCTCCTTTCACTCTGTAGGTTTGGATGGAACTGTTGAACAAGGCTTCAGTTCAGTATGTGGTAGCAGCTGCTTGCCCATGGATGGGTGCTTGGCTTTGCTTAATGATGCAGCCTTCTCATTTACCTATTGATTTAAACATGTTGCTAGAAGTAAAAGCTAGAACCAAGGTAAGAGGGACATAATGTATTTGTGTGTTCAACTCACAATTATAAACAGAGCAATCATGTAAGAAATGCATATTACTTTATTATAAATGTACTTAGAATTCCCAGTCTATACTTGAGACAATAAGCTATGTCCATATTTAATATTTGCTCTTAATCCCATAGTCTGTTAAGAAGGTTCACCTGAAAAGCATGTGATTTCCTTAATTTAACCTTAGTAAGAAGAAATTGTTACTTTATTACAACCCTAACAAGAGGAACAGTAATTCTCATCAATTAAATATTTTTGAAAAGAACTATATTTTACTGGAATTATAACCTTTGTTTGTTTATTTTTGCTGTATGGTTCAGGGTGGCCTTGAACTTACAGTCACCCTCCTCCTCCCAAGTGCTGGGGTTATAGGCATGCACCCCATAATTGCCTCAGTCCTTTTTGTTGCTAATTAAATTTTAATAATTAATCTTTATTATCCCTCCACCCTTTTCCTCTAGGAAAAAACAGGTGGTAAGGTGCGCCAAGGCCAAAACCAGAATAAAGAAGTACTTCAGGAGTACATTGCAGGCACAGACACCATCATGGAAGACCCAGCCACCAGGGACTTCGTAGTTATGCGGGCCAGAATGATGGCAGCCAAGTGAGTATGTTACTGAGTGTTAAATAATCATAAATTCACAGGTCTGGCTCCAGAAGTGACGAAGTTGTTGTGCTTCTGTCAACCCTTCTGTTTACAGCCTAAGAAAAATTGAAAGCAAGTAAATACATGTAACATTTTAAAGTTTTAAAAACAATTCACATTTTTTTAGATGTAAGATGGGAGTTACATCGTTGTGAAAAAATTTATGGCTTCAGGAGGCGCAAGATGATTTCTGTTGTAACTTCTTTTTTCTCCCTCTTGAAGACTATTAGGAGCACTTTGTTGCTGTATTTGTGATCCAAGTGTAAACATCATAACACAAGAAATTAAACCAGCGGAATCCCTTGGCCAGTTACTACTCTTTCATTTGAACTCCAAATCTGCCTTACAGAGGATTAGTGTTGCTTTGGTAATCTGTGAATGGGCCACTTTACAAAAGGTAAGATTTTGCCCCAGAGGTAATAAAGGCAGATTAAGTAAACTAACTTCCATTAGCTGTTAGGAGTATTTATATTTTACAACAGAAAACTGAAAATTTTCTTTAAAAATCCAGCCAATATAGGGAAGTATTCCTAATTATATTGAACATTCTTTCCACTTACCTTTACTGTTAGACTTCTTACTTAGAATTCCCAGTCTGTACTTGAAATAATAAGCTATGTCCATATTTAATATTTGCTCTTAATCCCATAGTCTGTTAAGAAGGTTCACCTGAAAAGCATGTGTATATATGGAAGCAGTCCAGAAATTGGCAGCTACGTATATAGGTGGCCATTCATTCCTTTGTCTCCTTAGCACTGACAACTACGAAAGATGGTTTGTGTTTTAGGATTCTGTTTGTGGGTAAGAGCAAAGTCAGAATTTTCAGTCGTAGAATAAAGGAACTTTCATATTTAAACCCAAATCCTGGGCTGGGGATATAGCTCAGCGGCACAAGAGCCTGCCTGGCAGGTGTAAGGTCCTGAGTTCGATCCCTGGTACCAAAAAAATAAAAAATAAAAAAACCCAAATCTTCATGTTTTCAAATAAACCCATTCCCTTCTAGTTCCTTTAACTTAGAAAGATGTATGATTTTGTGTAAGACGTACTTGTGTAAATGAAAAACACTTCCCACTGGCTTTGTTTATTCCATTGACTGGAATTCTGGAAATTTAACTGTCTGCACTTGCTGTGAGAGTTGCTTGTTACTGCCTCTTAGCAGTTTGTCAAAGCTGTGTCTAAAAGTAATTGAGCCATGCTCCATTGTAACTGAAATCCCTGCTGGCCTCTGGAAAGAAGCAAGGCTCATCTGTTTTTAGGCAGGACTCAATGTGCTGGAGAGGCAGTGATGCTGTGTTTTTGTGCCTCTCAGACTCAACAGCAAGTGTTGACAGTTCGGTTTCTGGACCCTCACAGAGCTTCTGTGGATTTACTCTGTGAAGCCCAGGCTGATCACCCAGATCCCACAGAATCCCTCATGGCTCACCACTGAGGCCATTCCCCCTCTGGTTGGGGCAGGCAACAACCAGAGAGAGAGGGAAGGGTTAGTTAAATTTGGGGGCAGGTAAGTAGCTTTTAAATTATATATCCATTTCTGCAGTATAGCATGTGAAGCTGTGGGCTAAACTATTAAGAAATCTAATAATGAGTTTTAAATAACATTTTTAATTAGTGCATGCCAGGTATTCTTTTCTGATTTTTTTCCCACAGTAATATACTCTTAAATCTGTGCGTGCTCTATCGCTGTCTCTCTTTCTCTATATACAATATATATATAAAATCTAGGGTACAGTAAGAAAATTATGCAGAAAATTTAATGGACTTATAATTGTTCCATTGTGCATGTTCTGTAGTCATTTACATTAAAATTTTAGAATAGTTTGGGTATAATACTTTTTCTGTGCGTTTAACTATTGCTCTAGAAGCAAACAGATTGAGTAGAAATTTAGAACCTGGTAGTTTACAAGTGAAGATTTATATATCTATAAAATTATGTTTATGTATTTACCCTGAATATTTGTTGTATGTTGTGTTTTAGGAGTGTAAAGCTGTTACTCTAGCTGTGCAGCCACGTTTACTTGATATCCTTTCAGAACATTTATATTATGATGAAATTGCTGTTCCATTCACACGAATGCAGAATGAATGTAAACAGCTTATATCCTCATTAGCTGATGTACATATTGAAGTTGGTAATAGAGTAAACAACGTTTTAACAATAGATCAAGCTAATGACCTGGTGAGTAAAAACGTGACTTTTAAAATCTTAGTGCATGAAATAAATGTTAGAAATTGATCATGATATGTTTATCACAAAAATAGTAATTTGTCGACTGTAGCTTGGTAACCTGTTATTTCTACCCTTTAGAAAGTGTATTTCATTATATTGAGTTTTCTTGAAATGGGAGGATAAATAAGGAAATTTTTTAAAAACTCAATTTCCTGAACATTTGTCCTCCCTGTTCCCAGCTTAAAATGAAAATACTCAGATGTACCGAAAAAGTGAAAGAATTACACAGTAAGCACTTGTATACTTAGCAATTAAATTATGTGGCTTGTATTTTAGTAAGTGTGCTTTTTCTAATATATATTCAAATATCCACCCATTTTTAACCATCAATGCATCTTTTAATGTATTTCTAAGTACATTTCAAATATTAGTGTGCTTTAGTATACTGTATATATAATAAAGTAAAATTCAGTATTTATGATTTTTTTCCTCTTCCGACGTAAAATTTATATACTAGTATGTACCCTCAGCCGTGTATGTGGTCTTTTAAAAATAAAAGTAAACATACACCAAACTTAGCATTTAATAATTCTTGGACTTAAGTGGACAGTGTAATGAATTTTCACAGATATATATGTATATGAAACTCAAACATCCTATCAAAATAGAGAGCATTATCATTACCACTTCCTAGTCAATCCTTTCTTCTTCTTGCTCTTAGTAACCATTCTGACTTTACCCCTATAATTTAATTCTTCATATTCTAGAAATTTCTATAGGTGGAATCATACACTGTACTCTTTAAGGATTTTTTTAGCATTTTGTTCTCAAAATTCATGTTATGTGTATTAATTCATTTTTATTGCCAAGTTTTCTTATATTTAATGAATATACTACAAGTTGAAGTCATTCTACTGATGAGAACTTGGAGAACTCTTCCCAATTTTTGGCTATTGTGAACAATATAGGATAATATAGGAATTAAACTATTGAGTTGTAAGTTAGGTATGTGTTTACTTTTATTTTAAAAAGACCACACAGAGGTCTGAGGTATAGTTTAGTGGTAGAATGCTTGTCTAGGATGCATGAGGCCCTGGTTTTTTATTTTTTTGTATGTTTTTTGTATACTGGAGACTGAATCCAGGGCTTCAAGCTTGCTACTAAACAAGTGCTCTGCCTCTGAGCTACCATTCCCCAATACGACCACCACTCCCCTCTTTTAAATTTTAAGACACGTTTCAGTAAGTTGCTTGAGCTGGCCTGCAATTTAGGATCCTCCTTTAAGCCTCCCAAGTAGCTAGAATTACAGACATGTACCACAATCCCTGGCAAAGGCCTGGATTTGATCCTAACACTGAGAAAAAAAACAATTTAAGAAGTTACAGATCTTTTTCTAAAGTGATTATATTGTTTTACTCCCTGAATGACAGTATTTGAAGGTTCTCATTGTTCCACATCATCACCAATATTTGGTATGATCACTCCCTTTAAGTTTAGCCATTCTGTGGTTGTGTGATAATGTCATTATAGTTTTTATTTTTCACTTCCCTGATGATGAATATGTTGAGCATTTTACATTTTCTTTGCTATTGGCACATCTTCCTTTCAGAAATGTCTTCACCTTTTTTGTCAACTTTTAATTGGGTTATCTGTCAGTTTTAGGAATTCTGTATATATCCTGATCATCAGTTCTTTGTCAGAGATAGATGCTTCTGAGTATTTTCTGATAGTATGTGAATTAACTTTTAATTTTCTTACTGGTAGTCTGGTGATTTTTGGAGATACTTTAGAATTTTGTTGAAATCTAAAGTATTTGTTGTTTCCTTTATACTTATTGGATTCTGTGATGTGAGGAACCTATTACTATCTCTAAGTAGTGAAAGAATTTCTAAAGTTTTTTAGTATTTATATATGTATGTACGTATGAATATATGTTTTATTTGTGGGGCAGAGGATCAAACCCAGGTCCTCAAATATGCTAGGCAAGCACTCTAATATTGAGCTATAACTCCAGCTTTCTGTCTTGAATTAATGTTTGTGTATAGTGTTAAGTATAGATTGAGGTTTTCCATCTAGATATCTCATTTTCAGCATCATTTATTGAAAAGACTTCCCCCATTGGATTCCTATGGCATCTTTGTAAGAGATCAACTGAAGTTTAAGTATAGATCTATATCTTGGTCTAATTGGTCAGTTTGTCTCCTTTTACCATCCCCAGCAATGTCTTGATTATTGCAGCTTTGTACTTAGTTAAGTCTGTGAGGTTTGGTATATAAGTAAATTCTACCTAATAGGATCAGAAATTGAGCACTTCGTTTGTGTTTAGCCCAGTGAAATAATGTTCTTTTTTTTTTTCCCCCTTTCTAACTGAAGAAATAGTAATTTTTTCTTTTCTCTTAGAAAAAGTTAAATTTGCCATCTTTACCTGAATTCTTTTTGTAAGATTCTCTTCCTGATTGTTTTTCTATAAATATTTTTTGGGGGGTCCTCACCCCGTTGTCTAACTAGAGTTAAATTGCTCAAATGTTATGGTTGGAGTCCCTTTTATTCCTTTAACATCATTGTTGTTTTTCATTGGTACTAGGGATTGATGCGGGATTGCTGAACTCTACATCCCTATCCCTTTGAAAAAATTTTGGGATAGCCTTCCTAAGTTGACTAGGCAGGCTTTAAACTTGTGATCCTGCCTCAAGCCTCCCAAGTAGCTGAGATTACAGGCATGCCCCACTGCACTGGCTTCAAGATAGTATTATTAGCCGGGCGTAATGGTGCACGCCTGTAATCCCAGCATTCAGGAGGCTGATGCAGGAGGATTGTTGTGAGTTCAAGAACAGCGTTTGCTACAAAGTGAGTTCAAGGCCAGCCTGAACTGCATAGTGAGACCCTGTCTCAAAAAGACCAAAAATAAATAAATAAATAGAAATCTTATTATTCAGGCCCCTTACTGTTCTTTTTCATCAGTCTAATGCTTTTGATCTAGAATAGAAGATAAGCATAAATATCGGAATATCTGCAAGAAAGTATTGAGGCCAGGGTCATTTTATAAGGTGCTTTAGCTAAGAGCCATTTCCCTTTGTATCTTTCATAATCTTTTATGTTCTTCCATTAGACATTTTTATTCGGATTATCTCACTGTTACTTCAAACTTAACCACATTGGGGATTTTCTTTAACAGAAAAATGCCCTTTTTTATCCACACTTGTAAATTTTGCCAGCATTTTCTTTCAGGAAGTTGCATGTTTTTATTCTTTCTACTTCCACTGGCACAGCCAGGTCTTGGTGGTTTATATCTGGATCTTGACTGCTCTCAAAGGTATCAATCAGGCAATCTCTGGTCCATTTAATCCTATTGCTGTACTAGATCTTAATAGTCCTTTAGTTCCTCTTCGATCACATCCTTCTGCTTAAAAACATTATTTTTCTTTTCCTTTTCCTTTTTTCTCAGTTTTTTCTTTCCTTCATCACCTTTCTAAATTCCCTCTTTTCTACTCATTAATTCTCAAAGTTCATATAACCAAGCTGTTAGCTTTCTTCTTCAGTACATCATAGCATAGTGTAGAAGAAGCATCATACTTCTACAGTACATCATACTATTTGAAGTACATCGTACTCGCTCTTCTGTGGTTCATTTGCTCTTGTTTCTATGCCTGATCTCCATTTTCTTTTGCCAGAAATTTCTTAACCATAACCCCCCCAAAAAAATGCAGAATTTTTTTTTTTGAGACGGGGTTTCACTATGCAGTTCAGGGTGGCCTTAAATTCACTATGTAGTCCAGGCTAAAAACTGGACTGAAACTCGTGGTAATCCTCCTGCCTCAGCCTCCCAAGTGCTGGGATTACAGATGTGCATTACCACACCCGGTGCTGAATTCTTTTCTTGACAGTCATTCATTTGCACCTTGTGCTCAGGCTATGATAAACTGTTCGCAATTCCTCACATCTGTGTTTGCACAGATGTGTTTCTAACCTGATTTATTCATTCTTTAAAAACCAGGCAAAGCTATGTGCCTATAATACAGCTACTCTGGAATCTGAGGCGGGAGGATCTCTTGAGTCCAAGAGTGAGATCTTTCCTTAAAATAAAAACAGTAACAAGCAAATGTTAACTGCCTCTGGCAAGTCTCCACTAATCTCTTTTCCTAAAAAGAGTAAAGCAGCTCTATGTATTCCCATAGCAGTTTGCCTTTACCTTCCCTCAGTGATGTTTTACCTTGTCTTGCTTTACTTATGTATTTTTCTTCCACATAACTAAACGTATTTTTTGAGTATATTAAGACATTGGCTTACACATCTTTTAGTTAATAAGTATTGTTAGTAAATATTGGTTATATTGTTAAGTGGTTGAATTAATTGAGAAGCTTTTCCTCAGTTATCTACAATCATTGAAAGTTGACATAAATTTAGAGTATTTAAGACATTTTCAGACTTAGCAGTATAATCCTGTTCCAAATAAGTCTTGTATAGAACTCAAAACAGACAAAGCAAAGTGGTAAGTATAAGCTAGAAATTGTCTGTCTGTGGTGAGGAGATTGACATGGTCCTACACATACAGTTTAATTTGAACTGGGTGTGGTGGCACATGCCTGTAATCCCAGCACCCTGAATGGAGGTTGAGGCAGGAGGAGGATTGTTGCAAGTACAAGGCCAGCCTGGACTACGTAGTAGGTTTAAGGACAGCCTGAACTGTATAGCAAGACCTTGTCTCCAAACAAACACACAAAAAAAGCCCCTAAAACAGATACAGTTTAACTTGGTAATTTATAATAATAAAATTTTCTGTAATCCCAACTATTCAAGAGGCTGAGACAGGCTCACAAGTTGAGACAGAGTCTAGGTATGTAGTTCAGACTGGCCTTGAATTCACTGTGTAGTTCAGACTGACCTCAAATTCATGATGATTCTCCTGCCTTAGCTTCCCAAGTGCTGGGATTACAGGTGTGTGCAACACTCCTTCTCCTACAAATAAAAAAGGCTAGGAATGTAGCTCAGTGGTAGATCTCTTGCCAACGATGTTTAGGGCCCTGGATCCTCAGTATGGGAAAAAAAATGAAAAATCTTGTGGGCTTTTTGGTTTTCATAATAACAGCATTGTCAGTGTTGTTCACAATGAAATCTAAACCATAAAATTTAGGTTCTTCATTAAAAAGAAATTAGGTTCTCTAATGTTACAGGCTTTTCTGATCTGTAAGGATCAGATTAGATCTGTTTATAGATGCTCTTAATCGTCGCAGTTACCTAATCAAGACTTTTTGTTATATAAATCACAACAATCTTTATGTAAATGTTCAGAGAACATTATTCATGGTAGCAAAAAAGTAGGAACAATCCAAATGTCAAACAACTGATGAAAGGGAAAGTATAGTATATAGCATAAATTTGTATAGTGAAATAGTCAACCAAAAGGAATGAAATATTGATACATACTACCACATGGGTGAACATTTATGACATTGTGCTAAATGAATGATACCGGGCACAAATGATTACATATTATATTATTGCATTTATTTGAAATATCCAAAATAGACAAATAAAAAAAAAAATAGACAAATCTGTGAAGAACATAGTTAAACAGATTCCCTAGGGCCGAGGGAAAATGAACAGTGATTATTAATAGGTATATATTTTCTTTGTGAAGTGATGAAAATATTTTAAAATTTTGATTCACAACCTGCAGTATACTAAAAACCACTAAATTGTACACAAGTGGGCTCATTTTATGGTATATAAATTATATCTTAGTAAACTTTTAAAAAGGTGGAGCAAACAGTCTAAAGGAGGCTTGTAAGATAGTCTAGAAGAACAGTTTGTAACCTTAGATATCTCTGGGCAACTAAAAAGATAATGGCTAATGCATCGTTTTTCTTCTTCTCCATTTCCTAATGCCTTAGCATTTCCTCCAGAACAAAAGTCAGACAATGAATGAAAATAATTCACTTAGCAACACTTAGCCATGTAGCAGACAGCTACCCTAAAGGTTTTTATGAGTTTTTGAGTTGAGAATATTTTTCCTAAAAAGAAGTTTGTCAGTGTTGATTTTCCTTTATTAATTTTTGATATTCCTTAACTATATCCTTAATTAAAATTCCTTAATTAAACTTAGTTAACATTTAGTTTATATTTGTTTATAGCTTTATCATTTCACCAAGTACTCTGTGGTTATTGAATGTGATTTTCCTCAAACAAATTAGATATATTTAAAGGATGGTAATTTCATTCCTCTAGAGAATATATCTTAAAAATATATACTCTTAATGTTAAGTTAAGTCAGGTTAAAATACATGTTAGGAAGTTTTAGATATTTGTTTAGTTTGCTGAGTACTGAAACTACACTATATATTGTGAAACTTACAAGTGAAAACTTCAGTCTGCTGTTTAGGAGTTTACAGTCTGTTTGGGGTTGATGTCATTAATGATTTTTTAATTTCTTTTTTTTTATTAGGTCACTACTGTTTTTAATGAAGCCACATCAACTTACGATTTAAATCCTCAAGTGTTACAGCAGTTAGATGGTAAACGACAGCAGGTCCAAATGACAGTTACAGAGACAAACCAAGAGTGGCAAGTGTTGCAGTTGAGAGTGCATACTTTTGCTGCATGTGCGGTTGTGAGCTTGCAGCAGCTTCCAGAAAAACTAAATCCTATCATAAAACCACTAATGGAGACAATTAAAAAAGAAGAGAATACACTAGTACAAAACTATGCAGCTCAGTGCATAGCTAAACTTCTTCAGCAGTGCACAACAAGGACACCCTCTCCTAATTCAAAAATTATTAAAAACCTCTGTAGCTCACTTTGTGTGGATCCATACCTGACTCCTTGTGTAACATGTCCAGTACCAACACAGAGTGGCCAGGAAAATTTGAAAGGTATAAATCTAAACCTTTATTTAGGGTAGAGAAATTAATTTACTTACAGATATAATTTAAGTACAAATCTAGTTTATGATAGAGCTATTTCCCATTTTGAGAGAAAAAAAGATTGGTTATAGCAATTCCTTGTTACATTAATTTGCACATATTGCTAATCAGTTACAACTGTCTGAATGCCAGTAAGTCATTCATAGGAGACCTGATGTCTGAAGTAAGGTGCTGAAATGTATGGGACAAATACTCAGCCTTCCTTCGCCTTCAAAACCTTCACTGTATGGCTGTTATAACAGCTAGAAAACTTAATTGTGTCAAACGCTAGTTAATGAAAGGTTTTCCTACAGTATTTGGTTTTCTTTAGTACTTCTTTTATGAAATGAGCGAACTCTACTTAGTAAATAATACTTAACCAGTTTTTCTGTTTTCATTTGGAGATTTTATATGGAAAACATCTGCTTTTATTAGGCTGATCTCAAAGGCCAGTGTTCCTTCACATTAGTCCTATTATTTACTTATTTATTTATTTGGGTACCGGGAATCAAACTCAGGACTTTGTGCTTTCAGGCAGGCACTGTGCCACTGAGCTATATCCTGGGCCCCTGTTTATTTTGTTGTTAATAAGATTTTAGAAAAAATACTGAAAGTAGAATGGATTTATAACTTCGGCACAATACAGATCTTGGGAAAAAATGTAAATGAATTGGAAGAAAATAGACATTTTGAGAATTAACCTTAAAACATAGGCTCATGTCTCAACTCCTCCTTTATTGAATGTGAGGCATCAATATGTGGTAGTGGTCAGTGTTTTTCTGAGTTTATTGTGACTATGGGCTTTTTTGTGTGTGAGTGCGGTACCAGAATCGAATCCAGGTATGCTGTACCACTGAGCTGTATTCCAGTTCTTATTTTTATTTTGAGACCAGAACTCACTTCTCCTATATCAGGCTTCCTGAGAACTGGGATTACATTTGTGTGCTGCTGCAGTTAGCTCTAAGGGCTTCTTTTAAAGAGAAAACTTATTTGAAATATTTTAATGTTTCCTTTGCTTAGGCCAAACATTCCTGTGTTTGATATTTCTTACTGATAATATCTATATGTGATACTACAGCTTTGAGTGCATTAGGTATAAAACACGCAAATAGACTTATTGCCATTTCACTGCCTAAAAAAATGTCATCGGCCTATAAAAATTGAGACCCTGCTGGGCGTGGTAGCACATGCCTACAGTCTCAGCACTTGGGAAGCTTGAAGCAGGAGGATTATGGAGAGTTTGAGGCCAGTATGTGCTATGCAGTGAGCTCCAGGCCAGCCTAAACTATATAGCTGGACCATGTCTCAGAAAACTCAAAAATAAGCCTTAAGAGCAGTCTAAATATTTGTTGTGTTTCTTTGGGAGTAGAAAACATTAGTCATCTATATTATGATTAAAAGGTTAACTTTTTCTCTTACTAGGATCCAACTCAGAAAAAGATGGAATGCACCATACTGTCACCAAGAACAGAGGTATAATTACACTCTATAGGCATCAGAAAGCTGCTTTTGCTATTACAAGTAGGCGAGGTCCTACTCCCAAAGCGGTAAAAGCTCAAATAGCAGATCTTCCTGCAGGAAGTAGTGGGACTATCCTTGTTGAACTTGATGAGGTAAATAGTTTTTTGATTTGAATGCTTTGATTTTTTTTTTATACAAATATCTAGCTTACAGATTGAAAAATAAGTTCTCATGTGTGCTTCCAGAACTGTATTTTTGTACTTAAAAGGGAAAGGATGGATATTAGTAGCCTTTTGGAGTACTGTAGCAACATGATCCAGAAAGATAGTAAACTTTAAATTTCTCATACCTCTTGTAATTTTTACCAGCTTAACTTTATCTTCCTAGACAGGATACCCTCTTAATGGTGAGCACATAAACTATTTGTAAGTACAAACTAATTTACTCTCATAGTGTTGACAATGAAGAAGATACTAAACTACCATAAAAATTTAATTTTCTGAATCTTACCAGTCAAGAATTCCCATTAATATTCAGAGAATAATTCCACAAATGTCAAGTCATTGCCATTTATCTTTTAGTCAGTCTAGAGTTTATTTACATGTGTGGTATGAGAGTAGGGATCTAAACTTGACTTTTCTGCAATTAGCCAATCACTGCACTATTGAATCCTTTCTTTGATATGTAATGATACCACCTCTGTTATATATCATGCTTTGTATTTGTGAGGATTTATTTTGTACTTGCTATTCTGCTCCACTGGTCTTTCTATTCTACCTTACAAATTTATTTAAAAACATGATAACCAATGGTAAAAGAAGCATTTGGTTTTGAAAATCCACACCCCGCTCCCATACTGGGAATCGAGCTCACGACCTTATGCTTGCCAGGCAGGCGCTGTGCCGCTGAGCTAAATCCCCAGCCCCTGGTTTTGAAAATCTTAAAAATCACATTATTAATGGAAAAGATTCTCTAGTTATTTTTGACTGTAAGACATAGGAATTTATCTGGGTTCAGTAGTAAAATGTCAATGCCAAAAGATATTTTTCTGTAAAATATAAGCCTATTTAAATCAACATTTTAGGACATTTACCTATATTTCTTATAAAACATTCTTTTGAGTCTGGCTTATTTCACTTAACACGACCCTGGTTTCATCTTTTTTTTTTTTTTTTTTTTTTTTTGTCTTTTTGAGACAGGATCTCACTATGCAGTTGAGGCTAGTCTTGAACTCACTTTGTAGCCCAGATTGGCCTCGAACTCACAACAATCCTCCTGCTTCAGCCTCCTGAGTGCTGGGATTATAGGCATGCGCCACCACACCCAGCTCCCATCCATTTTCATAACTGAAAAATATTGCATTGTGTGTGTTATGTGTGTATATATATAATCTCACATTTTTTATACATTCATCTGCTGATAGGTACCTAGGCTGTTTTCATATCTTAGCTTGTATGACTTGTTCTCTAATAAACACAGGTACACAGGTATCCCTATAGTATGCTGACTTTTAATTTTTTTGAGTATATACCGGCAAGTGATATACATAGATTCATATGGTAGTTGAATTTTTAGTATTGTGAAGAACATTTTTACTTCGATTCTTGCTGTTATTTCAGAATTCTATTCAAGAGGGCTTTGCCTGTGCCTATGTACTTCAGACATTTTTCCTGTTTTATTCTGGCAGTAGCAGGTCTTACACCTTGGTCTTTCATACATTTTGGACTGATTTATTTTCAAAGTGAGAGAGATTTAGTTTTAGTCTTCTACGTATGGATATCCAGTTTTCCTACAAACGTGTGATAGGCTGTTTTATCTCCAAAGTATTTTTTGGCTCCTTTGATGAGAATCAAATGGCTGTAGTTGCATGGCTTTGTTTGTGTCTACTGTTACTCCGTTGGTTTGCATGGCTCTTTTTATGCCAACACCATGCAGTTTTTGTAACTATGGCCATGTAGCTAAATTGGGTGTCATGATGCCTCCCACCTTGTTCGTTTTGCTTAGGATTATTTGTTCTGGGTCTTTTATGTTGCCATATGTTTAAGAATTTTTTTTTATTTGTTTGTTTGCTTGGTTTGGTTTGGTTTTTTGAGACAGGATTTCCCTATCTAGTTCAGTCTGGCCCTGAACTCACTATATAGCCCAAGCTGGCCCTGAATTCGTAGCAGATCTTCCTCCCTCAGCCTCCATAGTGCTGGGATTATAGCCGTGTACTATTAGTGCCCGGCGCTATATGAATTTTAGGATTTTGATGGGGATTGATACAGACTTAATGTTGAATAGATGGAAAGTCCCTCCTGGAAAGGGGAGATGGCCCTGCTTTTAACATTTTAATAGTATCCTGCCAGTCCATTTTCTAGTGTGTTCAGTTTCTTTCCTCGAAGTTCAGTAATTGTCATTGTAGAGGTCTTTCACCTTCTTGGTTAGGTTGATTCCTAGGCGTTTTATTGTTCTTTGAAGAGACTGTGAATGGGATTGTTTTCCCGATTTCTTTCTTAGCTAGTTTATTATTGATGTATAGAAAAATTACTGGTTTTTTAATATTGACTTTGTATCCTATACTTTTTTATATTTATACTCCTATAGTTTGTAAAGCTCTTCTTCCACTTTAATTTAATAAGTGTGTATATGTGTACACATGTGTTTCTGCTTGGCAAGACAGTTTTGTGGACTAATTATTGCCAAATAAGAAATTGTCAATCTTAGGCATAGCTTAAGCGTGCTCTTACTATGTTTCTTAAGTGAATATCAAAAAGGACATACCATTTCATCTCTGACAGTTTCTTTAGTGCAAGAAAAGGAAGAAAAACACACCATCTAAGACTGTCTTTTGGAATCACATATGTCCTTTGAGTCCTGCCCTCAACCCCAAAATACTTTATTTTGGGCATAAAAAAAATCTATTTAGGAATTTTAGGCTCTAAATTTAATTATTGGAAAATGTTATAGTTGTCATAAATAGGTCTATAACTGCTTCATTGTTCAATGGAAATGTTATGAATTCTAAATTCTCTCGATAAAATTGGAAATGCATTATACTTTCTTTCTAAAATTTTGTGTTCAACTAACATTTAATTTCAGGCCCAGAAGCCTTACCTAGTACAGCGGAGAGGAGCTGAATTTGCTTTGACCACTATAGTGAAGCATTTTGGAGGTGAAATGGCAGTGAAGTTGCCACATCTCTGGGATGCTATGGTTGGCCCACTGAGGAATATAATTGATGTAAATAATTTTGGTATGCACATGTTTTTCTAAGTTTGCATTTTAACAGATTTCAGTGTGTAGCAATTAAATATATCCTTATAAGGTAAAAATGCTCCTACTTACTCATACCAGCAAGTTTTAAAATGAAAGGTTTGTGAAAACATTTATTTTTAAATTTATTTTCATTGTGCTTTGTATACTTTTTGCTTTTTCTATATTTAAAAAGATATTTGAAATGGAATACTATTTTTAACTTTGGTTCTTTGTAGTACCCCATCACTTAAATTAAAATCATGGCATTTAAACACAGCAGTTTGACTCCTATACTATTGGGAAAGTTGCTAAGCTTTTGGAGGGCTATAAATTTTTAAAAACTATTTGCCAAGTGATACAGACTTAATGTATTTGAATAGATGGAAAGTCCCTCCTGGAAAGGGGAGATAGCCCTGCTCAAGAATTGGTGAATTCTCTGCAAGTTTTTGAAGTAGCAGCAGCTTCAATGGATTCTGAACTTCATCCCTTGGTAACTATAGAATTTCTTCAAATAAACAAATGGTCTTCCTAAAAAAAAAATCTTGAGACTTGGAAAGTGTAACTAGATGTCATTCCCAGTAATTGCATTTTTATTTTATATGATGCAACTATATTCCTCCTTTATGGATAGTACAACTCTTCTGGGCTTTGTGAGCTAGATATGTGAATGATAGAAGCATTTAGTCTGAAAGCTCAGAATGTGGGGCATTTTGGAAAGGACTGATGACACCAGAGCTAGGTATAAATAAACAGAAGAAAAATCTATAGCCCTTTTCAGACAATCCTAACAGTGTAGCTCCAAGAAAGGAAGAACACAGGTAATAAGACTATTTCCAGCATAAGTATAAATGTAGAAGGAAATTACCTGCCTCAGATAAAAGTGATCAGCAGTAAAGACAGAACACTGCTTTGTGTTATTTTTTAAAAAGTATTATAAAAGAATTAGTACAGAGCAGGGAGGAAAATAGAGAATCAGCTTGTTTGCTCATAGAAGAAAGTATTATTCTTTCCCTATATCTGCATTAGGAGGCTCTCTGCAATTTATACCATCACAGAGGGTTCTGGCTTTAATTCTTTATTGCTCACTATCATATGAAGACTCATAAAAATAAATCTAGAAAATAGAGAATGAAACTTGCCTCTGTGTTTTGTAATAAGGTATGTCCTTTTACTCAAAGTTTTGCTGGTAGCCAGGCATGGTGGTACACGCCTGTATCCCCAGCACTCAGGAGGCTGAGGCAGGAGGACTGCTGCAAGTTTGAGGCCAGCCTGGGCTGCTAAGTGAGTTCAAGGCCAACCTGAACCGCATAGTGAAATCCTGTTTCAAAAAGATCCCATCCCCGTGAAAAAAACTGCCAATAAACTGGGCAGAGTGGCAGATGCCAGTAGTCCCAGCTTCTTGGGAAACTTAAGGCATAATGATTGCTTGAACCTAGGAGTTCAAGGTTTTTGTTTTTTGTGTGTGTGTTATCATTGTTTTTTTACTTACAATTAGTAAAAAAAGACAAAATCCCTCTGTGTCCACTTCCATGATTTGTAAGTTATTTTCAGCTGAATTAATAAGGCGAGTGTGTTGAGGTACTTGGCTGGCATCATTAATCTTGGTATTCCATGCAGCAGATATATAATAATGGCATGCTTTTTCGCTGTTGCAGTCATAACACCTACGATAAGCCAGAAAGTGGAAAATACCCACCAAAATGTAATACCTAAAGCTAAATCAAGAGCAGTGAATCTAGTGAATGTACATAAACCTAAACAGTTGCTTCCAAATCTAGAGGAAGCTAGTGATCTTTGGTGCCATTTTCCCAGTCTAGAGGGAGAATCTTGAAAAAGTGACTTTTCACGTCTCTTCTGTTGATTTTAGAAAGAACTGAGTATTTCTGCAGACCTAAGAGAGAATATTGAGCAGGGGAGAAGTTCTGTAACATTCCTTACTTTTCTTTTTGAAAGAGTTATAAACATTAATGTGACTTTAAGTTTTCTCTTGAGGATGCTTTGAATTATTTGGAGATACTTCTAGATTTAGAGTCACATGGCATAGGGCCATCTCTGAGTAGGAATTATTATAGTTATATTTAAACCATAGATTCCCTAGTGAATACTCTGATTGTCTTTAACTTTTTATTTGTAGTTGGTGCAGCATTTGCCTCATCTGTATATGTGCCTTCAGTATCCCAGCACTGCCGTGAGGCACATGGCTGCTCGTTGTGTAGGTGTCATGAGCAAAATAGCTACCATGGAAACAATGAATATTTTTTTGGAGAAGGTGCTTCCATGGCTTGGAGCAATTGATGACAATATCAAACAAGAGGGAGCAATTGAAGCTCTTGCCTGTATCCTTTTTTATTTTGACAAACTAGAAATTTTATTCATTTTATTAAATGATGGCTAAATTATAACTGAGTTGTTAAAACAGCACATAACTTGCTTTATTGGAGAAACTTCAAATTTTATTTTAAAGTATTTTACACTTCTTTACAATGCATTACAAACATGTTTTGTTTAGACTTTTTTATATTGAATGTTTAAAGAATTACTAATTTTAAGACAGGTTTGTAATAAGCAGAATGGATTTATGTACTTTTAAACTAGTCACCAATCTACTTATTTGGCTTATAATTAATATTTGATTAGTATTCAAGTGTTAGGTAAGTAGTGCCTACCTACTATATTCATAGGATGTTTCCAAACTTTATTCATTTCTTGAGTGTAAAACAACCAAAATGTACTGTACTATATAGCTAGAAAAAACATAGCCAAGCCTGTTAAGGAAATGGCAGCTATTCTTTACCTTGAAGTATCTGAAAGACATTTCTCAAAGCAAAGAAGATGAAGATCCGTTCAATGGAAACCTTGTTTAAAAATGCTTAAGATTATAGGAGGATTGCACTTACTAGGTGTACTCTATCCAGTTGGTGATTGTCAATATCCTGGTGGAATTAATGTTTGGTGAGTTGTGCTCCCTTAATTACCATGTGGCTCACTGTATTCTGGCATTGGCATTCCAGAAACTTTAAGGAATTTCTCTGTTTAAAACTTACTAATAAAACTTCTTCCAGCCCTTTTAAAATAATAAACATAAGGCTAGGCATAATGGCACAGGCCTATAATCCCAGCTCTCAGGAGGCTGAGGCAGGAGGATTGCTGCGAGTTCAAGGCCAGCCCGAACTGTGTAGGAAAACCCTGCCTCAAAAAAACCATAAAAAAGATAATAGACATAGTTTATAGTTTCAATCATGGGAAAACTACATCATGTTTTCAAAAGAGCAACAGTATGTAAATGCTGTTATAATGGCATCATAGTTCTTGAGTCATTCTCTTCACCCATAGTACAGATGAGAAAATGAAGTACCTCTTTAGAAATAACAGTCTTAAAGTGGGTTAATTTGTGAAAACATCGATCTCAAAACCATCTAGAAATTTCCTTAACCATGTATTCAGGTGTAATGGAACAACTGGATGTGGGTATTGTTCCATATATTGTCCTGTTAGTTGTTCCTGTGTTAGGAAGAATGAGTGACCAGACAGACAGTGTGAGATTCATGGCTACACAGTGCTTCGCAACACTAATTAGACTCATGCCACTTGAGGTAAGTTGAAGATACTTGGTTTGTTAATTTAAAGAACATACCAGCTTTTAAAAAAGCATTCTTTAAAAATGTTAATGTTATATGCATTAAGCTTTTAATACTTTAATAGGTACTTTTTTAAAAAATCACAGTTTTAATTTAAAACAACAGTGAATACTCATTGATGCTATTCTAGAAATGTAAATGTTCTAAAGTTTCTCTGTGCCAAAGTGTAAAATGAAAGGTAAGTTTGCAATAGTAATTAAAACCATAAAAAGCAAGTGGAATTTCTGTGGAAGTATGTCACAAAACTAAAATACTCACGTTGAAACATGTTGGAGTACATTCATGTGGTAGAAATAGTATGTGTGGCCAGTGCAGGAAATAGAAGTGTCTTGAAGCAAGAGACAAGCCTGTATCCTGCCACCAGGCAGCTTGTAATATTTTCATGGGATTGATGTAATTCAGGAAATAGATATATATGTTGTCCATGCTCCAGGATGTATCAGTACTTTTTATTGTGCAGTAGCATTCCATTATATAGATATATAACATTTTGTTTATCTGTTCATCAGTTGACTGGTGTTTGGATTGTTTCCAGTTTTTGACTATTATGAATAACTCTACTGTGAACACTTTATTCACAATATATGTTCATTGACATATGTTTATTTACAATATGTTCATCTACTATGAACACAGCACACTTAAAAGTTTTTGAGACAAGCTTTGTGTATCTCAGACTAGCCTTGAACTCACTATTCATTCCAGGCTGGTCTCAGACTTGCAGTGATCCTCCTGACTCAGCCTCTGGAGTGCTGGGATTACAAGTGTGCACCACGATTCCTGGCATTTACTGTATAAATAGTGTTTTCATATACTGTATGAAAAGTGTGGGTATTTATTGCTTTTAAGTAAATAGCTGAATGAAATTGCCAAGTCACATAGTAAGTGTAACTTTTAAGGTAAACTTCAAACTATTCCAAATAAATGTACCATTTTACATTCCTACCACCAGGTATGAGTATAGCTTGGATAGCTTATTTTAAAAAATGTGGCTGTATCAGATCAAATTGAAGACACACATCCTCGTGACCAAGCAAATCCATTCTATATATATAACCTACAGAAACTCAACACATGTGCCAAGATACATTTTCAAGAATATTTATTACAGGATTATTTAGAATAGTCTAAAATTGGAAACCTCTCAGATATTGACAAACAGTAGATAATGTATTTAACTTGTAGACTGTCATATTTTAACAAAAATAAACTGCAGACATATACAATAATATTGATAACTTTAACATAGGGTTCTACTTTTATGAAGTTGAACACACAGAATAAAAGTACAAAGAAAAGAAACAAAGAAATTACCATAGATGTCAGTCAAGTGATTTCCTTTGGGGGGAAAAGGAGGTGCTTTATGATTGCTAAGGAGCTTTATCAAATTATTCAGTTATCATATATTTCCCTGCATACATATTTTATGTCACACTAAAAGTATTAAAGTAACAAGTATAACAAAAAAAAAAAAATACTAGACCAGTGTATCAAAGACTTTGGTATCATTTCCAGAATTTCCAAATACATACTATATTCAGTGTAGTCAGCATGCTGTGCAGTAGATCTATAGGTCATATTCATCCTAAATGAAATCTTGTACTTCAACCAACATCTCCCATTTTTTTTCCCATATTTTCCCTCCCAGCAACCCCTTGAACACCACCATTCTACTCTCTGCTTCTCTGTTCGTTTCACTTTTTTAGATTTCACATGTGATTGAGATCATGCAGTATCTTTCTGTCCCTAGTTTATTGTACTAAACAGTATCCTCCAGGTTCATCCATGTTGTAGTAAATAAAAGAATTTCATTTTGTGTGTGTGTATTAATCGTATTTTTTAAAGAGTTTTACCTGTTCTATCTTCCTGCAGATTTAATGTTTCTGTTCTAATATTTAGATTTTTTATCCATTTCGAATTCAGTTTAGTGCATGGCAAAAGATATGGATCCAGTTTTAATCTTTGGCATGTCCAGAGCCAGTTTTTCCAGCACCATTTATTAAAGAGGCTGTCTTTTTTTGAGTGAATGTGTTTGCATCTTGGTCAGAAATAAGGTGGCCTGGTATGTTGGGAGCTGTTTCTGCATCTTCTAATCTGTTCATTGATCTTTGGGTCTGTTTTTTTTTTTTTTTTTGCCAATACCGTGCTGTTTTTATCACAGTAGCTTTATAGTATAATTTCAAGTCAGCCATTGTGATGGCCCTCCCTTGCCTTTGTAGTCTAGAATTGCCTTTGCTGTTCTAAGTCTTTTCTGGTTCCAAATGAATTTTAGGATTGTTTTCTCTTATTCTGTGAGATATGCTGTTGGAATTTTGATTGGAATTGCATTAAATCTGTATAATAGTGTTGGAAGTATGGCCATTTTCACTATATTGGTTCTTCCTGCCTAAGAGCAAGGGATAACTTTACATTTTCTGATACCTTCTTCAAATCTCCTTGTTCAGAGAGTATATAGTTTTCAATGTAGAAGTCTTTTATATCCTTCATTAGATTGATTCCTAGGTATTTCATTTCTTTGGATGCTGTTGTGATGTTACAGCAGAAATTTCCCTGGCACAAATTGGGCTGTATTCCACAAGTGACCCAAGTCTATTGAGAACAAAACCAGAGTTTAATTTGAGGCTAGCCATCCTCACTTCCCTTGCCAATCTGGAAGCGGGCAATGGCTAACTTTGTTTCACCTTATATACATTTTGGTTTCCATTGGCAACAGATTGGGATGTTACATTTGCTGACCCCGGTGGGCATATGGTGTTTCTCTCATCCTGTTGGACCCCAGGTCAGTTGCAGGTCGCATGTCTAACCATGATAGGTGCTTCCCCCATTATATTCCATTTGTCTCCTTTTTTACAACCTATGCATTCCTTTAGGGTTACAATGTTTACCTAGGGCCAGGAGATGGAATTGCCCAGTCAGGGTCACGGAGGGTTACCTAGGCCTAGGCACCCCCTTATCTTGGGGAGACATTCCTGGGCAGTGTTGATTTTGAGAATTAGCTGTTATACTATCCCGGGAGGCTTCCCAGGCACCATGCAGGCTTTTACCAAAACTGTTTTATCTAAAATAATATGTTAAGATTCATTGCCCCCTACAGTGACAAGTGTTGTTTCCCTAATTTCTCTCTCAGTGAGTTTGTTATTCATGTACAGGAAGGCTGTTATTTTTCAAGTGTTGACTTTGTATCCAGCTATGCTACTGAATTTATTTATTAAATCTAGCAGTTTGGGGCTGGAGATGTGGCTCAGTGGTAGAGTTCTTGCCTTATGTGCACAAAGCCCTGGGTTTGATCCCCAGCAACAACCACCCCACCCCACCCCCCCGCAAAAAAACAAATCTAGCAGTTTTTTTTAGTGGAGTTTTGGGGGTCTTCTTTGTAGAATAGTTTCTTATCTATGTCATCCACAAATAATGATAGTTTAACTTCTTCCATTCCATTATTTTTCTTTCTTTCTCTTATCTAATTGCTCTGGCTAAAGTTTCTGGGACTGTGTTGAATAAGAGTGGAGACAGTGGACATTCTTGTCTTGTTCCTGATTTTAGAGTGAAAGCTTTCAGTTTTTGTCTATTTAGTATGCTGTTGGCTGTTGGTTTGTCATAGATGGCTTTTATCAGATTGAGATAAAGACCATCTATTCCAATTTCTATAGGGTTTTCATCATGAATGGGTTTTAGACTTTGTCAGAAGTTTTTCTGCATCTATTGAGATGATCATATGGTTTTTGTCCTTGGCTCTATTAATATGGTATTATGGTTTGTGTCTGGGTGTCCCCCCCAAAACCTCATGCAGTCATCAGGTGGGCTTCTAGAGTTTATGATTGATTCATGGTCCAGTGCTACAAGTATGGATATGAGTGCTCCACCTGCCCTGAGGTAGATAGTTTGCATACAGTGTAAGGGATGGAAAGAGGCGGCTTGCCTCTACTCCTCCCCTTTGCTCTTGTTGCTTTTGCTGTCTCCCACCACCGTGCACTGTTGCCCTCTGCCATGTGCCACTCTGCCTTGGAGCCAGCCAAGTATGGGCTGAAACCTCCACAGATTGTTAGCTAAATAAACCTTTCCCTCTTTAATTTGGGTGTCAAGTATTTTGTCTCAGCAATGAGAGAAAAATAACAAAGATATATGGTATATTACATTTATTGATTTATATATCCCTGCACCCCTGGGATGAATCCCACTTGGTCATGGTGTATAATCTTCTCGATGATGTGTTGCATTCTGTTTTCCAGTATCTTATTGAGGATTTTTGTATCTATATTCATTAGGGAGATTGACCTGTAGTTCTCTTTCTTAGTTGGGCCCTTCTCCAGTTTTGGTATCAGGGTAATAGTTGCTTCCAGGAATAAATTTGGGAATACTGTTTCCCTTTCAATTTCATTAAAGAGTTTGAGAAGTAGTGGTGTTAGGTCTTCTCTAAATGTCTTGTAGAATTCAGCAGCAAATCAATCCATCAGGGCCTGGGTTTTTCTTTGTTGATAATTTTTTAATTACACCTTTGATTTCATTGATTGATATTGCTTTATTTATGATTAAATATATTCTTGATTCAGCTTTGGTAATTCATATGTATCAAGGAATCTGTCCATTTCTTTTGCATTTTCCATCTTACTAGAATACAGGTTCTCAAAATAGGTATAGATGATCTTCTGGATTTATGCAGGGTCCATTGTGATTTTACCCTTTTCATTCCTAATTGTGTGGATTTGAGTTTTTCCTTTTTTTGATAAAGTTGGCTAAGGGTTTGTTGTTTTTACTTACTCTTTGAAAGAACCAATTTTTCATTGATTCTTAGTAGTGTTTTCTTAGTATACAGTGCACTAATTTCTGCTCTGATCTTTATAATTTCCTCCCTTGTATGAGCTTTTTCTGTGCAAGTTTGAAGTTCACCATTAAGTTGTCTATTTGTGCTTGCTCTCTTTTCCTGATATGGGTATTCACTGCTATAAATTTCCCTCATAGGACTGCTTTCATTGTGTCCCATAAATTCCAGTATATTGTACTGTCATTATCATTTAATTGTGGAAGCTATCTAATTTCTTCTTTAATTTTATCTGTGACCTATTGGTTGTTCAGGATGGTGCTATTTATTTTCCATGTGTTTATGAAGTTCTTGTGGTTTCTTTTGCCATTCATTTCCAATTTCATTGCACTGTGGTCTAATAATATGCATGGAATAATTTCAGTTCCTTTGCATTTAACTAAGCATATTCTGTGAGCTAGTATGTGGTCTGTTTTGGAAAACATCCCATGTACAGCTGACATGAATGTGTATTCTGATGTTGTGGGATGGAACACTGTAGACATCTACTAAGTCCATTCATTCAAAAGTTTGGTCCAATTCTAATATCTCATTGTTGATTTTTTTGTCTAGTTGATCTGTCTTTTTGTGACAGTGGGTTATTGAAATCCCCCAATACAGTTGTATTAGTGTTTATTTGATCTTTCATGCCTGTTAATATTAATTTGTTGCATTTATATTTATGATTCTTATCTCTTCCTCTTGGATTGTTCCCTTTACAAGGACGTAGTCTTGCTTGAAATTTACTTTGTCTGCAAACAGAATAGCTACCTCTGCTTTTTTCTGGGTTCCTATGGCATAGACTATTGTTTCCATCCTTTGACTTTCAGTCTATGAATTTCTTTTTGAATTAATTGTGTTTCTTGTATGCAGCATATTGTTGGGTCTTGCTTCTTGATGCATTCTGCGAGTCTGTATTTTTTTATTGGTGAATTGAGACCATTAACATTGATGGTTATACTTGATACATAATGACTTATCCTTGTCATATTTTTTTCCTGTTTTGGCTCCCCCTCTTTTTCTTTCTCCCTCCCTCCGTTTACTTGTTTGCCTTGGCTAGTGGATTCCTTCTGTTGGGGTTGATGGGATTGTAGTCCTTGTTTCCTTTTTCTAGAATGTCCTTCAAAAACATTTTGGAGTGCTGGTTTAGTGGTCATAAATCTCCTCAGATATTCTTTGTCATGGAAGTATTTTATTTCTCCATCAGTTTTGAAAGATAGTTTTGTGGAGTATATCAGTCTGGGCTAAAGGTTGTTTTCCTTTAGAGCTTGAAATACTTCATTCCAAGCTTTCCTCAGCTTGAAGATTCATGCAGAGAAGTCAGCTGTGATTATGGTGGGCTTTCTTTTATAGGTGATTTGTTTCCTTTCCCTAATATCCTTTAAGATTCTATTCTTGTGTTCAGTTTCTGGAATGTTGACTGTGATATGCCTGACTAGATTCTTTTTGATCATGGCTACTTGGAATTCTACGTGACTCACAAACTGTGTGTCAAATTCTTTTTCCCTACCAGGGAAGTTTTCTGCCATGATGTCTGTGAAGTTTTTGTTTTATATCATTGCTATTTCCTGCTTTTCCATTGACTCCATGTAATCTTAAATTCATCTTCTTTGCCTCATGTAGCAGCTGCTGGAGTGATTTCTCATGTTCCCTTGCTATTTTTAAGAAATCTTTCTTTTCATGATCACTAACTATTAGCCTGTCTTCTATATTTGAGATCCTGTCCTCTCATTGGCTTATCCTGCTGTGGATACTTTCAGTGGCATTTTTATTCTCCTGGATATCTGTTTGAATCTGCCTTTATGGATTCCATTTCTGTCCTTGCTGAGAATTCATGGCTTCTGTAATTCTTAAAAACTCCTCTTTTTTTTTTTTTTTTTATTTGTATCTGCTGTAGAGTCACTAAGCATGGTTTTCATTGTGGACATCATCTATTCAGTTATCTGAGAAATTATTTCTAATTTCATTTTTTTCTAGCGCCTCATTCAATTGCTTTGTTGTTATCACTTCAGAGAAGGATGGTGGGTGGCTTTCAGATTGTTCCTCCTCATTACCCCCTGGGTTTGCCTTTGGTGACCTGGATGTCTGGGGTTGTCTCTTGTCTAAGTGTCTTCTCATTTTCTTTTTCTTCTTTTTTTCTTTTTCTTTTTTTTAGTTTAATTCCTGGGGTGATGCTTGTAAATTGCCTATGGTGGGTTGCTTTATTGCTAGCATTTTGAACTTTTAGGAAACAACTACCTCTTCTAGGTATCTTCCAGGTTTAGCTGAGTTCTGGGGTTTTGAGTCTGTTGCAATATTCTGCCTCTTCAATTTGTTGGGAATGAGAAGTTGGTACTTGCTTGGCCCAACCCCTGGTTCTCTGGCACTGACCCACAGTATTTTCTATGACCCTTAGTCAATCTCAGTCTTGGAATACTAGGAAAAATAACTATTTAGAATAATTATGTCCCTTTTGGCTAAAGTGTTACCATCAGCAATAACAATAGCGTCAAACACAGCCTAGAAATTGCAAACTATGGTAACTATTAATTTGCCAACTTTAACTGTATGAACTACATTTGTGATTATATAACAAAATGTGAAACAAACCAGAAAATTATATGCAGTATATAACTCCTTAATACATCAATTTTTCCCTCAGGGGTTAAAATTTAAAAGGGGTTAGTGAGAAAATAGAACTAGAAGAAGAAAAGATTAGAAGTAAGGCTGGAGGACAAAGTGGGTTTGGGAAACTGGTGCAGAAGACCAGAAGGAAAGAAGGAAGAGATAAAAAGAACAGAATAGAGCAAAAACCAGGAAGAGGCTAGAAACTGTGTTCACTCTCATATAAAGACAAGATCAAACAGTGGAGAGAAAAAGAAAAAAACCAATGAGAAAAAGTACACTTTCAGGTTTCTCTCTGTTGTCACTGGTAGACAACATGTGGAGACAAAGCCCATATCCATGTTGATATATCCCAGCAGTACCTTTTTGGTGGGCAGTGGATAATCTCAGTGAGCCTTTGCCTTCTGGCCAAGACCAGACCCTTTTGGCCTGCAGTCACCAGCACAACTTCCACAGCCTTCCATGGAACCCTGCTGGGAGTTGCTAAATGAAGCCTGCACCTGCTCTGAGTTCTGAGCTCAGCTTGCTCCTCTCCAAGATGGCTCCCAGCCAGTTGTTCTCTCTCACAGGACAACTGAGCCCTCAGCACTCACTGCCAACTAATGGGAGTCCTTCATATCCACTATCCTCCAGTGCTGTGTCTCTCCATGGAGGCCTTGGGTCAGTACCAGTCACCGGGTGTCCACACATTTGAATTGCTTCTCGGAGTCCCGTCTCAGGGAAAAGGCACTGCCAGTTACCTCCTCCTTCTTTGATGTTTCTCTCTTCACTCACTCTGTGGGCTTCAATTCATGCTTTAGATCCTTCCTGGGTCCAGCAGCCACACTTTGATCCTTCTTATCTTCCTCAAGTTGCTATATTTCAGCATCTAGGTGGCAACACTCAGATTCTTTTTCTGCTGCTTACCACTCCACCATCTTGATGCTCCTCCTCATTGTTTTTTAAGACTGAATATAATTCCATTCTATGCCACAGTTTCTTTATCCATTCAGTCATTGATGGACACTTAGGTTGATTCTAAATATCAGCCACTAGGAATACTGCTGCAATTAACATTTGAGTGAAGGTTTTTCTTTAACATACTGTTTATTCATTGCTTTTGGCTACCTATCCAGAAGTAGGATTGTTGGATATATGGTAATTCTATTTTTAATTTTTTGAGGAAGCTTTTTTTTTATTTTCCATATTGGCTATACTCATTTACATTCTTACATACACCCAGTAAGGAGTCCCTTTTTTTCATATCCTTCCCTGAATGTTTTGTCTTTTTTTATAATGGTTATCAAAAAAAAAAAAAAAAAAAAATGTCATCCTAGTATGTGTGAGCTTATATTTCATAGAACTTTTACTTGGTACTTTCCTAATGATTAATGATGCCGAGCATCTTTTCTTATATGTTGGTATCTTAGTTACTTTTCTTGTCATACAATACCCAACGTCTACAAATTAAGGAGGGGAGGTTCCTTTTGGCTCACAATTTGTAGAGGCTTCAGTCCACAGTCAACTGGCTCCAAGGCAAAAGGAGAAAGAGCTCATGATGTGGTGGCAGCAAGCAGAGAGAGATCAAGAGGAAGGAGGGAGATAGATCCTTCCAGGCCAGGCCCCCCAGTGACCACCTCCTGTAATCAAGCTTCACTTATGAACATCACATTTAGCTGCAAATTCAGTGGACTAATATGCCTCCATGATCCAGTCACCTCCCCAGAGCCCCACCTATGAGTACCTCAGGTGCATCCAGACACAAAGCGTAACACTTGGGCCATTTGTGTATCTTCTTTTGAGAAATATTTCTTCAGGTCCTTTGTCCATTTAAAAATTTGATTATTCCTGTTCAGTTTTGGGGGTTCCTTATTTATTTTGAGTATTAACTTCTGATCATGTATATGGTTTATAGACATTTTTTCCCATTCTATATAGGTTGTCCCTTCCGTCTGTTGATTGCTTCCTTTGCTCTGCAGAATCTTTTTGGTTTGATGCAGTGTCATTTATCTGTGTTTGCTTTTGTTTCTTGTGGTTTTGGGGTTATATATTAAAAAAATTAAACAGACCACCATCTGTTTCCTTATGTTTTATTCTAGTAGTTTTAGTTTCCAGTCTTATGTTTAAGTCTGCTACAGTTGGGACATAGTTTCTATCCCCAAGAACTCATGTTTTGGAAGCTTGGCTCCCACTGTGGTGACATTATGCACACTTGCAGTCTCAGCACTTTGGGAGGCAGAGGCAGAAAGGTCCCAATTTTTAGTCCCTCCTGGGCAATTTAGTAACACCTTGTCTCAAAATTGAATGAAAGAATGAATGAATAAGTAAATAAATAGATGGACAGGCTGGGTAATTGTGTGAAGACCCTGGGTTCAATCCCCAGGACAGTACAAAAATTTTTTTTTAAATTAAAAAAAGAGAGAGCATGTAGTGGGATATCCTTAATATCATTGGGGTCACCACCTCTAGGATTAAGGTAGTTTTTATGGGTCCTTGAGTTCTCAGTAGGTAGTGTGCTGTTTTAAGAATGCACCCAGTTCCTGAATCATTCTGTTGCTTCCTGTCTTGAGATATCCCACCCACTCCCATCATGGTGCCATGTGCCATGAGCTCTTCACGAGCGCCAAGCCAATAGCTGGCATTATTTCCATGAACCTCCAAAACTGTGAGCTAAGTAAACCTCTTTTTACTCAGCCTCAAGTTACCAGTTTCATTCATTCATTCTCATGTGCCATATAAATGGGAGATCTTTCCATTTATTGGTCTCCTTTAATTTCCATCATTGTTTTATGATTTTCAGTCTGTAGGTCTTTCTTTTCCTCGGTAAGTTTATTCCTAAATATTTTTTATAATACTATTATAAGTGAAATTGTTTTTCTGACTTTTTTTTGGTGGGGGGTGGTTTCCAGTACCTTGAATCAAACTCACAACCTTGTGCTTGCCAGGCAGGTGCTGTGCCGCTGAGCTAAACCCCCAGCCCCTTGATTTCTTTTTTTGGATAGATCATTATTAGTATCATGATGTGATATTCCTGAAAACTTAAAAACCCCAAAGGGCATCTGTTTCTAATCTCTTCTGTGATAGAAATTATTACTGGAAAATTTTTTAAATAATTCACTTACAAAAGAGTAAATTACTGTGTTACTATATTTAACTTTTTTGATGAGAAATAACTTTTCTAAAACAACAGCATGTAGAGTTTCATATTTTTGCAAATCTCTTATGACTGGCCTAATGGTATGTAATTAGATTCTCCTACTTGGGCATACAGTCTCTTGTAGTGTTGTTTAGGTTGATGTATATGCTATGAAAAAAGCCCAGTTTCACAGATACACATAGTTAGAAAGGGAATAGTATTTTTAGTAACTTTTTCATAGCTTTTTTAAAAAAACTGTGGATATTCTTTGATCAACAGCATACTCAAACTCAAAAAAAGAATGCTTGTTAAATGTTCTGTATAGCCAGGGGTGGTAGCACACATCTGTAATCCTAGCACTTGGGAGGCTGAGACAGGAGGATTGCTGCTATAAATTCAAGTCTAGCCTGGGCTATAAACTGAGTTCAAGGCCGGCCTGACTACATAGCAAGACCCTGTCTCAAACAAAAACTGTGCAGTATAGAATCTAAAGTCCTATCAAAGGACTTCAGACCTTCTTTCATTAAAATTCCTTGGCTTATCTTGCACTTACATGGATTCTTACCCATGCATATTTTGCAAAATTACACATTGGTCATTTGGGAAATACTGATTCACCAAGTTATGCAAATCTATCACAAGTTGACAATTTCATCACATAAATTTTTAAAAATGATGTTTTCTAATATCACCAGTAGACCAAAAAGACCTACTCCCCCAAAAAGCCTAGCTGGGCATGGTGGTGCATGCCTGTAATCCCAGCATTTGAGAGGCTGAGACAGAAGGATCACTGCAAGTTCGAAGCCAGCCTGGGCTACAAAGTGAGTTCTAGGACAGCCTGAACTGCATAGTGAAACCCTGTCTCAAAATGACAAAAAAAGAAAAAAACACAATAGAAGATAAGTTTTAAATATTGACACCCTTCTCTGGGGAACTTGCATTTTATCAGTGATATCAGGTTACTAGATCAGTTGTTTTTTTTTTGAACGACAGGTTTATTTTGAAAAAGTGTCAACCTGATACCTAGATCAGAATACTCTTAGTTGGGACTGTGGGTTTAGCTCAGTGGCACAGTGCCTGCCTGGAAAGCACGAGGTCATGAGTTCGATTCCTGGTGCCAGAAAAAAACAAACAAACAAAAACAATGACAACAACAACAAAAAGAATACTTGTAGTTATTAGCTCTTTCAAGTAAAATATTCCATAAAAAATGACTTAAGTTAATGAACATTCTGTCTCCACAGAGAAAATTTGTTTAAATATTATAATAATTATATGATGATCCAAATTTAACAATCATAAACATTAATTTTAAAGAGTAAAGACAGATCGGTGAGTAATGAAACATAAGATTGGATATAATCAGGACAGATCTGTGCATGTGTGTAGTTTATCAGGGAAATTTTTAAGAATATGGAAGACGGGATTATTTTTTAAAAAATAGCTAGCTTATCATACAGTTTAAACCATCTCACAAGTGCTTTTCTTCAGTATATTGTATTTGACAAGTAGCAGAAATGCTTTCTGTATATTTCACATTTTGGCTCACAGTGTTAAAAAGATAGGTTGAGATTGCATAACAATCATTTTTACTGCTTTATTTAGAATATTCCTAAGTGAAACTAGTATTTTTTTTTTAATGCTAGCTCATAGCTGTGAGGAATACAATGATTAGTCATTTTATTTTGTATTACACATTGTATGTTGTGTTACACATTTTGATGCCATTGCCTTGACTCTGAGGCACAAGCAGTTTTGCCCACAAAACTTGGAACAAAATTTTTAAAAATAATGCCTTTTCATTATGAAATAGTATTGGAAGCCTGGGGTTTGATTCCCAATGCTCCAAAAATAAAGAGTAAGTTGTTATTAAAATTATTATGAAATGGTAGAAAAGGTCTTTGGGATCCCTAGGAGCCTTGCAGACTACATTTTAAGGTCCAAACCCAAGGACACCAGAATACTAAAATTGAGAAGCTCCGTAACAGTATGTCATTTAAAATAAACTATAACTTTATTGGCTATTTTATCCAAGAATGGATAGTGCGGGAAAATTCAGTTGTGGTTGTAGGGTGTTTTTGCTGGGTTTTTTGGTTTTGTTTTTTTTTTTGGTTTTTTTTGGAGAGAAGATCTCACTCTGTAACCCCGGCTGGCATTGAACTCACAGTGATCCTCTTGCTTCAGCCTCCTAAGTACTGGGATCACAGGCATTCCCCACCACACCTGGCTTGGTTGTATGTTTTTAAAAATACCTCAGATGTGTTTTCTTAGCCCAATTCAGGCACTCTTAATATTCATCAAATTCTTTACACTCATTTAAGCCTTTTAAAATATACTATCTTTAATTAATTTTTTTCTGTGTATTTATGTTTTTAAGAATTGAAATTATTTGATACATCTGAGGGTGAAAAATTGTGAGTAAATACTTTTAATACATTTTAAAAAATCATTTTAGGCAGGCATTCCAGACCCTCCAAACATGTCAGAAGAATTAATCCAATTGAAAGCTAAAGAGCGACACTTTTTGGAGCAATTGTTAGATGGAAAAAAGTTAGAAAATTATAAAATCCCAGTACCAATCAATGCTGAACTAAGAAAATATCAACAGGTAAGTTTTGTACTTATTTTATAAATGCAAAGTTACTTTTCTTTTTGAATGGACCTTACAGAGTTTTTAAGATTGATTTAATAAAGTCTTCTACTTTGTGTCTTGTATCCACTTGTTTGTCTTTTGCTTATGTAAAGATTTTTGGTCTGTACAAAATGTTTTTTACAAGAAATAAATTTTTTATCTGTTCACATTTATATTTTCTCTCTCCCTAACCTTATAGGATGGTGTGAACTGGTTAGCATTTCTCAATAAGTATAAACTTCATGGAATTCTGTGTGATGATATGGGTTTAGGAAAAACTTTACAGTCCATCTGCATTCTAGCAGGAGATCATTGTCACAGGTAATTAACTTTATTATTAAATAAGGTTTCCCGATTGTGAAAACTGTGAACAAGCTTGTTAATTTATGTTTTGCTTTTGTAAAGGGCCCAGGAATATGCAAGATCAAAATTGGCAGAATGTATGCCACTTCCTTCCTTGGTGGTTTGTCCACCAACACTAACAGGTCACTGGGTAGATGAAGTAGGTAAATTTTGCTCCAGAGAATATCTTAATCCATTGCATTATACTGGACCTCCCACTGAAAGAATAAGGTAGGTCTCTACACCAATAACAAATGTTTAAACTTTTAAATGGTTTGGAAAATTAAAGTTTATTAAAAATGAATTTGAGCTAGCTTTTTTTGGTGGTAAGGCATAGAAACTTACTTTATCTTTTTTAAGAAATTTGAGTATTTGGAAAGGGATCATTAATGAAGCTTAGCAAAATTCAGGCACTTTGGTGCCGGAGATGTAGGTCATTGGTACAGTTCTTGACTAGCATGCACTAGGCCGGTGCTGATGAAGCTTTTAGAGCTTTCAGTGATATCAGTAGCCTGCTGCAGTGTGCATGCTATAGGTTACCCACCACCACACAGGGCCTTGGCTTCTAAGTAGGACATCTTTTATGTTCCTAACCACAATGAAAGCTCATCTTTTAAAGCATGGCTAGTAGTCATAGGTTGCTACCCTTCTGTATTAGCTAATATTATTGGCTAATATTGCTGAATAACTTTGACATTTTCAGTTTTATACTCAAATAAGCACATACTAGTGAGGCATTATTTTAAGCATTTTATGTATCTGTAAAGTTGTGTAGTCTCAGTCATCAGTATACTACTAATGCAGTTTGGAGATATGGAAATTAAGACACAAGGCTGGTATCCAAGCGTTTGAATACAGGCAGCTCAAAAACTGCACTCTTTTTTTTTTTTTTCCTCCCCCTTGAGGCAGTCTTGCTGTGTAGTCCAGCCTGGCCTTGAACTTGTTATGGATCCCAGGCTGGCCTCACTCTCTCAGCAATCCTCTTGCCTCAGCCTCCCAAATGCTGGGGTTAAAGGAATGTGCCACCATGTCCAGCAAAAACTTGCACTCTGGTGCATTTTACTGTAATGTCTCATAGTTAGAATTCATTCATTTACAAGAGATCGGAATTCCGGTTCCCGGTACCGGAGAAAAACCAAAAAAAAAAAAAAAAGAGATCGGAATTCAACTCTAAATTAGGTGAACAAGGAAATTTACTACATTAATTTCAGAACTTTAGAAGTGGATTCTTACTTTTAAGTATATCATAATACACTGATTTGTTCTTTCTCCCCACACATAACATGTTATATTGATCTCTCCTGGACTTTAGTTGGATAAGATCACCACTGGCAGTCAAAGGCTTACAAGTCTCCTAGGTTGGCAAATATAATAAACAGATCGTCCCTTTCCCATCAGGCATATTTATACATATGATTTATGTAAGAGATGACTCACTTGCCTATGCCTCCCAAACTAGCTTTTGTGGTCAGACCATGAAATACTGTGAATGGACTAGGCATGGTGGCATATGCCTGTAATTCCAGCACTTGGGAGGCCGAGGTAGGAGGTTCACCTTAAATTTGAGGCCAGCCTGGGCTACATAGTGAGTTCAAGCCCAGCCTGAATTACGTAGTGAGACCCTATCTCAACAACAAAAATTGTGAATAGCAATATTGGTTCTGGGGCTGGGGACTTAGCTCAGCGGCAAAAGCGCCTGCCTGGCAAGCACAAGGTCGTGAGTTCGGTTCCCAGTACCGGAGAAAAACAAAAAAAAAAAAAAAATATTGGTTCTAATGCTTCATCTTTTTGTTAATTATGGGGACATGTGACTGGTAACCCTCCTTACCTACCCTAGGACAACATGGAATTGTAAAGGACTGGTACCCTAAGGAAGAGATGTTAGCAAATAAAGTTAAAATACCTACCACATTTTGAGTCAGGTTCTTTTCTAATCAGACTGAGTAGGATAACAGAGCCACATCTAAGAAGAATGTCCTTTCATGTAACCTGCTCATGTGTGTAGGGCGAGAAAGGTTTCATAGGCAGATTAATGCACCTTATACTATTGCTATAGTTTCATCACTAAAATTGTATTAAAAACTTCGCAGAATCTCTGTTTTCTAATTTTATCTTATTTTTTTAAATAAAGGTTACAGCATCAAGTAAAAAGGCATAATCTGATAGTGGCGTCATATGATGTTGTGAGAAATGACATAGATTTTTTTAGGTAAGAACTAAAATGTTTTTCTTTAGAAAAACTTTGTATCAAAGTGGAAGACATTTGCCGTGTGTTTTACACATACCTGTATTTCTGGGACTTGGGAGCTTGAGAGAGAAGGATCGCCACAAGGTGAAGGCCAGCCTGGGCTACATAGTGAGTTCCAAGCCAGTCTGGATTACCTAGTGGGACACTGTCTCAAAACAAGACAAAACAAAAACAAAACCCCAAATTTGAAAACACTTAATATGTTATAATTTCCAAGATTCTTCATACAGTTCCTAACATAGTAAAAGATGCTAAACTTTTCTATTTATTCTCCCTTAGAAATATTAAATTTAACTACTGTATTCTTGATGAAGGCCATGTCATCAAAAATGGAAAAACAAAACTGTCCAAAGCAGTAAAACAACTGACTGCTAATTATAGGATTATTCTTTCTGGAACACCAATCCAGGTAATTACTGTTCTTTCCTCTTCCCATTTAATTTTTTTTTTTTCTTTTTTCAAGTGGAGAATAGCCTTGGCATCTAGTTAATTAAAGATTTATGTAGTGTTGGTAATAATTTTCCAATAATTATGTTGCTTTTATAGCCATATCTAAAGTGAACCAGGTTTAAAAGGTCATATTTAAAAACATAATTTTAGGCTATGTAAATAGAAATATACACTGGCAATGTCCTTTTGTAGTATTACACTGCCATCCAATTTAGCCTTGAAAAGCTAGAACCAATTTAGAGATGAATCATATAGTATAACGGTGAATGCCTAAGTCAGGAGGAATTAAAGGGAAACAAGTACAGATGTTTATCTTAGAAAAAGAAGGAGATGGATGAGTGTATAGATGTCTTCACATACTTTTGAAAGTCTCTTGCCTATGAATTTGGTGGCAAAACAGTAACAACCTCTGAGCTTCTTCCCCTCAGCTGTAAAAAGTAATGGGTTTTTATTCATTTTTTTCTTTATTAAGCAAACACCACATATTTTAGAACCATAAGAGATAAACTGAATTACAAATCTTTCTAAATTTATCAGAAGTTTTTAAATGTACATTTAAGAGGGAGAAAGAGAGCCAAGAATTACCAAGATTTGTTTTGCTTCAATTTAAAGTCATTGGGAAGCATCACATTGATTTTAAATAGGTCATTACTTTTACGTAGTTCAAACATGAAAAGTTTTTTGGTTTTGCCTGGTTAAAGGCCCTCCCTCTTTCTGCCCTGAACAGTTGAGTTCTAAAGTTATCCAATGAGTTCCTGCAGTGTAGAACCTAAGTGGGATTAGAAGGGTATCTCTGTGGGTGGGCCGCCCAGCATAGTGAGCCAGAGTCTGAGCAAGGCGGAAAGCTTTCAGACTTTGTGAGGATCACATTATGGTCCAAGTCTTGGACCACATTATGATCCAAGTCTCTTAAGAAAGCATCCAAAATGGAAAAATGCTGATAGCCTTTTTTCCCCAATGAAATGCCAATAGAATTGGAAAGAACCTCCTTTGCCTAGTTCTTGACTAGCATGCGCTAGGCAAGTGCTGATGAAGCTTTTAGAGCTTTCAGTGATATCAGTAGTCTGCTGCAGTGTGCATGCTATAGGTTTCCCACCACCACACAGGGCCTTGGCTTCTAAGTAGGACATCTTTTATGTTCCTAGCACAGTGAAAGCTCATTGATTTAAAGCTTGGCTGGTCATAGGTTGCTATCTTTCTGTATTAGCTAATATTACCAAATAACTTTATTGATGTTTTCAGTTTTATACTCAAATGAGCACATGTTGGTGAGGCACTATTTTAGATGGATCACAATGAATATATTCATTATGTATTACAAAATGTACAAATAAAATTTAAAAACTGGGTGAACATATACAGTGTACCTCAGTTCGTAAACTTAATTCTTTCTATGATTTTGGAAGTATGTGCCATACTACATGTATACTTGCATTTGGTTGCAACCAGAACTGTGGAATAAATTCTGCAGTTAGAATAATGGAAAGAATTAAATATGTCAACCACGTACCACTGTAATCAAGTTCTTACAAGTTTCCTTTGTTGAAGATTTGATGATCTTTGCCCAGATATCCTTAAATCTTGCTGTTAGCTTGAGATCAGGAATAAATTAAAAGACTCAGAAACCCATTTATCTTTCTGCTCTTCTATTTACTATATTTTACAGATGCTAATAATAGTAGGGTATAGATACTGAACCAACTCTTATTATGGTGGAAACTAGAGGTTTTCCCTCAAATAGAATATTTCCTCCAGGGTTACTGATGTAAATTTTACACATTAAAACAGACTTATACTTAAGAATATGGTGATAGCCTATTATCTGTTTCATCATAATGAGCTTTCACTAATGTTCCATTTTTTAAATATATGGAAATAATCCCAATACAAAAGATAACTTGTGTTCTTCCTTTTTATGTTCAGAACAACGTTTTGGAGCTGTGGTCTTTATTTGATTTCCTCATGCCAGGATTTTTGGGTACTGAACGCCAGTTTGCTGCTCGATATAGTAAACCTATATTAGCAAGTAGGGATGCTCGAAGTTCCAGTCGAGAACAAGAAGCAGGTATGAAGTATCACTATAAGACCTGTGTTATTGAGTATAATGTAATCTTAGCTGGCTGGGCATGATGGTGCACATCTGTAATCCCAGACACTGGAGAGGCCGAGGCAGGAGCATCACCACAAGTTCAAGGCCAGCCTGAGCTACATAGTGAGTTTAAGGCCAGCCCAAACTGCATAGCGAGAACCTGTCTCAACAAGAAATAAAACAAAACAAAAATTAATCCTAGCTTTTTTGAAGCCATATTTTCTTCTTCTTACCAGGTGTTCTTGCAATGGATGCACTGCACCGCCAGGTCTTGCCATTTCTTCTGAGAAGAATGAAAGAAGATGTTCTGCAGGATCTTCCACCTAAAATTATTCAAGACTATTATTGCACTCTTAGTCCTCTCCAGGTTAGGAATCTGGTGATTGTTGTTATCAGAGTTACATTTATTAGCAGAATGTTTATGTAAGCCACAAAAGTATTGAATAGAGGGTATTAGCTTTTGGCATTACAAATACTTTAAGCAGATGTAGATAAGACCTAAATGAATATGTTTAGAAATGGGGATATGAATTTAGATGTGTGCATTTTGAATATATTATGAAGAAAATCCAGTGTTATAATTGCTTTCTTATATGTCTAGTTAATTGAAAAGATTGCAATTAACTTAGACTGAGGAGAAAATGCAGTAGTCCTCTCTTTAACCCATGGAGGACACATTCCAAGACCCCCAGTGGATGGGTAAAACAATGATGAGTATTAAATCCTGTGTATTCTAGGTTTTATTCTTCCTATAGATTTTAGCAACCTCAGCATCTGATTTTTTTTTTTTTTTTTTTTTTTTACTAAGTCATGAGCTTTCACCTTTTCACTTAAAGCACTGTGTGGCTTCCCTTTGCATATCCAAATTGCCATCATTATTATTCTCTATACTTTGGGGCCATTACTGAATAAAACAAAGAGTTCCTTGAATACAGCACTAAAATACCATGATTGTTGATGTGATAGTGGAGACAGGAGTAAAGGACTAATAGGGAGCATATACAGCATAGATATGCTTAACAAAATAATTCAGACCTCTGGCAGGAAAGATATGAAATTTCAACATACTACTCAAAATGGCACAATTTAAAATGTATGAATTTCTAGAATTTTTCATGTGATAGTTTGGGACTATGGGTAACTGAAACTACAGAAAGCAAAACATGGATAAGGAAGTTGAGCTACTATAAGCCAGTGTTTATTAGGGTCAGAAACCTGTTTATGAATGTTACATTATCTTCACAACAGCATTATTGTTCATCCCCACTTGTGGGGATTAAATAAGAAAAGGAAAACAAATAACTTGCTTATGCTCATAGAGCTAAAGCACACAGGGCTGTTTCAAACCTGGGACCCTGGGACCTCATCCTCTTTGAAGTATTAGAACATTTGCTATAAATGTTGCAGATTTTGCCTTCTGCAAGTTCTGATTTTGTACATAGAGACTATTATCAGAGCAATTTGTTGAGCTTTTCCTGATACTTTTCTAAAGATGTAAATGAAAATTGTACCTTGTCTTTGATATAGCCTATAAATCAGAATTTTCTATTAGAGTGTTTATGGTATAGATTAGTGTCAGTCTACTTCAGCATTAGGAGCTATTTTACTACAGTCAAATGAATAAAAGATACAGTATTTAGACATACGCAGAAACAGCTTTTTTCCCATCCAGTATATAGTTAACCTATTAGCCAGTATTATTTTAGTCATCTTGGGGTTAATGAGAAGGATACCAGTCTGGAGGCTTAGAGATCTGTGCTTCTTCTATATCTCATTTCTCTGGTCCCTCATTCCTTCATTTGCAAAATGTGGTTTAATATTTCTTGAATGTTTTAGTAGTAATGAGTTGATGACTTTTTACAGTAGGTACAATAAGGAAAGATACCCAAAAAAAAAAATCTTTGGCAATATAATGGTGGTGCTAAAACATAGACACATAAAACACAATTTTGAGGAAGGGCGTTCCAGAGGGATGTGATATTTTAGCTTTGTTTAGTATCCACAGGTTTTTGTACCCTGGTTTCTGTTCTTTAGTTCTAGATTTTATTTCTTTTCCACTGTTTTAGTATGTACAGTGCAGGCATCCAGACCCTAAGTATATGAGTCTCTCTTTTTAGGTTAACAGTTACATTCTTTCAGCTTTTGTTCTTTTCGAATATTAAGAGTTTTCTCATGTTACTCAGAAGGGTTGTTTCCTTTTATTAGTATTTATTTCCCTGACCAGTAGGAAAACGGAATCTACAACTGTTTGATTAGTATTTTAATACTTCAGCAGCCAAAGTTAATGTAAATACAGTTTTAAAGGAATTACCAATTTATGAATAGAGATTTAACATTTTGGCCTTTGTTAACTATGTTTTAAACAACTGAAAAAATATACTTAACAGTTTTCATGGAATGATTTTACAGGTTCAGCTCTATGAAGACTTTGCTAAGTCACGTGCCAAGTGTGATGTTGAAGAAACAGTTTCTTCAGTTGCACTTTCTGAAGAAACTGAAAAACCAAAGCTTAAAGCTACAGGCCATGTGTTCCAGGTATAAATTATAGTATGTATATTAAATGTTAAAGAATATTCTTCACTGGGGCAATTATTAATATGCAACCCTGAAATATGGGTTTATTTAATTTTTGCTAGTATTATTTGTACATAAAAATAAGTCAAACTACCTATTCAATATTAACTAATATTAATTAGTAATTAGAAAGTACTTTAATATTAGATCTACAAAATGCAGTATATATGTTTGTGTACTACATGAAAAGAAGGATTTTAGACTCAAGACTCTTTTCCATTCAAAAACTATTGGAGCACCTACCACATTGTAACTTTTCTAAGCTCTGGGGTTAATTAAAACATCAGACAATGTGGGGAAGGGTGTGTGGCCCACTGTTCGAGTGCCTCCCTAGCATACACAAGGCCCTGGATGCTATCCCCAGCACCTAAAATAAAAAACAGGCTCCAGGTATAATTCAGTGGTAGACGACTTGCCTAACGTGCACAAAACTGTGAGTTCAATACTCTGCACTAAAAGGCAGCGGGCGCGGGCGAGAGACTTTACCTTGTAGAGGTGAAAAATAAGTAAAATGTATATTATATAAGAGAAGATAAAGCACATGATGGGGTTAGTAGCGTGTGGGAGCAGGGGATAGGTTATAACTAGTTTTTAAAGCTAGGGCTCAAGGACCACCTCACTGAGAAAGTGACATTTTAGCAAAAATCTGAAGGAAGACAAGCATGTTATATGTGTGTGTTGGGGGGAGTAATTCTAAGCAGAGGATACAAAAGGTACAATAGTGCTCAGACAGATCATGTCTCATGCTGGAGAGACTTAAAAATAAAAAAGATGTAGCAAGTATCAACTCTTGTTTTCTTCCCTTGTTGGAACAGTCCACCACAGAAAATTACTTCAGCATTTTAAAGCATAGGAAAAGGAAAGGGCCTATAGCTTGTGAAGACTTCTGCCTTTCTCACTGTTTTTTGTTTTTTTTGTTTTGTTTTGTTTTGCTTTGTTTTTTGAGACAGGGTCTTGCTATGTAGTTCAGGTTGGCCTTGAATTCATGGCAATTCTCCTGCCTCAGCCTCCTGAATTCTGGGATGACAGACATGCACCACCATGCCCAGCTCCAGTTTTTATCAGAGTGCTCAACAGTTTCTTGAGCCTTGTGGATAGAGCTTACTAATACAGAACTCAGTGCCAGGGGCAAGACCCAAATCCTAAGCCAAGTAAGAGGCAGAAGAAAAGGGACATGATTGAATCAGAAGAAACCTGATGGAGTATTTTTCTTAAACAATGACTTGAAACAATAACCTAACTTCGCCCCCTCTCCTCTGACATACGAAATTAGAATACACTATTGAGTAGTTAGCCTAGGGAGACATTTGCAGGTATATAAGATCCTCAAGAAACATACCCACTGAAGTTTGAGAAATTCTTTAGGAAATGATGCCTCATTCTAGAAAAATCTCTGCTTTATTAGGTTCTTTGGGAAAGCATTTTAAAGGAGCTGATAAATAAGACACTCTTTTTGCTGTTGGTGTTTAGTGGATGAGACAGATGTAAACGTTTTTTTTTTTACTTTATAAATGGCTTCATATACCAGGCATGGTGGCACACACTTATAATCCCAGCCCTGAACTACATAGTGAGTTCAAGACCTACAAATCAAGACTCTGTCTCAAAAGAAATACAGCCTCAAAAATACATATGAACTATGCAAGAATTACAGATAAGACATTTGAACTGATTCTTGAAGAAACGAGAGTTTGCCAAGGAAGAAAGAAACTTCTAGACAGATGAAATAGCTAGGAAAAGGTAGAAATACAGATATTTATCTGTGTGAAATGGACTTTTATATTCCTTCCTCCCCCTTTAAAGGCATTACAGTACTTACGCAAACTATGCAACCACCCAGCATTAGTCTTAACACCTCAACATCCAGAGTTCAAGAACATTACTGAAAAACTGGCAGTTCAGAATTCTTCGCTTCATGATATTCAACATGCGCCTAAACTGTCAGCTTTGAAACAAGTATGTATGTCTTTTTAAATATGTTTTTCCCTAAGACTGTTGATGTATTTACCACTTTATTTTAAATCCAGCTAGTTGATTTTTAAATACATTTTTTAAAATTGTATGCCATTTTAACCATTTTTAAATGTGCAAATCTGTGGCATTACTTATCTTCCCAATATTGCGCAGTCATCTCACCCATCTATTTTCAAAGTATTTTTCCATCATCAGAAACTCTGTACTCATCAAGCAATTACTGTCCAGTCTCCCTTCCCTCCTGAACCTTTAATCTGCTATCTGTATGAGTTTTACCTAGTTGTGGTGTTTCAGGTAAGTAGAATCATACAATAATTGTCTTTTTGTATTTTCTTTGCTTTTTAATTGCTCTGTTGATTTCAAATTTTTCCATGCAAATAGGTAAAACTGTTGTTGACAGAAATTTAGATAGATGCAGAGGCAATCTCCAGTTAGAAGCCAGCAACACAGGTCCTTCTGATACATGGAAATAACATAAAGATCACAGCAAACAAATCAGTAATCACAGTGTAAGTCTCATGGAAAATGGCAAAAGTTGAGGCATAAGGCAAAATTCATTATGATGGTCGTGTTCAGAGAGTTCCATGAGAATACAGTCTCTCAGTGGAAACTTGCTAAGTTTTCTTCTCATTTTTCTCCTCCATGAACATTTCTAAATCATCTCCGTATACACGCATGTTATCATGGGTCTGCTTACTGGGTGTGGCTCATCAAAAATTAGAGGTGAACCTGTCCCCCATCTTTTATTTCCAACAGGCTGGTAACCTTCTTCTCCTCCCAAGAGGTGTTCTTCCTCTCCATTCTTCATGGGCTGCTTGATTTTTTTGTTTTCTTAGTATATCTGGGCATGATGAGATATTTTTTTCTGGGTTTCTTTTTTGGTTTGTTTTGGAGTTTTTTGTTGGTAGTGGGGATTGAACCCAGGACCTCATAGTGAGCTACATTCCCAGTCCTTTTTAAATTTTTTTACTTTGAGACTGGATCTTAAGTTGTCCAGGCTGGGCTTGAACTTGCGATTCTCCTGCCTTAGACTCGCAGAATCCTGGGATTATAAGCATGCACCATCACACCCAGTTTCTGGTTGTTTTTCTGTTTTTGTTTTTTTTGTTGTTGTTTTTGTTTTTGTTTTTCTTCTGGTACCGGGAATGGAACTCATGACCTTGCGCTTGCCAGGCAGGCGCTGTGCCACTGAGCTAAACCCCCAGCCCCTGGTTGTTTTTCTGGTCCTGTCCATCTCTCTGCCCCTAGGCCCCACAGACCTATTCTGCTTTCCCTGGGCCTGATACCAGCCCACTATGCACAGATCAACTGGTAGGCAGACATTAAGACCTTTTATGACTAGCTTGTTTCACCTCTATAGTGTTTTCAGAGTTTATTCATGTTATAACATGTATCAGTATTTCAATTTTTGGCTATTGTGAATAATGCTACAGTGAACATTGGCTCGTAAGTGTATCTATTTGAATCCTTTCAGTTCTTTTGGATACAGATGTAGGAGTAGAATTGTTGGATCATTTGGTAATTCTGTGTTTAACATTTTTAGCAGCTAGCAAACTATTTTAGTAGTTACACCATTTTACAGTCCTACTGGCAATGTATCAGGTTCTAGTTTGTCCAAACCCCTACTAACACCTGTTTTGTTGTTTCATTTTTTTCATTTATTCTAGCTACACTAATAGGTATGAAGTGTTATCTCATTGTAGATTTGATTTGTCATTCCCTAATGACTAATGATGTTGAGCAGTTCTCAGCGCTTATTGGACATTTGTGTATCTTCTTTGGAGAAATGCCTGTGCAAGTTCTTTGCTATTTTGTTTATGAGTTATCTTTTCGTTAACTCTTTGCATTCTTGCATTCTGAATATTAAAACTTTATCAGGTATGATTTCCAGATATTTTTTTCCTTTCTCCATAATGTCCTCTATGGTTTAAAAGGTTAGATTATGCTGAGTGTAGTGGTGCCTGCCAGTAATCCCAGAACTTGGGAGGCTGAGGCACTATGATTATTGTAAGTTTGAGGCCAGCATAAGCTACATAGTGAGTTCAAGGTCAGCCTGAGCTGTACAGAGACCTTGTCTCAAAACAACAACAAAAATACATGACATTAAATAAATGGTTAGATTAAATTAACCAATTTTGAGCACCAAAGTGTTAGCATTAATAGTGTTAATTATAACTAGTCTTAGAAATGTAGTTCTTCAGCTAAGCATGGTGGCCTAGAGAATCTGAGGCAGCTCAATGGTCAGGTTCCCTTGATTCAATTCTAGTAGATCTTACTATAAAATCTAGACTTTAGCAATAATTATTTTAGCTTAAGAACTCTGAGAGCCACACATTATTTCTGGCCATACTCATGGAAGACTTTTCTGTTTTCTTACTTTTCAGTTATTCAGAGTGAATGTTCTGTCTCAGAAAGGAGAAATTTCTATGTGTACTTAGGGGAAAAGTCTTACTTTCTAAAAATCTGTCACTAGAAACATGCTTCTCAGCAGATAGTCATACCAGAAGAAATATGTAATATTGCCAGAGCCTGAACGAAAAATTGCAAGATGCTAGAATGGTGAACTAAAAGTCTAAGTGAAATTTAATGATAAGCAGTTTTTTTGAAAAACATGAGTAAATACAGATTTTTTTTGGAAATATGATAAACTTTTCCGGTGGAGTAAAGTTGACTTTCATTTGGATAGGTAGTTCACTAAAAGCCTAATGTTTGAATTAGTTACCAATAAATTAAATTTATAGGATCTGGGTGGGTTTCATAGCAATGTAATGACCCAAATGAGGGCACTGTACTGTCACTGTATTTTCTACCAGACAGATCAAAGTTTGAGTAGTATTTATATTTCGGGGTACTACACTTGCTACATAGTGGGTTGCCATTACAAAGGCTCTAGAAACCATTTTATATAAGGATTTGATAGGCCAGGGCAGTTAGGCCTGTACTGAAATTAGAGCAAGAAAACACTGAAATGCTACAGGGGGTAGCTGGGCTCTCAGCTGGGCATGTCAGGTCTTGCAGGTCTTGGCAACCATTTTCTAGAACCCAATAGTCAACTTTCCAAGGCACTGAAATAGATTCTGTCACAACACCTGGAGCTTTTCAGTCTCACTGGGCAGTCTCAGATTATAGGGAATACTAGGAAAACTAGAATGTCATGTATACTGCCAGACAGGAATCCTCATCTCAGCTGTATGGGAAGAGGATTCCATTAGGAAGGTTATCTGGTAAGGGTGGGCTTAGAGTAGGAAATCTTAGATGTATACTTTTGATATGACTGATCAGTGGGGATATAGCTCAGCAGCACAGCGCCTGCCTGGCAAGCATGAGGTCGTGAGTTCGATTCCTGGTACCAAAAAAAAAATGACTGATTATCTTTAAGGCTTGTGATATTGCTGTCAAGAGACCAAGATGACTAGATGATAACGGTAGCATGAGACAGACATGATGATAAATTCTCGCTCTCTGGGAGTCTTATTTTTAAAAAATGTCCTGCTTATCACGTACTTTATTCTGCTTACCACACAGTCTTATTCTCTCCTGAGACATCCTAGATGGGACTTGAAAAAAAGAAACAGCTTGGATAGTAATGTGACTGCATGGACTTAGCTTGGGTAGCCCCCAGTAACCCTTGGGGGCAAGCGTTAGGGACAGTTACATTTATTAGACTTCTTTACTCTATGTCGCAGAATCCCTCTGATATTCTGTACACCTGATCTAGGGGATAAAAATTCAGACTTGTAGGGCTGTTTGGCAGAAAAGTGAGGTTGTCTTTCCCAGCTGAGCATTCGGTTTTGTTTTTCATAGTTAAAATTTTTAGTTTTTCAGTACCTCAGTATGAAAAAGAGAAAGCATCTTGCATTACGATTTTGAGCAGAAGACAGTATCTGAGTCCCTAGGGATGAGGAAGACTACTGTTGGGTGTACTAGTTTCCCAGACTGACCTGTGATTTTCATGTATTTTATTCACTCAGTTATTGTACTTACAAAATATAAGGTTGATTCTCAGTACCAAAATAAAAGTATAAGGGTGCTGTAAACCACTTAAGTTGCAAGAACTACAGAATATATGTAGCAGTGTTTACTATTAAAGGTCTTGGTCTGCAGATAAAGAAGCAAGCTCACTTTTCAGGGACACAGGAGATCTAGCCTGATAATTTTGATTTCTACCATATTATGTTTTCTTCATACTCTATTCTTTTATAGTTTTTATGAAGCATTTTGCCTGGGGCATCTTTTGTGTTGTTACTTTTGGTAAACATTTATTGAGGCCCTAGGGAGCCTGAAAGAACTAAGGAAAAGAGAAAAGGCCTGTTAGATGACCATGAAACTTGAAGCTTGAGCACCTCAAAAACTAGTTCAAGATGCTTTAGGGTGACAGATGGCAGCCCAAAGTACTAATCTGTTTCCCAAGTTACAAATTTAGCCTTTTCCTGCCATGCAGAGGAGTGCTTATCATGGGGAGAGGGGCTGTCTACTTCTCCTGAACACCTGTGTAATGGTTTTTTTCCCAGTTGCTGTTGGACTGCGGTTTGGGAAATGGCAGCACTTCAGAGAGTGGCACAGAGTCCGTTGTGGCCCAGCACAGGATACTGATTTTCTGTCAGCTTAAAAGCATGCTTGATATAGTAGAACATGACTTGCTCAAACCTCATCTGCCTTCTGTCACTTATTTGAGATTAGATGGCAGCATTCCACCTGGTCAGAGGCATTCCATTGTTTCCCGGTAAGTGGCTCCCAAAGTTCTATTACTGTACATCAGGCTATAATAAATGCCTTATAGCGAGGTGTAGTGGTGCATTCCTATAATCCCAGCACTTGGGAGGCTGAGGCAGGAGAATGGTGACAAGTTTGAGGCCATCCTGGACTACATAGTGAGTTTAAGGCCAGCTTGAACTATAGCAAAAACCCTGTCTCAAAACAGTCAGTCAGTCAGTGCATGCATTGATGTAGAGTCTGCCTTGCTAAATATTTCCATTGGCTAAATATCTGCAAGTATTTTACTACTGAATAGAGTAATTCAGCCCAAATAAACACCCTTGTAAAAAGTCAGGCACTGTGGCTCACACCTGTAACCCCAGCTACTGGGGAGTCTAAGGCAGAATTACAAGTTCCAGGCCATTCTGAGAAACTTAGAGCTTGTCTCAAAATAAAATAATAAAAAGGAATAGGGAGATAGCTCATTACAAGGACTGGGTTATAATCCTCAGTACTGCAAAACAAAGTTTAAATACAGAACTAAAGAATTACAATTGAATTTTTTCTAACTAAGTAAAAAAATGTGACCATATTAGAAAAGCATTTCTGAAAAGCATGAAAGAAATTTAAGATCGCTACTTTCTCCCTTACGTTCTTAGGGAATTACAGTAGGAGAAATCAAAGAAATAGCTTAATTAAAGTCTCATCCTAATCTGTTTCTCTCTAGAGAACAAGTTAGAAGCTGGCCCATCTGGGAAGTAAAATTAGTGTGGTTTGCAGTCTCCTGCTTGAAAAATTTCAGGGGTACCTTTTATGAAAAATGCAGATACCTAGCTTCTGTCCCAGCCTTGCTGATTTTGAGTGGACATTGTAAACAAGCATCCCTAAGAGACTGTTAAGCAAAATACAGCTAGAGACCCACAGCGGGACTTTGGAGGCAGACAGGCCCAGGTTTGACTTCTCGTCAAACTGTTTAAACAGTGTTCCCAGTCTGTGAAAAAGAAATGATGGCAGCATCCTCGATACAACTGTTGTAATAAGCAACAGTGTGTGCTCATAGAAGGTGATAATTGGTAGCTTGTTTGGTCGCTATTTTTGATATTGGTAAATAATAATATTTTTTCCTAGAAGTTAGATGTCCTTTATCACTGTCTTCTAGGACTTGTAAAATTGTAATAACTCCAAAATTTTCAGCTTCTATCTTCCTTGAGCGATATTACCTGTTCCCCACTCCTCTGTGTCCATGCTATAAAGTTTCACATTTGAATTTTGTTTTCATTATAAGTGGTGTTTGTTTATATTTTGTAACTTAGTCATTATGAAATTTCTGATAAGCTTCAGAGTGCTTTCTTTCTACTAAAGCTTTTATGTATATTAAAAGAGGATATTTTCATCTCAAATGGTCACAGAAATATCTACTTTGTGAGTTTTTAAAGCAGTATTTTGATTTGTGCTCTTCAATTTTTTTTAGACAGTCTCTGTTATGCGAGCCTTAGTAAGAATGTACTAATTTTATTTTTCGATATCTGTACTTCTAGGTTTAACAATGATCCATCCATAGATGTTCTCTTGCTTACAACTCACGTTGGTGGCCTGGGGCTTAATTTGACAGGCGCTGACACGGTTGTATTTGTGGAGCATGACTGGAATCCCATGCGAGATCTACAAGCCATGGACAGGGCCCATCGCATTGGTCAGGTAGAGTCACCTCTCAGGTTTTAACATGTGCCTTAGGGAAAATACTCCCTCTAGGAAGGCAGAAAACGGTTTCAGATTTTTGCTTTTATGTTAACAAGGGTTGTGACCTTGGACAATTCACTTGGCTCTTCTGTGGTATCACTTCTCATGCATTCAGTGAAGTACACAGGCTAAGAAAACCTGGATCACTGTTCATCCCTAACATTCTGTGGTTTCTGCAAACATTTTGAGCTCACAAGGCAAGATAAAATAAAAACCCAGTCCTAATTAGGGTAACAGAAAAAGTACTCGGTACAAAAACGTAAGCCCCCATCTTAGTAAAGCTCATAGCATAGCAGTTTGTGCTCCATTTGTTTTAACTGTTTTTTTCATTTAGAAACGTGTCGTTAATGTTTACCGACTGATAACCAGAGGAACATTGGAAGAGAAAATAATGGGTTTGCAGAAATTCAAGATGAACATAGCAAATACTGTTATTAGCCAAGAGAATTCAAGTTTGCAGAGTATGGGCACTGACCAACTTCTTGATCTGTTTACCCTTGATAAGGTAAAGAACTTAAACCATTCATCTTTAATGAGTTCACAGGACTACTGTATATACACATTAAAGGGAATAGGAGAAGGCATTCACGTTAGTCTCCATTAGATAACTGTTTGGGGGATTTTTTGTGGCCAGATAAAACTCCTTAGTATACTAGCAGGTGTTTCAAATCTTGACTTTCTGGTTGCTGCCTCCAGTGTCTTGCCTCTGGGTTTCTTTCTTTAGACCTTTCCTGCTAAAGGACAGCTTATCACTGGAATCAGTAAACTCCTTGGATGGGAGTTTCTGGTCCTGTGTACTATTCACTAATGGTCTTAGGCAAGTTAACTTCTGAGTATCTACACCTATTTTTACTACATAGTTGTAAGGATACAATAAAATATATGAGTACTTAGAAATGCTATCTAGAGTTCATTCTCAATACATAGTATCCATAGTTGGATTTGATGTGTCAAATAACAACCGAAAATCAAAAGGACACATCAACTAGATATTAGATAATTTAAGACTAATAGGATTGGATGTGAAAGTGCTTTATAAGTTCAGAAAATCAGCATCCTACTCAGTATAAATTATGGCAAGAAGCATCCTCTTGCAAATAAACTTTTAAAAGCTGTAATAATAACAGACTTGTGGCATCTAAGTCTGAGAGAAAGTAATTCTACTGTGGTCTGTCTGGTAAACCACATTTGGAATGGTATGCATAGTTCTAGGTGCTGTGATTTAACAGAAATGGGTTAACAAATCCCTAATGGCCAGAATAGAGGGAGGCTTTTCAGTCGTGTACTATAAGGTAAAGTTGAAAGAATGAGGATGTTTAATCTGGAAAAAAGAAAAGTGCATAGCAGTCTTCAAATAGCTTTTGTTCTGTTTGAAAGAGTATTCTTCTGAGTGACTTTCAGCAAGCAAAACCGGGCGTGGGATATTCCAGGGAGCTACTGCCATAAAGTCTACTATTGGGACAACTGGAAAAATTTGAAGAAACATAATCACTGTTAAATGTTCCTCACCTGGTCTGACATAGTAATATAAGACAGTGTCCTTGTTTCAGGAATGCATGTGGATTCCTATCTAGGGATGAAGGGGACATAACTTATAACTTCCTCTTGGGATTCCTTTTATTAAGGGAAAAAGCTAATATATCTGGCTAATATATTTATATACACACATTATGAAAGAGTAAAAAAGCAAATATGACAAAGTTAGCAATGAATTCTTGTAACTCTTCCAGAAAATTATTTATAAATACAAAACTAAAAATGGTACATTACTATGGCAAAATAGAATGTGCGATGTTTTGAAGTGATAAACTTCCCTATTACATGAAGTGGACATCTCTGTTAAAAGCAAATGTGATATTTTAAAGGAAAATATTTCTGAGGTTAATGACCTTTTATTTTACCTTTTTGCTGAATTTTTTTAAGGATGGTAAAGCAGAAAAAGCTGACACCTCTACTTCTGGAAAAGCAAGTATGAAATCAATTCTTGAAAACATGAGTGATCTTTGGGATCAAGAACAATATGACTCAGAGTACAGCCTGGAAAATTTTATGCATTCGCTCAAGTAACTATCAAATATTGTAAATTCAGTTGCTGCTAGTTCAGTTACATTTCTGCTGATATTCAGCAAATTTCTAAGTTTATTGTGAACTTTTAACTCAATGTGTAAATAGATATGAAGAATATTCAGCATAATGCTGGCTCTTGTTTCACAGGGGGGAACAAGTTATTCTCAAATATTTGCACTGTATTAAATTTAAATGTTAATGTGAAATGGTTTAAATTTTACATGCTGAATAGCTGCAGAGCAGAGGAACCAAACCAGGTTTACATGTGCTACCAGGGGGTGTTTGTTCTCATTAGGAACGAGCCTCCTTTCCACAGAGTCACTTTGTACAGGATGAGATCCATGAGTACTTTTAGTGTTCATGTACATTTTTCTTTTAAATTGAACTTGTTTTTATAATTGATTAAAATAGGGCTTTTTTGTATGAAAGCCTTAATGAGCCATAATTTTAAGACTGTAAGAATAATGACTAAGATATTAGTCAATCTTGGAACATAAAAATGTTAAGACAATGAACTGAACCAGACCCTTAGTGAAAACATTTATATATTTAATGCAGATTCATAGTGTTTTTCAAATCTTTAACATCATTTTGTCAACTTTTAAAATACAATATCAACTATTCTAAGTACAGGTACTGGTATATTTAAAGGTACCATAACATCCTATTAAGAGGGTGTTTTGCTTTTTTAAAAATTTGTCTAATGGCTAGGATATAGCCAGATTTAAAGAACATATGTACTCAATAGGTTTTGATCATATATATAATATATTTTGTAACTATGAACATAGACAGTTTTCCAAAAGTAGATTTAGAATTCCAAAACTATGGTGAAAAGACTGTTTATTGGAGTAATGCATGACTGAATCATAAAAGGGAGAAACTGTTCCTTTATATATACAAACATACATGAACACACTTATCTATATGCACAAACATATCTATCCTGCACCCAAAAAAGTGCCTGGTTTTGGCACTAAAATCATGTAGTTATATGGGCAGCAATAATAATTGGGCATGAAGCTGATTAACTAGTATTACAAAAGTGAACTCAATGGTAAGGGTGGGTATGTGGATATAGATAAACATGTATGTGTATGTATATATAATTTTATAAATTTCACATAAATTAATACATGCCTTGTGCATACACATATATGGGATATATTTGTATATAAGTGTACAGGTAATAAACTTCCCCAAGGTTTGTGGCTGGCCATACATATAGGCATCAGTTTAAAAACCATCAGACCTCAGATGTACAAGTGTTTGTTTAAAACCTTTATAGTTATACTGTTCTGCAGCACTTAGACTTGGACATTTGTCACATTTCAGTAGCTTAGACAACCATATTGTAATATTAAATCTAGCATTCCACAAGAGAATAAACATAAGATTGAAATTGTGAAATATATGCAATTGTGTGTTATTTGTAGGAAATGATTAAAAAGCTGAGGGTTATTTAGTTCAGAGATGCTTTAAAGGTTTTAAAATACTGAACACTTTCTTCATTGTTGAAGGTTTATGTACAGAGGTAGAAGACCAAATGGAAATCCATGACTTTACATAGAATATCCACTGTACTTGAGTTGAATGTTTTTTATTAACTATTTATTTGCTCTTTCCATAAACCAGCTATTTAACATAGCTCATAGAAATTGATATTTTCTTAGATGAGGAGCAATATTAAAGAGATAGTACGGGACCGAAGAATTCATACCATACCATAAAAGTTTTTCCCTCTAATTTGAAAGGTTGAGTGGAACTAGAAATATTTAAGTAGTTTAAATTTTAAGAGTTTAATATCAAAGAATGTGTGTGTGTTAGTAAAATATTTCTAGAAGGATAAACAAGAAAATAATAATGGTTATCTCTGAATGAGAAGTAGTGTGGCTTATTAACATTTTTAAAATAATATTTGAATTGTGAAATATTAACTCATACATTCCAGTTTTTCAAATAAAAGGAAAGAACTAAGTATTAAGTGTCCCAGTACACAGTAGTATATCTTAAGAAGAATGGATACACCAGAAAGATTGAATTGACTAATGAATGCTACTGAAGAACTGCTGTCAGTTTTACGGATGTGATGATATGGTAGTTATGTCTTTAAAAATGTGTGGGTATGGGAAATAAAGCAAGCATGAGAGAACACTGATACTATTTTAAACTGGGTAGTGGGTTCATGAATATCTATTGTACTGTTTCCCTATTTTTTGTGTGTCTATTATAGAAAAGTGAAAATAATTACTGATTCAGAGATTATCAGTGTCATCACTAGCATTTCCCTTAGGAAAATCTTTTAAAAAATTAGAGTTCTGGATATAATTTTTGTTTCTCATATATATTCACATCCCTCATATTCATATATCATACATGCACTTTTTCGCAAACATTTCTTAAAAAAGAAAAAGCAGACTGAACATAACTGAATTATTCCTTCTGGGTTTATAGAAACTTATTCAAAATTAAATGTTCCAGTGAAGCTATTTGACAAGATCGGGCGCGTTCAGGAGGGTATAGCCGTAGACCAGTGAAGCTATTTGAGAATATGACCATGTAGAGGCAAAAATGGAAGTACGAAAACATAACAGAAATTACATATGTGGCAATCATTTCATCGCACGTGTGTTCCAAATATTTAATCCCAGCGCACTCATCTACTTTTGCAGACCTCCCGGAATACATGCTGACGTCAGTGGATTGAATACAAAGTGAAATCAGTTGCCTGAAATGTCTGTTATCAAATGCCAGGGAAATCAGTGTGAATCAGTAAAGTAACTTGAGTTATGTTAATTATTTGAAAAGAATGCTGTTCACACAAAACACTGTAAGTAGCCATCTTGTAGGAGATAAAAACTGTTTCCTGATTCAAGACCTGCTTCTAGTGAGCATCTGGTGAATTCACACGAACTAGTCAACATCTTTTGAATTACAGGGGCTGAGATCCTAATTTGTAGAGACAAGAGATTTAGTCTCACCTCATAAAAACAACATAAAGATCTTACATTCAGATGGTACTAGAGCAACTGTCCATAAGCCCAGAAATAAAGTCAGAATCCCAGGTCTATGTATACAGGAATCTACATTTACATTAAAGATACAGTATACCAACCACAAGCCAAGAAGATAAAATCAATTTTGGCATCGCAGCAGAAACTGCTCTTAGGGACAGTTTGAGATAGGGCTCCGTAGAATTAGCACCAAGAGCAAAGATTCTCAAGTAAGTAAATTTATACATCATCTACAGGAGAATCTGCAGGTACAAATAGAATAAGCTGAAACACCACAAAATAGTATGTTTAGAATGATTAGACATAACAAGGAAAACATTACCAATCTTCTGGACAAATCTGAAAAATAATAAGTGAGTAGTAGTTATCATGGCGTTTTTTTTTTGTTTTTTTTTTGTTCTGTTTTGGTCTTTTTTGGGTCTCACTATGCAGTTCAGGCTGGTCTTAAACTCACTTTGTAGCCCAGGCTGACCTTGAACTCACAATGATCCTTTTGCCTCAGCCTCCCAAGTGCTTATCATGGTGACTAGACACTTGAAGAGAGTTTGTGAACTCAAGTGTTGTTTTTTTGTTTTGTTTTTTTGTTTTTCTCCGGTACCGGGAACCGAACTCACGACCTTGCACTTGCCAGGCAGGCGCTTTTGCCGCTGAGCTAAATCCCCAGCCCCGTGAACTCAAGTGTTGATTTTACAAAGTCACCAACAGTGGGATGCAGAGAGAGGAACTGGTAGGAAATACGAAAGAGCAGGCAGAAATCATGGGACACAATGAGAAAATCTAAGAAAAAAGCAAGAACAGTTGACTTATGTCTGGTTCTTGTACTTCCTGCGTCAGATCCACCACAAGTTCTGCTATCTCTGACTACAAAACGTATTTGAAATCTCCTACACCAGTCTCCATCTCCACAGCTACCACTGGAGTTTCACAACCATCTTCTAGACCACCAGCATCTAAGTGGTCTTCCACTTGGCAGACCTTCCAGTGGCTCCCTGTCCCATCCTGACCAGATCTTAATTTAACCGTAGGCCCTACAAGTTGTGGCCCCTTCTGTCTTTCTAACTTGAACTCTGCTATGTTTATTGTATCTCAACACGAAACCACATTTGTTTCCAGCTTAATTTTGGTTCTTTGTGTATCTTGTAGAATGGTGTCACAAAAAGAGATGAAAAAGATTGAAAAGGAGCACATCTGAAGGGTGGAGAATGGGAAAAGATTGTTTTCACGTTAAATTTGAGATGCCTGTTGAATCAAAGAGGTGTTGAGTTGGCAGACTGACAAAGGAGCCAAGCTCAGAAAAGAAAGGTCAAGACTAAAGACATTTAATCATGTTTAAAGGTGTGGTGCTACCTGTATCTGGTATTCGTTTATATCAAATGCCAAACCTTTGAGAGCTTTCAGTGATACAGCCTGCGGTGGCACACATGCCAGAGGTTCACCACCACTGGTTTATGTGGTAGGATAGTGCAGAGCAGTGAGAAATCAGTAGTTAAACGTGTTCATCTCAAAAACAGTAATGAATGAAAACATACACAGCTTGAGACCACATAAGTGGAGATTCAAATCAGTCAAAAAGAATACATTGTTAACGGGTATATATATAAACAGTCATACCGTACGGTTAGTGCGCATTTCAAAAATGGAAAGTTAAAGGCTGGGGAGGTGGCACACTGCTGTAATCCCAGCCCTTGGGAGGCTGAGCCAGGAAGATCATGAGTTTAAGGCCAGCCTGAGCTACAGACAGTAAAACTGTCAAAAAATATTCATAAAGCAAACAAAGGTGTAAGTCCCAGACTATAATGGCATTGTAATCTCAATAAAACAAGTGGACCCAAAGAAAAAAATGTAATAGTATGTCAATAAATTTAATAATATGATTAGTGTAACTTAGTTGACATGTGTTGTGATCCAATACACGCAACCGTTACAGGATACAGTCCTCAATAGCTCATGTGAGTTGTTTACCAAAATACCATATGTAAATCTTGGCAAATTTTAAGAAATTGAAATTATTCATGGTGTCCACTTCACCACTCTAACAGTATACTTGGGCCTAGCAATTACAATAAAGCAATATAAAAGACCATAAAAATTAGAAAACTTTACTTATGATTATATACTCTACCTTTAAAAAAGCTAGGAGAATTAAGCAGTTCAACAATTATGTGGGATATAAGGTCAGTATACAAAAAATTTTCTATCAGCAATAAAAATTGGAAATTGAATTTTGTAATGTGCCGTATGTTATAGCACCAAAATCCATGGACTGCTTTGGGACAAGTTTTACAAACTATGCCACAGTTCTATATGCCGAAGGCACTGCAGAGTAACAGTGGGAGAGACAGAAAGGACCTTGGTAAATGGAGAGATGCATGAAGTTCATGGACTGAAACTGCAGTGTTGTCAAGATTCCTAACAGACTTCCGGTCTGTTAAAGCAGTTCCAGTCAAAACCCCTGCAAAATTTTGTAATCGACATCAGTGAGCTAAGTGTAAAATTGATGTGGGAAGGCAAAGGAACCAGAGTAATCAACAACAACTATAAAAGGAAAAGCTCACTGTGAAGGCACTGTGATAAGGTAGCATAGCCCTGTCCGGAAGACAGATCGGTGGAGTAGAACTGCCTGCACACACACCCACACGTATGGAGTCAATTTTCTACAAAGATATTAAGACATTTCAATGGAGAAAAGACAATCTTTTAAAAAACTGAGTGTCTATATGCTTAAAATTTTCTGTACAAAATTCATACCGAAGGCAAAATTTAACTCAAAATTAGTCATGGATATATATTTTAAACCTAAAGATACAAGAGAACATTTTAAAAAGTTGTGATCTTAAGTAAAGAATTACTGATTTTCAGCAGTCTTCCTAGCCCTTAACTCCCTCTCCAAAGCAGGCCATAGAAGCTAGAATTCCTTCCCCAAGGAGGCCTCACTGCAGAAGGGCGTTTCCCCCTACCCTGGAGGAAAGTTTTGGGGAGAAGGCAAGAAAAGTGCGAAACATGAGCCTGGCTGGGCTTCCCCGCTGTCAGAGTTGCCTCAGACCTTTCTGCCCGATCCCTTTCCGGCCTGTGGTTGGCGCTATGCCGTGCTCACCCCTATTACACAGGGAAGTCTCCATTGAGAAAGCACAGGGTTCAGAGGTTTCCAGACAGCTGAACATGAAGGTTCCTGAAGGGTGGGGGAGAGCGCACGGAAGTTCCGATCTCCTTCCCGCGTTCTTCACCCTGTGCCCCTCAATCTATATAGCATTCGTAGTATCCTAAAAAGTAGTAGTGTCTTTTCCTGAGTTCTGAGCCCTCAACTCCCACCCTAGGAAGAGGATATAGGAACCCCAGTGTAAAACTGGTCAGGTAAAAACCTGAGGCATCCAAAGTTGGCGGGAGGTGGGGGGTAGGGAAGCATTCTTAGGGATTAAGCTCTCAGCCTGTGGATTCTGACGTCATCTCCAGGTATGCTGTTTCGGAACAGAATAGAATTAGAGGACATCCAGCTCGTGTCCACTGCAGAATTGCTTACATGGTGCAGTGTATGAGAGAAATCCCCCAGGTGTCTGATGTCAGGAGTGACTGAAAGAATAGTTGGAGAAAATGAGTTTGAGTGGTTTCTTTCCTTCTACACCCACAGAACACTAAAAGCACAAACCATGAAAAAAAAAGTGGACTTTTTAAAATTAACAACTTCACTATATGAAAGACATTTCTAAAAGAGTGAAAAGAAACACAAAATATTTGCAAATCACAGGTCTTACAAGGGGGTTATATCTTGGCTGTATCAAGAACAAAGACCTATTAGAACTCAGCAAGAAAACCCAATGTACGTGTTCCAAGGTGCACAGAAGACAAGCACAGGAAAAGGTCTTGGGTCTTTTCCAGTGGGTGGCTCGCATACCTAGGCGAACAGCGCACGTGTGTTACCCTCCCCCTGCTGGAGCTCGACCCTGGCCTCAAGCCTGCTAGGCAAACGCCGCTATTGAGCTGTATTCTCCACCCTTTTTATTTTGAGACCGTGTCTTACTAAATGGCTCACAGTGGCCTTGAACTTGTCATCCTTTTGTTTCATCCTCGCAAGTGGATCCTCGGCCTCTGCCACCCTGCCAAGCTCGTGTTTGCGAGTCCTAACTGCTGACAGCGCGGTGGAGCTCCCCGGGCTGCTGTGTTGCCGTGTGGAAGGCGGAGTGGTGCCGTCACTCAGAAAGAGCACGCAGTTTCTTAGAAAGCGAAACATCAGATGACTCCAATCCCACTTCTAGTTATTAATATTCTGGGTATTTTGTGGGATGCTTCCAGGTATTTAATACAGTCACATCCACATAAAAACCTGTATACAAATGTCTGTAACAGCACTATTCATAATAGGCAGTGTATTAAAAAAAACCCAAATGCCTATTTTCTGACAAATATGCAAATGAAAAATACGGTATGGCGGTGTAATGCTATATTATTTGGTCACAGGAATGAAGGGATTGATGTGCCAATACATACTGCAATATAGATGTGCTTTAAAAGCTTCCTGCTAAGTGAAACAGCCAGCCACAGACAGTCATGTGATTATGTTCATAGGAAATGTCCAAGCAGAGCGTGCTGACGTGCACCTGTAATCCCAGCACTTGGGAGGCTGAGACAGGAAGATAACTGCGAGTTCAGGGCTAGCCTGGGCTACACAGCAAGACCCTGTCTCAAAACACAAAAACAAAAACAAAAATGAATGTCCAATATGGACATCTGCAAAGGCAGCAAGAAAACTAGTGGCTGCTTAGGGCTAGGAGGGCAGTTTAGGAGGGTGATAAGGTACAGATTTCTTCGTAAGGTGATGAAAATGTTCAAAATTGACTGTGGAAACCAATGCAAATATCTGTGAATATGTTAAATACTGCTGAATTATACACTTTACAAAGGTGAACTGTATAATGTGTGGATTATATTTCAAGCTATCTTTTTAACTTATAAGGAAATTCAAAGGCAAGAAAGGAGATAAAAACAAGGACTCTAGAAGAAGTTGAAGTCCGCGTCTTCAGCAGACATGAGAGACAGGCTGACTCAGCTCATGGGGTTGAGTGCCCGCCTTGCATGCCTAAGCCCTGGCCCAGCCCCACAAGTACATGCAACACACAAACTGACAAATATGCTAGATGCCTAGGGGGAAAAGGAGATGATACACAAGATCAGCTGGGTAATACAGAGAAACTTAAAAAGTCTAAGAACAACCAAAACCTCACTTAAACACACACACACACACACACACACACACACACCATAACAAATGAAAATACCTTTGGTCAAACATGATGATACATGCTTGGAAGGCTAAGGCAGGAGAATCGTTGTGTTTTTGAGGCCAGCCTGGCCTACACAGTGAGTTCAAGGCCAGCCTGAACTGCATAGGGAGACTCTGTCTCAAAAAGACAAAATAAAACAAACAAAAACCTTTCATAGGCTCAGGAGTGGACTGAACAAGGCAGTCAGTGAGTTAAAAGAAAAATCAAAAGAAACTCCCCAAAATAAAGCAAAGGAAGAAAAAGGAATGAAAAAGACAAAATAGATTAAGACCTGTGGGACAATTAGAAGTTTGATGTAAATGTTACAAGCAGAAGGAGATACAGAGAGGGAGAAGTGATTGAAATAACGAGGACGAAACGTTTTCCGCTTAACATCAGACTCAACACCACAGATGCAGGAAGCTGGCAGAACACCAAGCAGCATAAATAACAAAATCTACACTGTGTCTGTCCCAGCCAAACTACTGAAAATCAAAAAACATTTGAAAAAAAGCCAAAGGGGAAAATATAACATGTTCAATTTTCTTCAGAACCCATGAAAGCAAAGAAAAAAAGGAGTAAAAAACTGAAGTGAAATAAAAATCTGTGTCCAGACAAATTTTTTTTAATAAAAATGAGGGTTCTCAGCCAGGTGTGGTGCAGGACTGTAATTCCAGCACTCAGGAGGCTGAGGCAAGAGGATCACCATGAATTCAAAGCCAGTAAGAACTACGTAGTGAAACTGTAGTTTCCAGAGAGAGAAGGAAATCAAAGAGGACACCAGAAAATGGAAAGATATCTCCTGTACCTGGAGAGACAGAACCAGGATAATCAAAATGGCCATACTTTCAAAACTGCTATACAGATTTACTGAAGCAGACACTGATAAATTCTACCATTTAAGGCAAAAATGATAGCAGTTTTCTACAGTGGTGTTCCATAAAATGGAAGCAGGAGGATTTCTCTGAGCACAATACAGTGATGTCAAACCAAATAAAGACACCACAAGAAAAGAAAATGCTGGGTGTGGTGGCACACACCTCTCCACACTCAGGAGGCTGAGGCAAGAGGATCGCTGTGAGTTCCTGGGTTATACAGTGAATTCAAGACCAACCTAAACTACATAGTGAGCCCCTGTCTCTAGGTGGGTGGACGGATGGATGATAGACTGACAAACAGATAGAGATAGATGATAGGAAGATGGAAGCAAGGAAGGAGGGCTACAGACCAAAATTTAATAAAAATAGATGAAAAAAGTCCTCAGTAGCAAATTGGATCTAAAAATGTCTACCATGAATCATGTACCAGATTTATTCTAGGTATGCAAGTTTGGCAAAACATTAGAAAATAATGTAAGAAGCAAAAGCAATTCAGCAGAGAAGACAGTCTTTCCCACAAATGGGCTGAAATAACTAGACACGTGAAGGGAGGAAAAAAGAAGAAACGAACCCAGCACATACAAAAGCTAACTTAAGGTGGGCATGGTGGCACACACCTATAATCCCAGCTTGGGAGGCTGAGGCAGGAGAACAGCAAGTGAGCCTAGCCCAGGCAATTCAGCAACTTATTGAGACCTTGTCTCAAAATATATAACTTTACAAGAGGGCTGGGAAGATAGCTCAGAGTAGCTCATTGTGACTCTAATACCAGTACGGGGGGGAGGGGGGGGAAGAAAACTATCAACCCAAATAAAAATGGGCAAAAGACCTACAGGCATTTTCTAAGCAGACACCTCAAAGGCGACACATAGATGGCAAATAAGCATGAAAAAAGACGTATATGCTACATTACTAGAGAATTGCGTATTAAATCAATAGAATACCCCTGAACACCTTAGCATGGTGAAAGTCCAGAACATGAACAATAGACAGTGCTGAAATGTGTCACTGAACAGCTGAAGTGGAAGTGCATATGGCGGGGTCTCGCAAAGCTGTGCAAAGCGGGCTGGGGACGGGGGATGCGGCTCAGGTGGGACAGCGCTTCACGGGCACAGGGCCCTGGGTTTGCTCCTCAGCAGTGTAAAAAATAAAAGCTGTAGGTAGTTTTAGCATACAGTTCAACAGTCATTCTTACACATATTCACCTGAATGAACTGAAAACGTGTGCACATAAAACCTGCAGTGAATATTTATAGAGCTTTTCACAACTGCCAACAAATAGGATATAAGCAAATGTCCTTCCACAGGTAAAGGAAGAAAGAAATCCCCACAAAGCATGGTCTATCTGTACCATAAAGGAATGATTCAACAATAAAATGAAATGAGCTATGAGGCCAGGAAAAGACACAAAGGACCCTACGTGCATATTGCTGAATGAAAAAAAGCCTGAATCTAACTCCATGACATTTTGGAAAAACAACTGCAGAGAATAAAAAGACCAGTGGCTGCCAGGGCTTCAGGGAGAGGGAAGGAATCATGGGCTAGAACACGTGCAACTTTTAGGGCAGTTCAATTCTATTTGACACTAAAACTGTGGTTACAGGATATCATGGAATTGTCAAGAGATGAAATAGGCAACAAAAAGAGGGCACCCTAATGTAAATGATGGGCTTTAGTTAATAGCAATGCAGGACACAATTGCTCGATTGTATCAAATGTGGGGGAAACTGAACCGGAGGCTTTGAAAAGCTCTGCGGAACTCTACCTCTGATTGATCTTCTGTACTGAGGAATTTAAAGCTGCTCTATGAAGTAGTGATTAAAAGATAGCTGTGTGACAGAAAGAATCCAGTTAGAAAATGTGCAAAAGTAGACTCATGTCACTGGAGAGAATGTACAAGCGGCAGGTATGCACACGACAAAATATCCAGCGTTAGCAATTAGAGACATGCAGATACAAATCACAGTGAGATAATACTGTACACCTATCAAAATGGGAAATATCACAAGCAGTGATGACACCAGTGCTAGTGAGGTTTTGGAGAAACGACTCACACATTTTGGTGGGTATGTGAACTGGTACACCTGCTCTAGAAAAAAGTTTTGTAGCTCCTTAAAACACTAAGCGTAGGGGCTAGGGAAGTAGCTTGGTGGCAGAACAACCGCCTGCGTGTGAGCCCCTATGTCTCCATCCCGAGCACCAAAACTGACGACAAAAGTAAACACACAAGGACCAATTGTGACATTTATCCCAAAGATAGTGAGGTGTTTACACAATAACCTTCATATGAATTGTTTACAGCAGCTTTGTTAAAAGCCTCAAAGTAGGGCTGGGGATGGAGCTCAGCGGCACAGCGCCTGCCCAGCAAGC
>NW_004955425.1:1213247-1230144 GCF_000276665.1 Chinchilla lanigera | reverse complement strand
AAAAAAAAAAAAAAAAAAAGAAGAGCCTCAAACTAGAAACAATCCAGATGTCTTTCAGCAAGTAAATGGTTAAGCAGCCTGGTACATCCATACCGTAGAATATTACTTGGTGACAGAAACTGAATGAAATATTGATACACAACAGCTGGGATGGATCTCCACAGAATTATGCTGGAAAAGCCAGTCCCTGAGATTATACATTAGTCTCATGAATAAAATATTCTTGAAATAATGAAGTTACAGAGCTGGAGAGTAGAATCGTAGCTGCCAGGGGCTGAGGGGGTGGGAGTGGCAGGGAAGTGGGTGTGATGCGTCCATCCTGGTGGTGAACAGAATGTTCTACTTGTCCATTTCTGGTTGTGATAGAATATAGTTTTGCAAGATTTTAGAGGGCAACTGGGTAAAGGACATACTGGATCTCTAAACTCTTACACTGATATGTCACTCTAGAGCTGTCTCAGAAAGTTTTTTTAAAAGTCTAATGTTAGTGAGACTCTAATGTGGAAGGAGGGCCAATAGATCTTCCGTGTTAAACAAAACACGTCAGCACAGGCACCGGGGAGCGACCACGCTCGACCACCAGCTGCGAGGGGAGTAAATGGGATTTTTTTTCTACTCCTCATCCCCTACATTGACTACACTTAAAAAACAAATCCTCCTCAACAACGGTGGGCTGGAGGAGGAGCAGAACGGAGCCTGAGGATGAGAGGAAGGGAAGAGCGGAGCGGGGAAACAGGTTTGGGGATGAGGAAGCCAGGCAGCCTGAGCGGGCAGCGCAGCGGTGACGGCCAGCGGGGAGCTGCGGTTACCCGTGAAGGCACAGAGTGAAGGCTGCCTGTTCCATTGGTCCAAATACAGCTTTTCCCTTTCGCCGAGCTCTGCTGCTTATTGCAAATGCTCTATTGAAACTTACAGGAAATGTACAGGTCAGGGCCTCAGTGAATTTCCACAAACCGCCCTGTATGTCCAACACCCGAGTTACTAGCACCTCAGAACCTGCCAGCCACCTTCACACTCCCTCGCGGTTGCTCCTTCACTCGTCTGCAAGTGGAATCACATTGTGTACTCTGTTCTGGGTTTTTCTCTTTTTGGTGCTGGGGACTGAACCCAGGGCCCTCTGCATACTAAGCATGTGCTCTATACTGAGCTGCACCCCCAGCACTCGTACACCTTCATTCTTACTGTTCTCTAGTAGTCCATTTACAGACAGAATGTACCCATGCTACTGTTGCAGGCAGTTGTGATCATTCGTGTGTCCTGTGAACATGTTCCTGTTGGGCAGATGCCTGTAAGTGAAAAATCTGGGTCACAGGAGGTACACATTCATTCAGCGTTTGTAGAAGTGTTCCAGAATGACTGCAGATAGTTCTACGAACACTACCTAAATCTTCCCTAGCAGGGTATTTTCAGTCCTTTAAATTTTAGTCATTCTAGTGGCTATGTATTATAAAGTGTTTGGGCTGTAATGATGGGTAAGAGAAGGGCCCTGTCTTTTGAAAAGTGACCAGGGATACAAGACAGCTCGTCACCTTAGAAATCAGGACTCGGCAAAGGAGTCTTTCTTCCATTTACAGAGTCGTGTGGTATAGGTCTGCGACAAAGGTGACAAGCTCGATTGTTTTCCTTAATGACCAAGCCCAAAGGTTTGACCAGTAAAACAGCAAAAAGGAAAAAGGACTTGGCTTGGGTTGATCGTTGGGAGCCAGAATGAAGTGCTGACATGAGTGCGTGTACAGTACAGCAAAGTCCTCTTTCTTGCAGTATAGACAATGCCTAAACTCTGGTTTGATCACCTTTGCACTGCTGTGTGGAGGGACAGAATAGAAGCAGCTCCTGTCACGTGTCCCAGTAAGTATCCGCACTGCAGCTGTTCATCTGTGGTGAGCCGCACTGGGCCTCCAGACGTGATGGACTTTATACTGAAGGCAGCTGAGACTCCACAGGGCGGGATTTTCAGGCCTGTATCTACGAACAGCAGCTCCTGAGAGACCACCACGAGTGTCCTCTCTGGGGAGTTTACTGGCCAGAAAGAAGTCGCTGGCGCCAGCATCGACAGACGTACACAAACTTGCCTGCGTCTCATTTGTTCTAAGGGTCCAGTCGTCTCTCCTGAAGACACCACCTGGTCTTCCCGGAGAAGCCCTTTGCTCGCTGCCTCCTGACCTACACATACCAGCTTTCCACATTTCTATCGCGATCACAGGAAGCTCTGGCTTTTCTCCTGTTAATCTTGTTCAGTTGAATCACAGACCTGTAATCGCCAAACCCAAGTTGGCAGAGGGAAGAGTTTTCTGCCCAGAAAACCCTGGGACTGACCCTCGGGGCCCTGGGCACGCTGGCTGCACCCGACCCTTTTGAAACTATTTCAGATGTTTGAGACAGAGTCTGGCTAAGCTGCCCAGACTGGTTTCCAAGTCGCAGCGACAGCCACGCAAGTACCTGGAGCGATCATTCACTAGCAACCAGACCCATCACTTGGGCTGTGCTTAATCAATAACCACTTCGTTGAGCCCTCCCAGTTAAAATACGGGAGTGCTCTGCGGAAAGGGTCTGGCGGCTACCACCGGACGCACGTTTCACAGCTGTGTCTTGGTGGTCGCTGAGGGTTTTCTGTGAGGCCGCTGTCCCTGCAGCCCAGCCCTCATCTCACAGTCAGGGCCTGTCCGCCGCCGGGTGTTTACATCTAGCGACGACTGCGAGTTCAAACCTCGCACAGGGAGCGCCGAGACCGCGGACTGATTTTCAGCCGCAGGGGGAAGCTGCTCACCCGACGCACCTTCGCGTACCGACTTCCCCCTCGCTCCAGCACTTAGGACCTCAGGACCTTTTCATCAGGTGCCTGGTGCGGGATCCAAATCAGACCACCCCCCTGAAGACGGGATTCCATGTGTAGATCTATGTTTACTCTATACACACATCGGGCCGGGACTCAGATGTCCCTCCCTGCTGGGTCAGAGCGGGGACAAAGCACACACGGTGCAGAGCTCCAAATGGCGAGTATCCCAGTATCCCGCAGCCGCGCCTGAGCTCGGCCCTGGATTCACCTTCCGGGCGCGGCCCCCGCGGGAGCAGCCCGGGCTGATTGAAGCAACCTCTAAGGGGTGCTGGGCTCCGCGGGCTGCGCTTCTGGCCAGGTGGGTGCGGAGGGGCGCGCTTACCTGCGGGGCTGCGGGAGGCGGGCGGGAGGCGCGGGGACGGGGGGCGCCCCCCACTTCCCGAGCGGTCGCCGGCCCCCGGGGTCCAGCAGCGGGGGTCGTGGCCGGAGATTTAAAAATCCGGGCCCGGGCCCCACCCCGAGTGAATCCGTCTGTGGGCTGTGGGATGAGGCCCCCCCGCGCTCCCTCCCCCGCTTTCCTTGGAGCTCTGCAAGAGATTCGTTTGTGATTCATTTTCTTAAAGGATTAGTACCTAGAACAGAGCGTCTGTCGTGTCCGCAATCAACACGGGATTGTAAAAGAAAAAGAAGAGACCTAGTTTAACTGTTAAAAAAAAAAAAAAAGCAAGGTAGCAATACTTACTTTTTCATTTTTATGTTTTATGTAATTTTGAACACTGGTTTCGTGTGGCAAAATGCTGGCAATGAAACACCCAACTGCACCAGGCTGAGGAGGCAGCTCTGAGGTAGAGCACTAACGTAGCTATGCCGGGGCGGGGGGCCCAAGGCCCGACATGGGGAAAACACAAAGCAAGGCAGAACACGGCCACGTCCACCGCGCTCTGAACACGCGCACTGGATACACGTTCACACGAGTCAACAGTTCTTAAATGCTGTGTCAGAGAGAACTGTGCTGCGCTCCACGGGCCTAAAGGGACTGTCACCAAAAGCTACTCAAGTGAACTGAATGTTCCCCAGATGCGAACCAAGTACACCAAGCGTTTTCCTTAGCAAATGCAAAGGATGACAAGTGTCAGTACTTCATACAACTAGATTTAATAAGTTATTACAGAAAAAAAAGTCCAAACTACAAAGTTTAAGCAGTTGTAAGCAATAGCTGCATTGAGCTCCATATTTAGTCACAGTACTGTAGTTCCATACAAGCAGTATTAGTCCAAGCCCCAAAGGCGGAAGCTGAGTAAGGGTTACCAGCAAAAAAACAATCTAAGAACACAGGTAATAAAAGATACAATACATTTAAAATTAGTTGTTAGTTGAAAAACAAATACAGAGATCTTAGCTGTGAACACTCTAAAAGGTATGCCCATTATTTTGACAGCAAAAATACAAATACCTAATACTTTATACCCCAACGGAACTATATCCAGGAGAGAAAGAGAGTTGTCCTGTGTTAGCACCCAAGTTTTCTACTTGTTGCAATTAACTTCTTCATCATACAAATTTAAACAATCCTGAATCGCAGAGCCATTTCTTGACCCATTTTGGGGTATAAAGTCAACAGCATTAATTATAAAATACTCTGTGGTAAGATGGAACAGTAGTGCAGCTGAGATAGAGAAGTCTGGTTATTATAAAAGAAAAAGAACAGAAAGAAGCGTTAGCTGACATACCATACAAACTAGCGAAAAACAATACTCCGTACAAATCAGCCAGTTTTAACAAAAGATACTTTTTTTCACTAATCTGTGACTAATCTTTCATTCAAACCTTGCAAGTAGAGATGTCACAATACTCAAATATTTAGGTAGGAGCTTTACCCAGTTAAATGCCATTTGTTGCTAATATAATAGATAAAATGAAAACTAGCAGTTATTTGCTAATTGCATAAATGCAGTACATTCTGCATTAGCTCATGCCTCACTAACAAGCTATAGAACACAAGATATAGACAGAAATCTAAGCATAATCTTTATACCACTAAACAAGAATTTCTCCAATTTCTTTCTTCTGTTCCTAATCATTTATTTGTAGTTAATGTAAAATTCTAACCAGTAGTACCCAATTTGAGTTAAAATTTTACATCACAACTTGATCTAATCTATATATTATTTACAAAACTGAATACATAGAGCATACCCAGGAGCCATCTCTGGACTCAAGTTTCTCCAGGTTATTGACTAACCTCACCTCTGTGGCTACAGAGCTAGAAGAGGCCACCAGTGACTAGGAGAAACGCACCATCTATCTAGAGCAAGTCATTGGATGTTCTGTTTACGCAACACCAGTTTTGCAGTTGTATGATCTTTTTTGCATTAGTTTTAGGTGCCACTGCGACATCACGCCGCCTGAACAGCACGGCTTCCAGGTGAGGTGGGGACTAGGAAAGCGGCAGGAGGGCAGACAGACCATGCGGGGAGGGGCCCCATGTGTTGCCACAGTAAAAGGCAACCCGGGGGTGGGGGGACCGGAACAGAGAGCAGGCGGAGGTGTGGAGGAAGACGCAGCCTGACACACACACAGTGTCCACGTACAGTGGTGACATCCAGGTGTGCTTCCCCCGTGCCACCAACCCTTCCAGGAAGGACCAAGGTATGACACTGTAGTCCGTTTCTGTTACCCAGAAGCTGGTGTCCTCTCAGCCACTTCCTTGGACTCACAGATGTCACCACTGTAGATTCACGTAAAAGATTTGGGAGAGAAAGGCACCATCTCACACATGGACAGCAGTTGGTGGCAGATACACACACACACACACACACACACACACACACACACACAACAAAATGAAGAGTTAGAGGGGGAAAAGCAATGAAACGTTCTGTTGACCTAGCTAGGTTTGAAACCCAGTGGTATTTCAGTAGGGTGACTTCTTCATCAGGGCCACAGATCTGGCTGCGTCTGGTGTTGTATAAATCCACTGTGACATCCCTAGAGACCTGTACTGTGACATCCCTAGTCTTACACTACACCACTGTAATAAAGGAAAAGGCTTGTCAAAATTTCACATGTTCTGCTCATTCTGTCAGTTTATTACCCAATTATCCATTACATTTCCAATCACTTTACATAACCAACCATTTTCATCGTTGTCACGCTATTGTAAACCACATCAGCAAGATAATACATAAAGCTTTGCATTTCAAAAAACTAGACACTTTAGTAACAATATTACAAAGGTTTTAGCTTCAAAAATAACTGAAAATGAAAAAAATAAACTTTTAAAGAATTAGCATCATAAAATTAATTTATTCCAAGTAAAAATACAAAATAATATTATGACATTGACCAGATATGAAAGTCCCTCCCAGAAACAACTCTAGTAATGATTGAGAAAGCACTCCTTAAAGAAAATACGAAATAAAATGAAAAATATGTAAATATGTTTAATTTTTTTCTTAGCAAAAAATCTTTCTAAAAATAACAATGAAAATTTGTCTCAGTACAAAGGCTACATTACTATTGAAAAAATACCAGCATGAAGAAAAGGTACATATCTGACAGTAGAAAAATGATTTCAGTGAATCACAATGTCTAAAGTTTGCAATGAAAATAAATCTGCAATAAAGATTTATGCCTTTTTTCTTTTCTTTTTTTTTCTATTTTTTATACAAACAGTACAAACAGTATTGCACATAACAACAAATAGTCGAGGTTAGGTTATAGCCTTCAAAAAATCGACTAGTTCAAGTGTCACATCAAGGAAAGGCCACAACAGGACCTGTGTTACCCAGGGGCTTCCCAGTCAAGTTGCAGGTCAGAACACCTCTACGTTTTAAAAAATAATTTTTTTGAAGGACCCTCTCTTTTAATATAACATTAAGAACTTGGGGACACATTTATTTACAAAACAAAAGGGAACATGTTATAATTTAATAAACTAAAAAAGTTCTCTTTAAAAAAATACAAACAGAAGAACTCTTTCACAATCCTGGTCAGTCGTGCACAATCAATGCTTGATTATAAATATACAAATTAAGGGAAAGGAGTTTCCACCTTCTAGTCACAACTTTCAGCACCAAATGGAGTTTATTTTTTGTAACCTATTTTTCATGACATTTTTTTTTTTTTGCCTTCACTTCAGCTTTATGTTGTGCAATCTTTCAGCTTTTTAAAAATCTCAGTGTTATTTTAGTACATGAAAGAGGGGTGCTTCTTCAAAAAGTTTTGCTTCTTTCACATAATTAGGTAGATTTCTGTAGGTTAGATATGATCTTTTATATTATAGTTATAAAGCTCTAACTTCTTCATTTTCAAAAAACACAAATAAGCATGAAAAAAATAAAGTTACCCATCTGTTAAATCATTTTCTTGCAGAATTAAATTAATATATATTTTTCTGAATAAACTTACTTAGAAAATATCATTTTCTTTCCTATATTTCAAAATTGAGGTATTGCAAAAGATCATGTCAGTCAGAAAGCATGCCTTTTTCCTTAAAAACAAACAAACAAAAAAATCTTCAGCCAACTTTTGAAAACCGTCTAGAATATAAAACGTAGTAGTGCATAACAAAATTTCTTGTACAGATGAAAAAAAAAACAAAATAAAAACAAAACCACAAACATATATGTATATATATATAAAAGCAAAACCACACATGGGCCGGAAAAAAACAATTATTACCAACAAGCCCAGAGGTAACCTCAAAAGGGGAGGATTCTAACAAGCATTTTTAATTTAGTAAAAAACTATTTTGTTTTTCCTTTTCGAAAACAAACTATAACTTGAGAGCCAGTAACTGCAACTAAACAATGGAGAAAAAAAAACACCCCCAAAACAAGCAATGCTAACTTAAGACAGTACAAGGACATCACAGCACATAAAACACACAGCGACTTAAAATCTATTCTGCAGTGTCATATCCAGTCAGATTGTCCCCAGAATTCCAAAACATAGGAAAAAGATTTTTAAAAAGATTTACATAGTCTCGCAATCATTGTGTGTGTTTATATATTACTATCTGCAGCCCAAGAGTGAATGCTAAAAAAATGTCCACGGTAGTACTAGCAGGGCTTAATTTTATTCAAGCTTTACAGGATAAATCCAGGGAATTAAATAGTTAATTTCTCACCTAGACAACCAACTTTGCCCAGGCCTTCTTATTTTGTACAGACATTTCTTTAGCATCACCACTACACAACTTTTAAAAAGATGTGCCTACTTTGTCAATCTGACAACTTATCTCTAGATACTGTATATATTTCTTAGTGTTTGTAAGCTAAGATGAGCTCTTTGGTTTTCTGGACAAGGTCTGAAACTATGTAAAATGGTGCAAGCACTAGGAGATTGTAACTAAGAGCTCATGTGTTACTTAATAATATACCAGCTATGAACTGTCAAGTTCATTAATGTCTGACACAGAGGCTTAAAACAGTTAAGTTTGATCACAGTTAGACATAATCACTTTACTATATAAAATAAATTGCACAATATATAACAGAGCACCGCAAAGTACTTCATCTACCATCCACAAGTTTGCTTTAAGAATATCCTACACCTAGGTTTTCTATTGGTTGTAATATAGGTCCTTCTTTTATGGGCTCTTCCTGTTCAGAAGCATTCCATTCATCGAGGCATGCCTTCCTCCATTCGATTACCAATTCTTTAATGAAAAAAAAGCTTTCTTTTAAAAAAATGAGTATTTTATAGCTTATATAGATTCTTAATTTGTGCATTGTGGGAAGGTTTTATACTAGACATTGGATATAAAATTTATTGCATGCAGCAACCTGATTAAGTAAACATGCAGTCAGAAATAGCAACCTTCCTTTGAAGCTTTCTGAAGTCTGTTCCATCTCCTTTCGGCAGCTGACTCTCTCCCTAAATCACAAAAGTGTGTTGTTGGGTTTTGTTTCTGTTTCTCATTGATACTTAGCCTGAATAGAGTATTATGGTATTCATATACCATTTTAATAGCAGCAAAAGCTATTGCAGCATAAATTTACACAACACTAAAAGATCCAACCAAAATCTCCAGCAAAACAAAAATCAAACATGAAGGAAAAAAATAAAGATCCAGCTTATGAGGTATCCTTAAAAGTCAAAATACAGAGCAACTAAAGGCTTATTTTCATTAAGGGTTATCCTTATTCTAAAAGACCCCAGCTAACAACTGTTGAACTGTGAAGTTTTTGCTACATCTGCCACCTACTCGCGCGTATTACCTTTGGTAAGCCTCGTCCTAGGGGCAGCGCTCTAAGTCTCTGAAAATAAGTGCATGCTCCAGTCTAAACACAGTCAGACGACAGCAACACAACAAACGAAAGAATCACGGACACCGGCCCGAGGGCCGCCGATGAGAACGGCAGTCTATGTACTGTCACAAGTGACAAATCAGGTGTAAGAAATTAAGGTACCAAGCAGACAAACGTGTGAATCAAAGTGCAAATCAGTACCGTTATACACTCTGCAATTTTGCATTATACTGGACACTGAGTTCAGTTATATGACTGTAAATAATAGTAATAATAAAAAGACCCATTTTCTTCTTTAAAAATCGAGAACGAATGCACAGATTTCCAGAACACTGTAAGCCCTGAGGCAGTGCCCTCTCTCTCCCTCCTCGGTATCTACTCCAGTACTGCGGCCGGGCGGCCCGGGCTCAGCTCCAGCGGAACGGGACGTGGCGCGGGCGGTCGCCTCCCTCCTTCACCAGCGGTTTGTGGAACTCGCGGCCGGCGCGCGAGTGGATGCTGGCCCAGCAGTACTCGCAGTAATACTGCAGGCAGGTCACGTTGGCACAGAAGAACGGGGCGAACTTCCCTCCGCAGCGCGTGCCCTGGCACTCGTCACACATCTGATCATCCAGCACATATGGCTTCACTTCCACCTGGACCCAGGAGAAAGACGGACACGTTAGGACGGGCCGGGCCGGGCCGGGCCGCCGCCTCGGGGGTTTGAAGCGGAGCTCGCAGGGCCCCGGCCGCCGCACCGAGGGGCAGAGGCCGATGTGGACCCCGCACCTCGATTTACGAGCTTCCCTCGGTGCCTGCTGGCTCTGTCGCTGAAGTGGGAGTGACGTTTGCAGACGCCTCCCTAGATGTGGAAATGGGCACAACCATCCACACCACAAGGTGCTGGCGAGGCGCCGCGGGGGCTGCGCCCCGAGGCTGGGCAGCCTGCCAAGGCGGGGCACACGGAGACGCCGGTGCAGAGGCAGCAGCGCCAGGCCCGAGCGGGAAGACGCCGCCGCCCTTGCTTGGAGAAGGCTCTGGCTGGGGCAAGAGTCACACTGCGGGGCGGCTGGCAGGGTGGGAAGGCTGGGCGGAGGCAAAGGCTGCGGCCCCGGAGCAGGACGAGGCGGTGAGAGGACAGAGCCGGCCTCCAAGACCCCTGGACTGGGGAGCCGCTGCCCGGTGTGCCCTCCGCCGGCTCCCACAGCGCCTGCGTCGCGCCTCAGAGAAGGAAACTCGTCAACCTCAGCGCTGTTCGCCTTCGTTCCTAACGCTGTTAGCCCTGCGCACAAGCCCCGCCCACACCCACCTCCGGAGCCATGCGCGGGGCAACCCCGCGGAGGCTGCAAGGAGTGGCTGTTTTTCCCCTTTTATTTTCAGTACTGGGGACTGAACTCAGCACTGCCTTTGCACTGAGCTCCACCCGCAACACATTTTTAGTTTTTTAAATTTGGAGGTAAGGTTTCTCTACATTGCCCAGCTGAGCTCCAGCTTGTGATCCTCCTGCCTCGGGCTCCCAGAGTACTAGTATTACAGGCAAGAGACCACTTAAGAATTTGAGCTGGGGAGCCTTTGTACAACAGCGTGTTCCCTCACCCTCCCTGCCAGGGACTCCCCAGCTCAAACTCTAACTGGCCTCTATTTGTTCATCCTTTCTTTCTTCTTTCTTTCTTTCTTTCTTTCTCTCTTTCCTTTCTTTCTTTCTTTCATTTATTTACTTATTTTGAGACAGGGTCTCGCTGTGTAGTTCAAGCTGGCTTTGAACCCACTGTGCAGCCAAGGCTAGCGTAATCCTGCCTCAGCCTCCTGTGCCACCATGCCTGCCCCTTGCACTTTCTTTTAACCTTAAATACTCTCCTTATACTTTTTTTCAGCCCACTCCAAAGTTCTGTGCACCTCGTGGGGTCCAGATTTTCCTTGCTTTACTCATATAAGGTGAACAATGTAAATGTGAACAATTCAGTTGCATCTCAGCATTCCCAGTGTCTGTCACCAATACCTCTCTCGTTTCCAAACATTTCCATCAAGTCAGAGAGAAATCCTGCGTGCCCGAGGTAGTTACTGCCCTCACCTCTACTTCCTAGCCCCTGGCAATGACCAATCTATCTTCTTTCTCTCTGTGTTGACCTATTCTGCATATTTCCTATAAATGACATCACATGAGACCTTTTCTGTCTCCTCTGCTCACCCAAACTAGTATTCCACTGTCCACACACACTCTTTTTTCTATTCATTCATTTGTTGATGAACATTTAGGGTGTTTCCACCATTTGGCTGTTGTACACGGTGCTGCTGTGAACGTGCATGTGTGTGTAGTTGAGTAACTGTTATTGACGATTTGGGGTTGCTGCTAAGGAATAGATTTAACAGGGTATATTCAGTGTTTAACTTTTTGAGGAACTACCGAATTGTTTGCCACAGGAGCAGTACCATTCTGCATTTCCACCTGCAAAGTACGAGAGAGACAAGTTCCACATACTTACCAGTACTTTTTCCCATCTTAGTGATTATAACTGTCCCAGGAGAGGGAAGCAATACTTCACTGTAGCTTAGATTTGCCTTTCCCTAATAACAAATGACATTTAGTATCTAGCAAATGCCTGTTGGCTATTTACCTATCTTATTTGGAGAAATGTCTATTCAAATCATTTGCTGATTTTTTAAATTAGGTTGCTTTTTTGTTGTTAAATTGTGAGAGTTTTTCTATATATTCTGGATTCTAGACCTTCAAGATCCTTGTAGGAAGACAGGACGGTGCTATCCCCAGGGGAGAACATGAGCTGCAGATCTCGGCAAACTCCAAAGAAACAGCGCTCTAGGCTGTGAGAATGCATCTCATCCGCCTGCTCTCCCCGTGTCTGAAACTGCGGGGGACGAACCCGTTCTGTTGGAAGTGGGTGGTGTTGCTGGGAGAAGCAGGGAACAGGTGGTGTTTTTCCACCTCCAGACCATGAGCTGGAAACTGTTTTCCTTCTACCAACAGAGAGACTCCTATATCCCGGGGGTTCTGGCAACAGAACCAAGTCCCAAAAGCCTAGAAAAGGGGACCCAGTGCTCAGCGGGAAGGCTGGCCTGAACAAACAGAACTCACACCCAGCAAAAGAAAACTTCAACAGGAATCAGGCAACAGCCATTTATAAAACATGGAAATACAAAAGCACTTGAAGGGATTTAAGTTCAGCACAAAAGAAACAGTCCAGTAATTTTTTTTTTTTTTTTTTTTTTTTTTTCTTTTTGACACAGGGTCTCCCTATGTAGTTCAGGCTGACCTTGAGCTCACTTTGTAGCCCAGGTTGGTCTTGAACTCGCAACGATCCTCCTGCCTCAGCCTCCCGAGTGGTAGGATTACAGGCGTGCGCCACCATGCCCAGCTAGTCCTGTAATACTAAAACAAAACAAAAATCCAAGCCAGGTATGGTGGTGCACACCTGTAATCACAGCGCTCCGGAAGGCTGAGGAAGGAGGATCACAAGTCTGAGGATAGGCTAGGCAACTCTGTCTCAAAATAAGAAATAAAAAAGGGGCAGGGATACAGCTCTCTGTATCCCTGGAGTCTCTCTGTTGGTAGAAGGAAAACAGGGTAAAGGCCCTGCGTTCCATCCCCAGTACTAAAACAAACAGTTATTTTTGTTTAGGTGTGAAAATGGTATTTTGGTTGTATATGGTCACCTCCCCTTGTTTTCAGGAGGTTTTTTTTTTTTTTTTTTTTTTTTTGAGACAAGGTCTTGCTATGCAGTTCAGGCTGGCCTTGCGCTCACTTTGTAGCCCAGGCTGGCCTCGAACTCTCAACGATCCTCTGCCTCAGCCTCCCGAATGCTGGGATTACAGGTGTGTGCCACCACGCCCAGCTAGGAGGTAAATTTTTAAAATTGGGGTTAAAGTCATATAGAAATTAACCACTTTAGGGACTAGGGGTGTAGCTCAGTAGTACAGCACATGCTTAGCACACATGAGGCCCTGGGATGGGATCCTGAATACTCCCTCAAAAAAATCACATAGAAAGATGTTCATATTTACAAGTAGTCAGGAAAGAGAAAATTAGTACCATTTTATTCCCATCACACTGGCAGATATTTAAAATAATTATAAGTGGTTCTTATCCTTTGTTAATAAAAATGTAAACTGCTAAATTTTTTTGAAAAGCAAACTAGGAAATTCCTACAATTAAAAAAAATATATAATCATGCCTAGAGGTGTATTTCAGTGACAAGAGCACTTGCCTAGAATGTGTGAGGGTTTGGGTTTTACCATCAGCACTGCAAAACAAAACAAAACTCCCTCCATATACTCTCACCCCAATAATCCCACCATTGGTTATTGTTACTGAGGTAATCCTGCTGCTTAGAAATATAATCACCAGCTTCGAGGATACATGTAAAGTATATCTGTTTCAAAACAGTCCTTAGAAGAAAAAAGTAGAAGCAAAATAGATGTCTACTTACAGAAAAGCAGTTGAATAAAACATGGTATATTTACCACATACAATATAATACAGCCACGAAAAAAGACAAATAGGGCTCTACCAGGTGACTGAAAGGATTTCTATTACACAGGGATGTTTTAAGATCAAGTAGGTTGGTGGATAAAAGTACCTACTGCAAATTATAAAATGCTGAACAAATGAATGTAGGGTAGCCAATGTATGTGTGCCCGTCTTACTTTTCTCTTGTTGCTGAGACAAAATACCTGATGCCCAAAATTAAGGAAGGAAAGGTTTATTTTGCTCATAGTTTGTGGAGGTTTCAGTCCATGCTCATCTGGCTCTAAGGCCGGGTGGCACGTGGCAGAGGACAACTGTTCAAGGTGGAGGAAGGCAGCAAAAGCAACAAGAGCACAAGGGGAGGAGCAGGGGCAAGTAGCCTCTTTCCCTCCCTTACATTATATGCAAACTACCCACCCTAGGGCAGGTGTAGCAGTCACACCCAAGAGTTAATCATACACTCTAGAAGTGCCCCTGACTGCATAAGTCTTTTGGGTGGACATCCACACACAAACCGTAACAGTGCCATATTTGAAAAGGCAATGTGAAAACAATGTCACTTTCTGTGTATTCGGGCTTCCCGCCACGCCTGGTAACAATGCTCATTACAGGATGGAGAGACATTCATGGATTTACTCAACATGGTACTTCAGAAGCTACGGACATTGTGGAGACTTAGCATGACAGCCTCGAGGCCAGACAGACTGTAAAGCTATATTTATCAGTTTCCTTAGGGAATAACTCCTTCCACATAAGTTACTTTTCCAGAGGCCAAATATTTTTCTTTATCGTCATAAAACATCATGAATTTTGATGTTTTTTGATGACTGTCTTACTAAAATGTGCTATTCATCCTGTCCCCTCTAAAGCAGGAGACGTTATGAATCCTCCAAGGTAATACAGTGGCAATGGAGAGTTTTCACTTCTCCTGTCATCTCTTTTAAAATCTGGCTGTCTGCTATCAGTTTGAATAATGATGATTTCCAATCATTTTCATTTTTACTGGAAAGCTAGAAGATGAATCCTACCAACAGCTGCGTATTAAGTATCAGTCAATACGATTCTAAAGAAACTGTCAGATGAAGGGCGTGGCTTTTGGACTGCTGTTGCACCCTCAGGGCTCTTTCCTGAAAACTTCCCGGGGGCTGTTTTCCAGTGGCTGAGTGGTGCTGTTTCTACAAAGCTGCTCTCAGCACCTGTATGCAAGACACTGATCTGAAGATCAGAGACTCGCCCAGAGAAAAGATACACACCACAATGCAGAAGGATCTACAGACACAGTACAACAGCCAGCTGAATCTCTGATCATTTAAATCAACAAAACAGAACTAGCTAAATGAAGGATACAGGCATTTACTAAAAAAGACGAATAGCTAAGATGACACAACAGGGCTAAGTCTAGCACAACTAACCAGAGCTCACACGTACAGCCTGACAGCATTCCCCACAGCGGGTAACCAATGTGCTGTGTAAGAGGACTGAAAATATTTCTGAAATGAAAGGTTAAAATGCTGTACTCTTAAAAAATTCCAAACCAAGTGCATTTTGAGGAGGAGAGGCTTACTGTGGTGCACATCAAGTTCACTATTTTTAAAAATAAATTCTTGTGTAGGAAAATCTGAAGGGATATGTCACCTCAAATAGGAATGATAAATTACTCAATAGATTCATTTAAAGAGTACATCTGGAAAAAAAGTCCAGTACATCTGGGACCCTGACTTCTTAGCACGAGCCTATTTTAGAATCAGTACAAGCCATAGTTTAAATTCACACATGAGGTTTCCCAGGCCTTTAAAAAGTTGGCCCAACCAAAGCCACAAACTATGAATCTCCATAGATGGAGATTAGTAATACTGCATCAACTCAATTAGTTTAATTTTTTCTTTCTTTCTTTTTAAGGTACTGGGGATTGAACTCAGGACCCTGTGCATGCTAGGAAAGCACTCTACCACTAAGCTACAGATCCAATCCCATCTTTTGTTTTTTAAAATATACTATGCAATAGCTAGGAAACAATCGGCACTGAATAATTGAAGTTTTTAAGGAAAAGTACTTCAAAAGTTAACAAGTTACTTGTAGATCTGGCCCTAGCATGATCTAGAAATCCAGGTATCACCCATTAATTTGGAGTGCTCAACTTTTAAATGTAACATGCTCATGAACTCTCGACCTGGGTTATTGTGCCTCTTCATGGTAGCGCACCCTCATGTTGCAGGGTATATCTGTATTTTATTTTGGCTTTTTTTTCCCCCTCTTTTACTTGGCCCAGGCTTGCCCTGCAGGGCCAGTTCCTCCCCCATCTTTACTTTTACCCTTTTCTACTTTAAATAAATGTGAAACTTTGTCACCATTTAAAAAAACATTTTTCAGCCAGTGCCACAGAATACAACAGTCTCAATACACATGATATCTTTCTATCACACACCAGCCAACAATACTAAGAATGTCTAAGCTTAAATGTTTATTTGTTTTTTAATCTTACTATTTAGAAAACAGATGATAGCTGGGCATGGTGGCACATGCCTGTAATCCCAGCATTTGGGAGGCTGAGGCAGTAGGATCACTGTGAGTTCAAGGCTAGACTGAGCTACATAGTGAGTTTAAGGCCAGTCTGTGCTACATAGTGAGACCCTGGCTCAAAAAAAGAAAAGAAGAGAAAAGAAAAGAGATGACAAATAGGGACTAAGTGGCACATATTTGAAAGCCCGGCATACTGGGAGGCTGAGGCAGGAGGAGCCCAGCCCAGGCAACTTGGAAGCCTGTTGAAACTCTATCTAAAAATATAAGGGTTGCAGATGTAGTTCAGTGCAAAGGTCCTGGGTTCAAGTCCCAATAAAACACACACAGAGAGAGAGAGAGAGAGAGAGAGAGAGAGAGAGAGAGGGAGAGAGAGAGCAGAGAAAGAGAGAGGCAGAAAATGAATGGACAGGTGGTAGCAAGTACCTAGGAAATTAAAGTAGCAACATTAAAATAGCTTTTGCTTAGCAACAAAGTTATCCACAACCTTTCATCAGCAAATTCAGTTAATTGTAGAAGTGATCCACAGCAGACTGCTTAAAACATCTGTAGCAGAAATTATTTAGATTTTATTTTCTTTTTGCTTTACAGAAGATGGGACTTTCCATTGTTCATATTTTGAGGTGCCAGGGAATAAAAGATTTAAAATTATCCTTGTACCTTTTCCATAGTACAAAATGTGCTTATTGTTACGTGGCAAGGTTCTGTGTCAGTACCTCCACTGTATGTTTATAGAATGCAGAGATCAAGCTGGATGTGGTGGGGCACACCTGTAAGCCCCGCATTAGGGAGGCTGAAGTAGAAGGACTGCCATGAGTTCAAGTCCAGTCTAGGCTACATAATGAGTTCCAGGCCAGCCCAAACTAAATAGTGAGACCCTGTCTCAAAAAA
>NW_004955425.1:1113034-1213147 GCF_000276665.1 Chinchilla lanigera | reverse complement strand
AAAAAAAAAAAAAAAAAAAAGAATGCAGAGATTTGAGAATAACTTTTTGATATAACACAGAGAAGGGTCAGGTCTGGTTTCCTCCTGCTATGGTTTACATTTGGGGTGTTCTCCAAGTTTTATATGTTTGGAGGTTAATTGTATCATGGAGATACTATACTCTGGTATTTTTTTTGATTTTTTTTTTTCCAGTACTGGGAATCAAACTCATGACCTTGCACTTGCCAGGCAGGCGCTATGCCACTGAGCTAAATCCCTAGCCCCAATACCATACTCTTCAACAGATTAATCCACTGATGAGTTCACAGCGGACTTGCTGTTAGGAGTTAGGGCCTGGCTAGAGGCGGGTCACTGGGGGTAGGACCGGGAAGGGTTTATCTCCTTCACTGGCTCCTCCCTTCTTTCCCTGCTTCCTGGTCAACATGATGTGAACAACTTTTCTCCACTGGACCCTCTGCCCTTCCCGCCCTGCCTTGGAGCCAGCCAACTATGGACTAAAACCTCTAAAAAGTGTGAGCCAAAGTAAAACTCTCCTCTAAGTTCAGTATCTGAGACTGATTCAGAGAAGTGGGTCATTACTGCGACCACTTGACCGTGTAGCTTAGAAGCTTGTGAAAGTGGTTTGTGGGAAAAGTTTAGAATGGTTTAGAACTGCCAGCTAGGAAAGCCCCAAAATGCTGCAAGCCAAGCTTGATGGAAGATTCTGGTCAGAGTTCAGAAGATTACAATGCTGAAAGCAATACAGACCCCAGGCATAGGAGGTTTCATTTGGGAGCAAAGACTCTATTAGCAGCTGGACTTAAGGCCATGTGTATTGTGCTTGGGCAGAAAAACTGTCTACATTTTACCCACCTCCTGAGACTTTGTAGGAGACTGAGATTAAGGGCAGCAGACTAACCTAGTGGAGGAAGTTTTAAGGCAACCCAACATTAAGCTGTTTCATGAATACTGCTTGCTGCTTTCACTGAGATATAAATGCAAATCAGGAGCAAATGGCACAGCTACATGATTTTAAAGTTGTAGTTTCACCAAGAAGAAGCACCTGAAAAGTTAGTGAAAGGAAAGCATGGTTTCTAAAAACACTGGCATTAAAAAGAAGCCCATAGTTTGCATCAGGACAGTAGGAAAGTTGGCTTATTGGCATCTCAGGAATCTACAAGACTGTGCCCTTTGTAGGCTTGCTCGGAAGTGCAAAACTATAAAGCTTTCATTTAAAAAGAGAAACCCGGGGTGCCCTGCTCAAGAAGGGCCACCGAGGAAACTGATTCCCTTGTATTCCTTTTATACTGCTCAGCCATCCAGGTTCTCAGAGGCTTCTGCAGCCATGATCCAAGGGGCTTGGCTACTGTTTGAGCTGGTGGCAGACCTTATCATCATCCGTGTACTGCCGACTTTATGGTCATACAGAATGCAAGAATTGTGGGGTCAAGCAGGCTTCCATCCAGATTTAAGAAGGTGGCCTGGGAGGCCAGGCAGTGTGCCCCAGAAATGGCAGGACATGAGGCTGTGAGACTGAAGCTGTAAGTGCAGTGCAGACCCCAGGAAGTTGGAGAAGCCAGGAATGTGGAATGTTTGCTGAGGAATCCCACAAGCAGCAAGCACAGCCACTACAAGAGGAGACCGTGAGGGCTGCAGGCAATGGTACCCTAGGGGAAATGCTGCCCAATTGGTTTGGAGCTCACATCTCACAACTTGCTCTGTGTGCTGGACAGGGAGCTGAGGATTTAATGTTTGCCCTACTGGTCTATTCCTGTCTATCCCTACTTCTTCCATTTGGGATAGGAATGTTTATCCTGTGCCATTGTATGTCAGCAGTATTTAACTTCCTTATTTGTACAAGGGCTCGCAGCTAAGAGTTTGCCTTGAGTCTCAGAGGACTTTTCAGCAATGCTGGAACTGTTAAAACTTTGGTGGTGCTTAAGAGATTCACTAGCCAGGTGTGGTGGCACCACCTGTAATCCCAGCACTTGCATGGGGTGAGGCTGAGGCAGGAGAATCACTGCAAGTTTGAGGCCAGCCTGGGATACATAGTGAGTTTAAGACCAGCCTTAATTACATAGTGAGATGCTGGAGAGAGAGAGAGAGAGAGAGAGAGAGAGAGAGAGACAGAGAGAGAGAGAGACAGAGAGAGAGAGCGAGAGAGAGAGAGAGCGAGAGAGAGAGAGCAAGTGAGCGCATGCAAGATAGACTACATGCATTTTGCATAGTGAGATAGACTTGTGTTTGTTTTGTTTTGTTTTTGACACAGGGTCTTTCTATGTAGTTTAGGCTGGTCTTGAACTCAATATATAGCCTAGGCTGGCCTTGAACTTGTGACAATCCTCCTGAATCAGCCTCCTGAGTGTTGGGATTACAGGAATATGCCACCATGCCCAGTTGGACATGAACCTTCTAGGGGTTAGAGGAGGAATGTTGCTTTTAATTTTTTTAATAATCTATTTTGAGACAGGATTTCACTTGCCCAGGCAGGACTCCAACTTGCACTCCTTCTGCATTAGCCTTCCAGAGTATTAGGATTACAAGCATGCACACTACATCACCAGGCACTTGGAACTCTTCAATTCAAGGATTCAGGTAGATTTTTATTTTTATTTTTATTTTATTAATTTAACTTTTCTTTACTTTTTTTCATTTTATTCTTGTGGTGTTAGGGATCAAGACTAGGGCCTTGCACATGCTAGGCAAGTGCTCTATCACTGAGCTATACCCTCACCCCTATTTATTTAAACATTTATTTTTTTTCAAATGTTTTAAAATATAGGTATTATACTTAGGACAAAGCACCATCCCAGGTGTAGCCACATGAGAAAAACTCTCTGGTCCCTCCCCTCCTGAAGATCTACATCCAGCAGTAGGCAGGAGCCACACTGACAACAGAATGTTATGTTTTAGATCTGGGATGTTCCCCTAAAACTTTATGTGTTTGGAAGGTGATGGTTCATGTGGGTGCTACACTTGTCAGTGAATTCACCCATTGATGAGATCATAGCTGATGTGCTGTTAGCAGGAGAGGCCTGGTTAGAGGCAGGCCATGGTGTGAATGACCAAGAAGAGTATATCTTCTCCCCTGACCCTGCCTCTCTCTGCTTCCTGGCCACCATGATGTGAGCAGCTCTCCTCCACTGGACCTGTCCGCCATGCCCTTCCTACCATGAAGCCAGCCAACTACTGTCAAGTCATCAGATTCCTCACTCCTTTTTCTCTAAGTGATAAAATCCTCTAAAAACCATGAAGGAAAACAGAACAGAACAGAACAAATCTCTCCTTTAATTAGAGGGTGTTGGGTGTTGGGCATTGTGTCTTAGTGATGAGGAAATTGACTAAAACACCTCCTATATTATTTGGGAATAGGGCTAGAAGTATGGGTAAAAATTACCCCCAAGCAAGTACTGATAGCAGAAGAATGTATCATATGGGCAAGAAAATGATTAAAAATCTGTAAGCTGTATAACTGTTATTGTATCACCCCCTTCCCCGCTAAGGTACACAAAAGCAGAGCACCCTGGCTAAGTCATAACTCATAGATCTCAGTTTTTCCTATTGGATGAGGGGTTTGAACCATTATTTCCAAGTAAGAATATGCATTCATCAAGAAACTGGTAACTGACTGATACCACCGGACTCCAAGGTAAAAGTACCTCAATGTTCTGTAGTAACTACTCAGAAAAGTGGCAATGGTCTTTTTTCTATTACTTATTTTATAGATCACCTCTATGCACAAATATGAGATAGAAAAAAGGAATATGTTAAACAGTCTAAAGAGATTTTCGTATTAAAAATAACTATAATTCCAACAGAGCAGACATACAAAGACAGAACAGGATGGGAAAAATGATTAGGAAGGGAAGTCTTAACAAATGGGTGTGTTCTAGTTAAAGATTTTTCTCTCTCTTTTTAGATGACCCAAATTCCCTTTAAAAACTATTTCTAATCAAAGGCTCTGAGACTCCCAGGGTTCCAAAATAAGCCCAGGTAGGATTAGTTCAGACAATATTTAACTCAGTTTTGGGTGCTGATTCCTCTCAAAGGGAAAAGTCAAACATAGCTTTAGCTACAGGTAGGCAGTTTTCAGGGCAGATAAGGCAGTGAGCACTAACAGCAGTAAGATAAAGGCTGGGAGCAGAAATAGCCCAGGAACAAGTCATGAGATTGCTAACTCCTTTTGCTATTGAGTCATGTATCCCAACTGTGACCAGAGATGAAGTGTAATATTATCAACACTTCTGTAAGTATGGTTGCTGGGTCATGTTAATCTTCATGCAGGCTAAAAATATAATGCCTTTGGTAGACTTTAGCAAATTCAAGATGTTTCTAGTAGAGAAAGAGACAGAAATTTTTTTTAAAGATGTGAAGCGCTTATGGTGCTTACAAAGAAAGTGCAATGGAAAACATCTCATTAAATTGAAAATGGGTTATTTTAAAGAGCATAGTATTCAAAGCAAACATTACATGCTTTGGCTTAGGTACAGAATGTTCTTTAAATAAAAGTACATTTAGAGACTCCCAGCTTGGCTAACTGAAAGTCAGTCTCTCTAGTCCTCAATATTAAACTTAAATAGAATCAAAGGAAGAGCATTTGGCAGTGGTATTTCAAATCTATTTTTCTTTCTCATACAGAGACATTTTAGATGACATTTTAGAAAGATGTAACACATAATCTCAAGTAATCAAAAGATAAAGAATTAGAAATATTAATTCTGAGGCTGGGGGTATAGCTCAGTCCTACAGTGATTCCTATCATAGAGAACATCCTGAGTTTGAGCCCCAGGCCCCAGGAAGGAAGGAGGGACATGGGGGGGGGGGAGGAGGAATGGAGGAATGAGGGAAAGGAGGTAAAGTATATAGATACTAAAGGGAATATCAAGCACACCTTCAATACCCCATCACTATCATGAAAATACAGTTGCTGTTTCCTTCCCCAACCCCTAATCCCCTGTGGATTGGTAGGTATGGTAGGTGGGAAATCCTTGTTAAAAAGAAACCAAGGAAGAGAAAAACAATCGACTGCTTATTACACTGCACACTTCTTTCATGCAATTTGTACATGAGAGAAGGAAGAGTTGAAAACACAAGAAGTGCTTTCTTCACAGGTTTCCCTGGGACATTATTTCCAAGACTATGGTATATTTTAGCAGAATTCTATAATCAAAAAAATTGTGAAAAATTGCGTATTATTTCCTTCTTGGATCTTCACAATGAAGATCAGTATATAAAAGATTCTGACATGTCCTAGGACAGTGGTGGCAAACCTATGTCACCCATGCTGCAGTGGGCTGTTATCACTGAAAGCTCCAAAAAGTTGCCCATCACTGTCCTAGAATAAACCTGCCTATTTTGCTTTAAGCAAGCATTTTCACACTCATGTGACTCACAAAGAGTGATTTAGGGAAACTAATTCTAGGTAAAAATTCCTGGGTAGGGCAGGAAATTCTGAGAACTCCTACTTCTGTTTAAAAAACTCAAATAACTAGCAAACTTTACCCTTATCTTGTCTGAAATATTCAACTGTATTTTTCATCTGAATTCAAATTAGATTGTCTTTAATGAGCATCTTCCAAAAGAGCTCAAATATGAAGTCATGAGTAGTTTCACATCAATCAATATGTTACTATACTTTGAGAAAATGCTTTATAGTTTTTAAAAGCATTTTTATTTATACATACACACACCCGCTTCCTACAAGCTACATAATAAGTGGTCAATACCAAAGCCTCAGACTGGCTAATTCTAGTGTGGCACCCTATCTTTTGGTAAAAACAAAATGAAACAAAAGAAAAACAAAAAAAGACTTCTATGAGCTGAACTGAGAGACTATAAGTGATATGTACTGCTTGATGTAGTTGAAGTTATAAAACCTAGGGTTGGGGATTTAGCTCAGCTGCACTGCGCCTGCCTGGCAAGCGCAAGGTCCTGAGTTCGATTCCCGGTACCAGAAAACAAACAAACAAAAAAGCTAGAAAACCTAATTTCAGAATTCTAGGAGACAACATGACCATATCATACTAACCAATAGTTGAGGGTGGGGCTCAGATTTTTATAAACAAATTATGCATCTCAATTGAACCATATCTTTTCACTAGATTATGAGAGAGCCAACTGATTCTTATTTAATAATTTTCTCATGTGCATGTCTGTGATCCCAGCACTTGGGAGGCTGAGGCAGGAGGATCACAAGTTCGAGGTCAGCTTGGGCTACATAGGGAGTTCAAGGTCAGCCTGAATTATATAGTATTCTGTCTCAGAAAGCCAAAAAAAAAAAAAAAAAAAAAATCTCATGACTACAGAGTAGACAAGAGAGTAGAAAAGTAGCCATGTAAAAAGATTACCTATTTTCAATGATCTCATTTTTCACACTATAAAACTATTTCATACGTAAGTGAGCTAGACTTGAGTAATAAAGAAAACTGGATTTAGCGAAGCTTTTAGCATAACATCTAAAAATACCACTGAGACAGACAGAATGAGTACAGGTGACATCTTTTGCTCTTATTGAATTGAAATATTTTAAAATTCCAGTTTTTCATAAAAACTATTTGAAACAATGTGAGCAAAATTTAACCCTAACTTCTATATTATTTCAGGTTCAAAATCTTCATTGTCACAGAAAGGACAGTACTAAAAATGCTTCTTTGTTAGGGTAGAGAGAGAACAAATCTTTCAGTACTTTTTTTTCAGTACTGGGATTAAACTCAGGGGGGTGCTCTACCACTGAGAGCACCACTGAGAGCTCTACCACTGAGAGCATCCTTTTTATTTTTTATTTTGAGACAGGGTCTTGCTAAGTTGTCCACGATGACCATGGACTTTCAATCTTCCTGCCTAAGCCTCCAGACAGCTAGGATTACAAGCATGTGCCATCACACCTGGTCCCTTAAATCCTTTAAACGGAAAATGTACCTTAATGTTTACATCTATAAAAGAAACTTTAAGGTTTCTACATGTATGTCTTGGCTAACATCCAAATAATGTTGGTGGCAGACTTATGTTAATTTTTGGTTGGCTAACTTCAACCATTTCATCATCCCTATATGAAGAGACTGAGTAGGCATTAAAATAAAAAAAATAATAGCCTTGGACATAGGGTTAGGGAACAGACCAATGTAAAAAGACCAGACTCGGCAATAATACAAATTAACATCTGTATAGCCGTAATAACGTCCCAAAGCACTCCTTCATCTGTCATTGTTTATTTGTGCAATAAACTGTGAGGTACTTAGGCTGGTGGTTTCTACTACCACAGGACAATGAGACTGAGTTTCTAAACGCCTAAGCAGCTTGCCCAAGGTCACACCATGATTGAGAAAAGAGCCAGCAGTAGACTCAGAATTCCCAGTTCTCAAGTCAGTCCCCTTTTTTACTAAAACAACTGTTCTCTGGGAAGTGGGGCTAGAGACAGGTATAGGATCGATCCTTCCTCACACTCCACTGGGCATGCCTCTAAGTGCCCCGCCCTGTTGGCAGGCCAGGAAGGCTGGCACCCCTGACAGCGAGTCATAGCTCCATGTATGCTGAGGCGGAAACAACTGTGCTGAGTATCACACAACCTCGATATTGTCAGCACAGGGACAAATTACCAACGGGCAATAAGGTAAACAATAAAACATGGGTAATATAACCTTACTTGACTTACTGTACTTCACAATGTTAATTTTTCCTGGGAGATAGAAGCTGAGGCATGAATTGTATCTGTGTAATTTATAATAAAAATTGTCTACAGTAAAGTTACTATGATACTAAAAATACCAAACATTTTTGATATATGTTGTAATCCAGGGGAGATGTGTTGGTTCATGATGACCTGAGAAGGGTTTTACATGATGACCTAAAATAAAAGTGAAAAGAAAACAGAAAACAACTTTTAAAAGCACAGAAACATTTTAGACTCCTTTTTTTATTGTTCAAAATTGCCTACATACTAGAAAATCATGGTAACTCTAGATGTGCCTTGCTCCAAGCAGTGAATGTTCTGAAATATTAAAACATATAAAACTTCAATAGAAGACCTATGATCTCAGAAATCCCTAACTGAGATAATGTCAGGGGAACGCGTTTGAAGATTTGTGAGATCCTGGAAGAGCAGAACTGTTCAGGAAGGAAGTCCAACAAACAGAGGCAGCTCTGCCATTACGTGCAAGAATTTGAAAGTCTCCAAATGTCACCTAGATTCTCCTCTGTTAGGAAATGAAGAGGGTTGGGCAAAGCCACACTTAACATTAGGGCCAATTGTCAAATACTACTTTCTATATATTAAATAGCTAAACCTAACTTTATTACTGAAGTGAGTGTTGACTAAGTAGAAAAGGAAAGTTGTGCGAAGTTGCTGCTGGTTCACAGACGAAGATGTCAAAAGTTGCTAGAAAAAGGGTTCCCATCCGGGCCACTGCTCAAACAATTAGCATTCAGCCATTCATTCAAAAGTAAATAATCAATGTGTGTCCACTATGTGTCCCATTTTGAGTAGAAAGTAGCTAATCTGAAAGACACAAAGTCACTGCCCTTCTGGACTGTATACTCTGACAGAGTAGATGAACATTAAATAACGTGTTATTTCATTGCAGTGGTAAAGTCACAAAGGAATACTAGATGGTAATATGATGACCTGTGAGGGATCTATAAGCTCCAATGAAGAGAGTATTTCTAGGGAGACAATACGATGTTTACATATATGAGTCTGATTTATTTCACTTATGAGTATGGTCTCTAGTTGCATCCATTTACCTATAAAAGCTGTGTTGTCTCTCTAGTGTAAGAACCTGAAACAGTAAATAAAATCTGAAAGGTACAATAGATATTGTGAAAAGGAAAGAAAGTGCTCAAAAGGAAAGAATAACTAGGATGAGAGAAAAAAGAAAAAAGGAGGAAGGGAAATATATATATACATATATAACTATGATACTAAAAATACCAAATCTTTGATAAATGTTGTAATCCAGGGGAGATGCATTGGTTCATGCTGACTTGTGCATATATATACACACAAGATAGCTAAGGTAATTGTACTACTAATTTCTATTGGTTTATTGAAAGGAACAGTTAATGTTTAATTGTTTGATCAATCTTACATGCCTACATCTGGTTATCTGAGTAACCGCCTTGAAGATAACAATATGTAATACAGCAACCATTGTTAATTTCCTATCACCTTGTTTTGAAATTCTGTATCATTTTTGTTGTTTTGTTTATGTCTTTGTTTTCATTATTTTGTTTTTGTTCTTTTCTCTTTAAAATAAAAAAGTAAAAAAGAAAGGATTTCTAAATTTAACACAAGCTGAGACCTAAAGGAGAAGCAAGTATCAGCCAGGCAATGGAAGATGCAATGATTCTGCAAACAGAAAAAGGCCAGCTGTGCCTGGCTCAAGACGAGGACAGAAAAACGGAGAGCTAAGGCAGAAACACAGCACATGAAGAGTCATGTATGCAAGTTTAAGGGTTCTGACCTGTATCTGACGCAGAATATAAACCAAAGGTTTAAAGGAGAGGAGTGACTTGCTTCAATTATGATTTTAAGCCAGGCATGGTGGCACACACCTGTAATCCTAGCACTTGGGAGGCTGTGGCAGGAGGATCACCACAAGTTTGAGGCCAGCCTGGGCTACCTAGTGAGTTCAAGGCCAACCTAACCTACATAGCGAGACCCTGTCTTCAAAAAACAAAAGCCAAAAACCCACAAACAAAAAAATGATGATTTTTTTCATTTGAAGCTTTCTTTATTAGTACACGTTTGTAGTACAGAACAGTTACATTCTTTGTGTGGGGCTGGAACATATTCCAAACATTTCTTAGTTCCTTTTTCATCCCCTTCTCTTCCCTCTTCTCTCCATCTCTTGATTCCTTTTCCATTTGAAAAAGATTGGCCTCCACACTTCCTAATACCTATCTTTTATTTTGCTCTTTATTTTTAATTCGGGTTTCTCATATAAGAGAAGCCATGTGATATTTAAGCTGGTGTATTAAATTTATTTCACTTAAATGATCACTATGATTGTCTTGTAAAAAATGATTTGGAGGTGGTAGCAGGCTGAATTGGCAAGACTAATGGAGAAGCTACTCTGGATGTTCAGGTGGGACACGACTAGATGTCTGGTATCCTTGACAGCCTTCCATAGCTGCTTCCAGTCCTTGCTGTCTCCTATATCACCCTAATTCGTTCTGTGCTGTGCGCCAAGTGTTCCCATTCAAACTCCTTGGCACAAGTGGCAGAATCAAGGTCATGGTTGCTCTGCAAGGAAGTAGCACCGTGAGCCCATTCCATCTCTTTTAGACTTCCTTATGGCTAGATATGGAACAGCAAAAGTCTACACATTAGTATATAGGTTTATCAATTCCTACAATAGCAGAACTCACAAGTTTGTCTCAACAGCCTGTGCTGCTTTGTTCTGACTTTGAAGACCATAGATTAAGTAGGATCCTCTCTCCATAAGCAACTGAGTCAGTGCAGAAGACAAATACCACATGTGCCCCAATGCAACGCTGTTACTGCACAAACGATCATTTTGTTGTACAAACGATCATCTTCTTTTACACTTAAAGGCTATGCGTTAAAATACCTCTAAAGGACACTGTGTTCACTCTTGCATGGTGGCTGGCCCTCGAGCTGTGAGCTGTGTGCACTTCTGTACTTCTTTTCCTACTTTGGCTTGGCTGGGGCTCACTCTGTACACTGTTTCTTTTCCTAGCTATAATAAATCCTTGCTACCATTTGTGCTTGTCTCGTCCGATTCTTTGCTCAGGACAGAAAGCGCATTTTCACTCTTGCATGGTGGCCCCCTATCACACTATAGGGTGTATTTTTTCCCTACTTTTACTTGGCTTGTATGCACTCTGCAGGGCTTGTTTCTTTTCTTATCTTTAATAATTTTGCTACTGTTTAAAAAAACCCTCTATATTTCCTCCCTACTGTAAGAACCTGAAAGAGTAAATAAAATCTGAAAGGTACAATAGTTATTGTGAAAGGGAAAAGAAACTGCTCAAATAGGAAGAAGCAACTGGATGAAGGAGGGGAGAGGAAAAAGAAAGAAGCAAAAGGGAAGAATATGTATATATATAGATACACATATATAGACACACATCTATATATATATAGATACACAGGATAGCTAGGATAATTGTACTACTAATAACTATCTGTTGGTTTATTGAAAGGAACTGTTAATGTGTAATTGTTTGATCAATCTTGCATGCCTATATCTGGGTATGTGTGCAAGCATTTTGAAGATGACACTGTAGTATAACAACTATTGTTAATATCTTAGCACCATATTTTGAAATTCTGTACCATTTTTATTGCTCTCTATGCTGTTTTGTTTATGTATTTGTTTTTGTTTTTTTAAAAAATGAAAATCAAAATTTATATGTATGCATAAGGATAGCTGGAATAGGTATATTGCTGATGTCTATAGTTTACTGAGAAGAATAGTCAATGCTTACAATTTTCCTTTTTCTTGACCAATTTTACATGCTTGAATTTGGTAGTTAGAATGACTCATCTGAAAATAATATCCAGTATTAAGAACCATTATTGAACTCCTACCATTTTGTATGGTGAAGCCCTGCATCATTTCCAATGTTTTTTAAAAAATTATTATTATTTTTTTACTTGTTACTGTCTTTGCTTGTTTGATCAATCTTACATTCTTATGTTTAATGGACTGAGCAACTTCACGGAAGATAACAGTATGTAATACAGCAGCCATTGTAAATTTCTATCATTTTGTCTTGAGGTCATGTATCCTTTTTGTTGTTTTTATTTTGTCTTCATTGTTGTTTTGTCAGTTTTTTTAATTTTTAAAATAAAAAACCCTCTATAGTCTAAAACTGACTGTGATGAAAGTTGCACAATTATGTACATATACTGAAAACATTTAAATGTACTCTTTAAAATGGGTGAACTAGGGGCTGGGGATTTAGCTCAGCGGCAAAGCGCCTGCCTGGCAAGCGCAAGGTCGTGAGTTCGGTTCCCGGTACCGGAGAAAAAAAATAAAAAAATAAAAAAAATAAAAAAAAATAAAATGGGTGAACTGTATGGTATGTACATTCCATAAAATAGCTCAATAAGCTGTTACAAACAAACCCCCTTACAGATCACAATACTATGTATAAGTGAAACACTAGAATGAAAGTGCAAAACCTACAGCTTCCTAAAAGTGTTGCATATTGACATATTTTATATTCACAGAAAAGCCAGAAAATCTCTAAGATGAAATCAAGTCTGCAAGGTTTGTATTTCCTTGTAAACTATCCAACAAGTTTAGCAATAATAATATATAAACTTTCAAAAGAGCTGTCTTTTTTGTTTTTTGTTTGTTTTTGTTTTGTTTTTTTGAGACAGGGTCTCACTACATAGTTCAGATGGGCCTTAAACTTACTATGTAGCCCAGAGTGGCCTTGAACTCATGCAGATGCTCCTACCTCAGCCTCCCAAGTACTGGGATTATGCACCTGCTCTACCATGACTGGCAAGCATTATCTTTTTAGAAAAAAGTATCTTAGATACAAAAGAGGTAAAGAAAATATACCCATCAATTTCTCACTTATGCAGGAAAGTTATAAACTGAAAGCAGCACTTCAAACAGCCTTAGGACTTCAGAGGTTTCAGACACTTAATGAACCGTCTGACCTGATGGCCAGGCACTGCTGCTCTACAAATCACCTCTCCCACTCCTCTCAGGAGTAAACAGTGGGAGGGGCTAGGGTTGAAAACAGCAAGCAAATAGTTTGTAAAATTTCATGGATAAATTTAAAAATTTACTGATTGCACTGAATTTAGAATGTTACAGGCAGCTAAGGAGGCTTCTTTGAATAGAAAAGTAATAAGAGTTGATGCTATTTATTGTAGTTAAAGTTTGGCTTAAAGGCTGCTCTAGGCTCACATGTAAAGGGGAGAATAACTCTAGTACTTTGGGATTTCCAATAGCAAGGACTGTAGGCATGGGTGGACATGGGCCCTTAACTTTTAGCATAGCAAGTTTTAGACCCTTCAGTATGAGACTGTTGTTTAAAACCTAGAAGTTGGGCTGGTGATATAGCTCAGCAGCACAAGCACCTGCCTGGCAAGTGTAAAGTCCTGAGTTTGATTCCTGGTATCAAAAATAAATAAATAAGTAGGTAAGTAAGTAAGTAAAACCTAGAAGGTTCACTCAGGAAACAATATTTGTCTAATGACAGAAATTCTCTGTAGACAATGGGTGTCCAGTCTTTTGGGTTGCCTGGGCCACAATGAGGGAAGAGGAACTGCCTTTGGCCACATATATAAAATATAAAATATATACTATATTGTTAATGAGTAACAGACCTTTAACTTTAAAGAACACAACGTAATTCTTTTTTTTTTTTTTGGTACCGGGAATCAAACTCAGGACCTTGCGCTTGCCAGGCAGGTGCTTGTGCTGCTGAGCTATATCCCGGGCAACATAATTTTTTTAAAAGACAACATAAAAATGAACTTGGTGGGATATTTGACCCTGAATTTGTGAAATTAATGTATCAGTGTCTGGTTCCATGGAAGTGGTTGTAATTTTCAGTGAGTTCTCAAGGTGGTCATCAAAAACTTTGATCTAATCTTTCTCTTTGTGTGCTTTATGCCTGAAAATAGTTGTCCACAAACGTATGCACTGCCGAAAAGCAATAACACAAAATATTATTGTGAAGTAAGGGATATTTTTCTTTGGGAAAACAGGCCTTACAAAAGTCTAGTAAACAGACATGATCACCTTTTTTTGAGTTGAACGTCTAATTGCAACTGTATATATTCCATTTGAAAATTCACAGGCAGTGTATTCATGTTGATTGAAAATATAATTGCAAATACACCAAAAACCTGGGCTGGGGATTTAGCTCAGCAGCAAGCGCCTGCCTGGCAAGCACAAGGTTGTGAGTTCGATTCCCAGTACCGGAAAAACAAACAAACAAACAAACAAACAAATAAAACCTGATGATTTCTTCAGAATCCCCTAACTTATTTATTCTCAAATTCCTGTACCAAGAAGGAAAGCAAGATTGCACATATTTCGCTGTTCACTGGACTGTGTTTAGCCAGCATATGAATGTATAAAGTTACTCGCACAAGTACAAATTAGTTGCACAAGCACATGAGGTCTGACACGCGGTTCTGACTGGACTGACTGTGTGGAGGCTCCGCAGGCCTAGTTAGCACTGTACTGTGCCTTCCCCTATACAGTGTTCTAGTTATGCCAACACAGTCCACATTCAAGTACTGTGCAAGCGAGCCATGAAAAGTATTGCTAAAAAATCACATAGTGATGTTAAAGTTTATGGTCTTGTAGGGCTGCATTACTACCTGCCCAGGGCTGCATGCAGCCCTCAGGTTCGACGGGCCTGCTAGACAACCATGAGTAGACAATCTAATGAGGAACGGGAAAGACATCACCTAAGGAATATTAATGTGCATGTATATAATGAGAAGGTTCAAATTTAATCTTTGGTAGAAAAAGGAAACAAAATTATGAGTGAACCTAAAAAAATGCATCTATGAAGGGCGCAGTTAATGCCAGAGACAACATAATATTGTGTTGGATATGTTCATTGCAAGAGGAAAACAAGAAGGGGCCAGAATATCAGTTTAGGGGAAAGGAATATAATGTTTACAAATGAACAGTAAAAGAAGCCCAACCCAAGATGAAACTCTTGCTCTTTATAAAGGAAACAGTCTCCATATTGGTCAGGACAAACAGAAAATATGGAGATGGAATCTGGCCTGGATGGAAGTGGAGTGTAGGGACTCTGCCACTTGCAGTGATTTCTAATGCTGCCTCTGAGATTACTCTTATGGGGAAATGGAGCTTTCCTCTAAATTCCCTTTTATTCCCCCCAGGACCTAACTTCTGTACAGTCACTAGCTCTGGCTTCAGATAGGAAGAGAGAACATTACTTTCACACAGATGAGAACCCAAGCCTACTCAGGTTAAGTTTGTTGTATGGATTCACCAGTGATAGATGCAATGGTAGTTTCCATGTAAACAATCTGCTGTATCAGAGACTCCCAATGTACAGGCACAAGCAAATCCACCAGCAACAGCAGCAGTAGTTAAGAGAACCTTTTGAGGAGCACCGTGTGTTGATTCAAGAAAGGTTTATCGAGCATCTCAAACTGAACGAAGCAGTAAGAACAGGTGATACGGCAGAGATGAGACAGACATCATGCCTATCTCGTGGGGCTTATAGTCTTATAGGGTGATTACTGTTCCAAAAAAGGAAGCCTAGGTTGCTATGGGTACTTGAAAACCAGGAATGGAATTGAATCTTTATCACCTGAGTCTCCATTAATTGAAAGTGTTTCAAAATTCTGAAAAAAATTTATTCATTTTAATTAAAAAACAAACCATGACCATTTATCCATAAGAAACTCAGAGAATGCTATTCTAAACACTGAGTTTTGTAATTTGAACAGATACATATTTTAATGAAAACAAAATTTTGTTGAATATGAAAAATCCTAAGTGAAAATTTTCACCTCCTTAGAAATTTTCCTCCTACAGTAAGACTTGGTGTTATTTGCTCTTTTAATCTATTAAGAGAGATTGCAGACTAGCTTCTACCACCTTCCATTCCCCCAAGCTTCCAAATAGTGGGAGAGTTGGGATTTGAACCAATGTATGTCTACAAAATCAACAAAGCAAATCAACTCCCGAAACTCCACCTGATGCCCCCTTTTCAGAGCAAAGACAGTGTAAGGTCTCTAGAAGACAGGAAGGTAACATCAGTGAGCAAAACAGCAGTTAATGCAAATGCCTGTACTTCATGAGCAGTACAACTACAGGGAGTTGAAGTGGAAATTGAAGAGGAGAGCAGCTATTTGGTTCCAGTGATTGCTACCATGTGTGACACTGCACTTTAAAAGAGGTCCAGAAATTCAGATTTTTATACTTCTGAACATACGGATGTTAATACAAGTTTGTCTGTTTAAAGAGCACTGTGCAAGTCAAACAGGTCATCAGCTCTCCACCTTTGCTAACGCATCATCTTTTGAACAGCTTTGATTTGAGTTACTGTTATAATTGTAACAATAACAGGTGAGGCAACAGGTACATTAATTCCTTAAATACCAAGAAGGTGCTTGCTTTTTCAGATAGCCCAGATGCACTCGTGTACTAATACCATGCAAGATAGAGCTGATCACAGGTATTTTTTCTCCCAGGGGCTCACAGAATACATTTCCTTTCTTTCCTGCAGCAGCAATTCCACCCTGACTGCTTGCTTACCCGCTTGTCAATGTCGTTGTGTTGAAGCTGCACAAAGCGTGCACTGATGGCTGCGATGTAACTCTGCTGATTGGAGAATGCCACGCGGCCAGCACCTTTGGGGTACTTCAGCTCCGGGTCCGTGTCAATTCCAGCGTAGCAGACACCACCATACAAACGGTCCATGATCATTGCCAGTTCAACTACAAGAAAATAAACATAGCCATGTATAAATATTTGGAAGGCAGTTTTGCCCAAAAGACTCTTAATTAAGAGTAATTAAGTAATTAAGGAAAGGAAAACCCATGTTAAGCATCATAAAGGATGTCTATATTAGTCTCATCAAGTAGGGGAGCGCTACTCACACAATATTTTAAAATAAAATGGGGGGAAAAAGAAATTTAAACACATACACGTAAGAGTTTATATGCTCAGAACTTAAGGCAACAATATAAAAGGAATGCTGTATCATAATGCTCTTGTTCTAATTTCTAACTTCTTGGACTACTGGGATAGGTCCAAGGTAGGCAAAGCATTCCAAAATGCTGTAAAAAGTTAGTGAGAAACAGTACTATTTATTGACCTTTACGACTGAAAGCAGCTGCTAATGTCACAATGTTATATTAGGACTGAGCTATAGAAAGAATTAATTCCTCATTTTAACTAGAAACAATATGTCTAGAATTAAAGTAAATCCCTACGTTAACAAAGAATTAAAGATTTTAAAGAATATATTCCATCCCAACTGAGAAATCTCTACACTAACCTCTCAGATTGAATTCTAAACAATACTAGTAATGGTAATAGCAGCAATGAACATTTATTGAGCATCTATAATGTGCCAGGAAAGCACTAAGTTGCTACATAAGCCATAAAAGCACACCCATCCTGTACCTTGCTACAGGTTGAAAGGTCTGGTCTGTACTCTTTGCCACATTTCTTGCCTTCATATTGGTGAATTTACAAAAACACTTGTAGGAAGGCACTGGAAACTGAACCACTCCAATAGTCTGACTCAAAAATATACCCACCATCAAGGTACCATAAAAAGATACTTACCTGCATCCCAAAGTGCAGAAGGTAATTGCTTACTTGAAACTGGACAGCACCTCTTCCATGTAAGACCATTCCTTTTAGGCCACAGTATAAATCCAAAAAGACTCAGCCCTACCCCTGGGAAGTGACCCAAATACCCATTTTCCTCCAAAACCTATATATTGCATTTGGAAAGGAAAAGACAGGGAGGATACATGATGACCTGGTCACAGCCACTGCTCAAAGACCACCACACAATGTGTAAAGTGCTCTGAAGGAACCAGTATCTGGGGAGAGGGAAAGCACCATGATCTGGCAGGATGGGGAAGAGTTCTGCAGCAGCTACAATGGTAGAAAGGCTGAATGGTATAAGAAGCTTTTGCCCCAAGATTTCTACAAATAGAATGAAAGCCAAACATTATTGGTTTCTTTAACACAAACCTACTAAAGCAATAATAAAAACTGTGTGACCATGTCAGAAGAGATATCTTTTTAACTCTTTAAAATTTTTTTCAGACAAAAAAAAAAGCCAGGTGTGGCGGAGCATGCATATAATCCTAGCACTCGGAAGGCTGAGGCAGGAGGATTGTTGCAAGTTCAAGACCAGCGTGGGCTACAAACTGAGCTCAAGGCCAGTCTAAACTGCATCGGGAGATCCTGTCTCAAAAAGAACCAAAAATTTAAATAAATAAATAAAATAAAATTTCTTTTTATACCAGACTGCCTAAAATTGGTGCCTATTTTCTAAGTGCCTATTTTTAATAGGAAAAATGACCGGTAAATGGGTAATTGTTAAGTAAGAAAATAAGCAGCAATAACAGCCTAAGAGTGAGCGCTATTAAAAATGGAGCATGAAAAAGTCATCCCAATTATTCCATTATGGTCAACATTACTGAATAATATCAGCAAGGGAGCACTGATGGTTAGAGCTCATCTTCAGCAATCCCAACCATTTGGATAATGCAATAAGATTCATGCCCATACTCAATAGCTACTCATACTTCATCCCAAAAATCCATCAAGGGTTAAGCTTTTCCTCATATAGCTAACATTATCCTATAACAGAGATCAAGAAACTGAGAGTAGGATTATCATTTACTACAATCATTAATGGATTTCCCTTATTGGTCAAATGGGCTTAGTAAAGTAAATAACCTCAGGGCCCTGGAAATTAAATACTACTAATTTTCCAAAGACCAGGTTTCCTCTAGAATGGAAAAAGAGAGGATATACTCTGATGAGTAGCTAGGAAAAGAATGCTGGCAAGGAACTGAAGGGCACGTGTCTTCCACAAGATGAACGATCTGAGAAGGCCACTGATTAAGAAGGCACACCAGTTAGGAGTTTAAAGCTCCAGTTAAGGAGAATTACTGTACCCAGAGGTTCTTCTACATCATACTGCCCTCCAAGGAATCCTAGTGATCCCCTGATGCCAGAGAAGGTGCTTCTGCAACCAGGAACATTCCATTACTTTGTAAATCTATCTTCTGGAAAATCACCTCTGTGTGCCAAAGATTAGATCATGACTCATGCTGCTGCTAGTGAAGAACTTTTGATAGAAAGCAGAAACCCTCACCCATTTATACTTTTATGAAAACTAATTATAAAGAAATCATTTCCATTTATGAGCTTCGTCACTTTCTTGGCCATCCAAAAGTCTGAAGGCATTTGAGCCAATAATGTCTCGTTCAAGTGAAGGGCAATTTATTGAAAAGGCAGAAGAAACTAAGGTGTCTAAAGGAAGAAGGTTTTGGAGACTATGGAAACATCCCATCTTTCTACCCTAATCTGTATTTTAAGTATAGAAAGTCTAATATAATATTATGATCATCCTTGAAGAAAAGTAACAAACAATTGCTATTTATATGCAGTCATTTACTAAACCAGTAAATCTTCACTCAGTACACTTCCTGAAAGCTAAACTTATAAAAGGGTCAAAGATGACAAGGAGGTCATACAAATATTAAACAAAGCTTCTAACTATTGAGAAAATAACCAGTTTTTCAATATGTGGCCCTTTTTCCCATAATTTTAGTGCTATAAAAACAGCATTAAAAAAGAACTAATTTAATTCATCCACTACCATATGGATGACAAATAAACACAGGAAGCCTTTCTCATGTTCTCTAAATTTCTAATCTGAGATTTTTCTTTTTAACAGAAAATACAAATTTACCGGCAAATGTCAGATGTATAGCTCCTTTTAGAATCTGGGTTTTTAAGGATCCTTTACAATGACCATCATTAGTTAACATGGGAAAGTTCCATATAAGTTTGGCTCCTCTGGTAGAAGAAAAGTAGAGATGAGAAAAGGGGCTATGATCTTGACTACTTGGAAGGTGGAAAAACAAAAGAAAAGCAGTAAAGGTCAGCAAGGGTGAACTAAAATCTTAAGTTCACCTGTGCCTCGTGACCACCAACCTGCTCGTGAAGTCTGAGTCCTTGATCAAGGATGTGTCTAATAAGACACATAGTAAAACATAGTAAAACCAGCCACTTAGCCTATGACAGTGAATTCTAAACCACCCTACACAGAAGGAAGGGAAGGGGCAAAACTGCTCTCAGGAGCATGTTCTTAATATTTAACCCAAGGAAGGCAAGGGTAGCAGAGCAAGGCATAGAGGTGAAGGAGTCTGGAGTTCACACGGAAGTGACAGCAGGCACAGTGTCCACGAGGAAGTCCGCATTTCCAAACCACATTTTTTTTTCTCTTCTCAACCAGACAGTGCTCTCAGGGTCTGTCTGGTCACCACAGGGGTGGGTAATTAATAGGCCTGGCAGCCACATTCAAGGGCGTACTGTACTTTGAACAACATGCTCTGTACTCCAAAGTCAACACACTATCTCATGAACAACTTCCACAGTAGCAGCAACACAACTACGAGTATAACCACTATGCCACAAACTGGAGATGAGCTTCACTGTGCATTAACTGGAGAGGGAAACAGAAATACTACAGCTGTGTGGAATACACAGAATTCCCATAAATCCTTCTAGGTTGTAGTGGCAATGTCTCTAAAGTATAGCACCTCCATGATCCAATAACCTCTCCAGGAATCTCTTAACCCAGTCAAATTGATAATTAACATTAATTGGCACAATTCTATCCTTCTCAATTTGACACCTAATCATATCTCCTTAAACCATACTTAATCTCCAAATAAACATAATAACAAGCAATAATTCCACCTAATGTGATATAACTATTCTGGGTACAACCAAAAAATCAATAATCCCTGGGCACCAAAGTCTCAAAAATTCTAGCATTGGTCAAAAGTCCACATCCAAAGCCTACTCTGAGTGAGACTCAAGGCAAACTTATCTTGTGAACCCTTCTAAAAAAAAAAAAAAAAAAAAAAATTACAATTCCAAAGGTACAATGGCACAAGGTAGTCATTCCTATTCTAAAAGGGAGAAATATCTATTAGAAAAGAATTGGACCAAAGCAAGACAAAGCCCAGGAGAGCAAATATTAAGTTCTCTAGCTCCACGGCCAGCATCTGGGGCACATGGTGGTAAGATGTGAGTTCCAGAGGGTGTGAACAGCCCAGATCCTATGGCCTTGTTGTTTGCATCCCGCATAGCCTCTATCTCGGGCTAGTTCAGCCTGTGGCTTTCCTTGGCAGATGTTCCAAATTTTTTCTATCTCTAACTTCTTGGCATCTCTGTTGCATCTTTGGCTTTATTTCCACAGTATCACAATTCACCTCTCAGGAACACACTGTCTAGCCTCCTAAACCTTCCTCTGAATTCCTTGATAGCCCCACAACTTTTGAGTGCCTGCAAAACCAGCATCACATGGATGCCACTAAGGATGCCACTAATACAAGCAGTGTTTGGCCCCCTTGAACCAGGCTGTGGGAGCTTCTGAGTGCTGGAATGGATGAGCACAGTGAAATGAATACTGAGCAACCATCTCCCTATTTTGGTGGCCTATCTCAAGCAGGAGGCCCAGAGACACTTTTCTCAAATGAAAGGTTTATACTTTTGCATCCTTGAGCCTGTGATGGGTGGGGTTTTGGCTGATCCTGAGATGCTGTCCTTTTTCTTCTTTGCTGGTTTAAAGTACTTGGTTTCTTTTTAGAGACATGAATCTTCTCAGCAACCACCACCTTTGGTCTCAACATTACACATGCTTGCTTTCTAGATAAAATTTAAGTTTTTCAAATCTTTCTGCTCTGCTTTTTGCTCCTGATTCTCAACATAAATCTGGCTAAAAGCAGCTATCAGTATGAATCTCACAACCTGAACATTGGGTGGTATTTCCTCTACCAGTTCAGTTAGTATGTCACCTTTAAATTCAGCCTCACACAAAGTCTTAGGAGATGGACAAAACGTAGACAGTTTTTTTCCAGAGTGTAGAACACGTAGCTTCTAGTCCAATTTGCAGCAGAGTTCTTATTCCCAACTGAAACCTTCAAGCCTGGTCTTTTTTGTCCACACTTCTGTCAGTATTCTGATCTTCTGAGCTCTAACCAGAATCATCCATCAGCTTCTTCTTACAACATTCTTGGGCTTTTCTAGCCTGCCTGTCCATATCTTTCCAAATTCCTTCCACAAACCAGTTCCAAAGGCTCTGAACCACACGGTCAGACAGAATCACAGCAACCACTCTTCTTCTCTGGTACCATTTTAAAAAACTTGGTCAGGCTTTCATAGCTGAGTCCAAAGACCCAATATATACAATTTAAGGGACGACGAGTTTATTTTTGCTCACAGTTTTAGGGGTTTCAGTCCATAACCGGTAGGCTCCACAGCAGGGACATCATGGCAGAAGGCAGAAGGGTGTGGTGGAGCAAAGCTGCTCACTTCATGGTGGCCAGGGAGCAGAGCCCAGGGGAAGTGCGCCAGCAAAAGATACATCCTCCAATGGTACACACCCTCCATCCCCACAGAGACCAACCTCACTGGGCCCCACCTTCTAACAGCACGTTCAGCTATGAACATCAGTGGATCAATCCACTAATAAGTATAGCCCTCATGATCCAATCCAGTCCAGTTGACATTTAAGACTAACTGGCCCAGCTTGCAAGGGCACTTCACATAACTCAGGAGAAGGAGATGTGCTCATATGCTTACATCCTGTATCACATGTTGATAAGTTAAGAATATTTTAAAATAGAACAACCAAATGAACAACCAAACCAGCAGAGTGTTTAACTTGATTAAACTAAACTGATATCAAGTTGACTATTACTCTTACTGAGACAACATCCCATATCTCAGCTAAAACAGCTTCTTTCTATATGAAGAGACCCAAATTTGAAGTTGAAATGTAAAAATGAATCTCGGCCTTTTCAATTGTTGTGGCCTTAGACCAATTACTCCATCTTAACTCTGTTTTCTCTAAGATGCAAGTCAACCATTTGCAATCTTAATTATAATGAAGATTAAACATAAATGAGAGCTCTAAGCACACTGTTGAGTATAGAGTAGCAAAAAATGTTTAGCTTTGCCCAGAGACTGTTTCACCCCATTCATAATCTTTGCTTAACACAATGTTGGCTTCACTTCTGCTCTATAAGCTTCAATCCATGCAAGTTATCTTTGATTTTACACAAATATTTCTTAATCTATCATTTATATGGCAAAATTTGACAGTAGTTGTGGGTAAGGGTTTGCTTTTGGGGGGAGGGAGACCAAAAACACATACTAACATTAGAAAGTTTTTAGTGCTAATGGCAATGCAGTTAATCAAGCCAGTCAAATAATGTCAAAGCAAGTCAGCAAGTCAGATATATCAAGTCTGGAATTTTGGGTGTTTCATTCTAAACTTGAGGTGGGGTTAAAAAAACCCAGCTTTTACTGCTAAGAAACTTGATATAGTATAGGATGGTTTCCGGGTGCTACTACTTTACAGAACAAAACAGGATATTGTTATAATACTCCCATTTCCTAAATCACAAATGATAGTGTGATTTCTAGTTCATGACAACTACTATGTTTTTATAGAATGTCCAAAATAAAGGATCTTAGGAAAACTCAGGATATATGTCCTCTCTATATATGCATATATCACTGAACATTTACTTCAGGGGTAGGATGTAACTCAGTGATACAGTGCTTGCTGAGTGTGCATGAGGCCATGAGTTCAATCCTCAGCCTCATCAAAAAAAAGAAAGAAAAGAAAAGATGTTTTTACCTTCCACAGAAAAGCCATCTTCATAATGGACAGAGCAAGGGAGGGGAAAGTACAGAAGGAAATGTCAGCATTCATCACAGGATTATCAAAAGGGGAAAAGTACAAAGAAAAGAATTATCAGAGAAATTAGGTAAGAAAGACAGGAGATCCAAAGACATTTCGTAGAACCCAGGGGTTCAGATGAACAGTCTTTTAAGATTGATTTGTTCTGCAGGGCCTGGTGTGATACACTGTTGGAAGGAAGTTGTAAAGTGGGAAAAAGCCTCTAACTGAGGATTTTTCCAAGCCTGATCAAGGCTGGGAATGGATAGTTCCTACGCTTGGTCACTAAAGCAGTCCTCAAGTTAGATGCTGCAGCCAAGATGTTAGGGTGAGAGAAATACTCATGTTAAGAAGCTGGGGAAGTTTTTGGAGACCAGATATTTCATTTTCCACTTTTTCCTGGTGGTCTCCTCATAACCCCCAACCCTGACATTTATTTCCCATTAGAGCGATGAAGCATAAATATGGAAAGGACTTAACGCCATAGGGATATGCAAAAGGGTTATTTCTGTAGGGCATTCAGGAAGGCATTTTGCTCATATTCTTGAATGAAGTGTGGCAACATGCTGTTGTATTTCCAGGTGGAAGAAAGCAGAGAACCAGAACTGACCCTTTCCTTACACTGACCCTGAAGAATGTGCAAACTTCAGCCACATGGTGGCATGGTGTGTCAAGAAATCAAAACCTAAGAAAAAACTGGATGAGGCAAATCACTCTTGGCTTGCTGCTGTCAAGTGACAGAAGGGATAAGCTACAACGGGAAAGTGCATTTTTGACCTACAGAAACCCACAATGAGGGGAGGAGAAAACTTATCTAGATCTGGATTTTCCATTGATATTTTTCCATTTTAGGTTAGTTTTTCCAGACCTATGATTTTTTCCCCCAATCTAAACAGCAGAAGGAAGAGAAAGTGGGGGAGGGATGAGGAGGAAGAGGGAGGAAAAGGAGAAGGACAAGGAAGGAAGGAGGAAGAAGTCACCTTATCTAAGGACTTACTAAGGAAAAACAACCTGAACTCAGGACACAATTGCTTAAAATAGGTTGACCTATTTCTTCAGAAATAGGTCATATATTTCCATTTCAATTTGGAAGGATAAGGACTGTACTTAGAATAACTGGTGGTGATAATGATACCTGTCTTAGAATGGGAACACTTTACACATTAGAAATAATTCTTCTGAGTGATAATATTTTAGTTACTTTAACATGTTACAAGAACAATTTTTGGCTCAGGCTAAGATGAAAATCCACCTGGATACTTAAAATTTCAAGATAGTCCAGGATCACTCTCTGGTTAGAGTCTGAAATAGTTTTAAGACTTCAGAATTCCATTTAGAAATAATAAAAAATGTAAAAAAGCATTTCAAAACCAAATTTGAGAACCATTCTATGACAGGATTATGTTACCATGTAATTAATTGTAAGTTAGAATTCTATGGTGCCATTCCTTATTATGCTCTGAAATCTCTGACCTAGTGCATATGATAGCCTGTTTAATATGACAGTAGGGTGTTCGTTCAGTTTGGTGCGATATGTACTTCCCAGTGTCAGTAACACAGTTATTTCACCAAAGCTACTCCTCAAGTGAATTGTATGTCTTCACTTTATGATTGTCTAGCAAAGTCAAAACGAACTCCTTAAAAAATAGTCTTCTATTCCAAGACACATGGTCCACAAAGCTCAGTGTATTTCAAAGAAACCCATTTCTATACACATAGATAAAGGTTGCAGATGTCTTTTTTTTTTCTTTTTCTTTTTTTTTTTTTTTTTTTTGGTCTAGATTATATAGCTTCCAATCTGGAAATTTGGGGATTGATAGTAAAGTTCTAAAACACCGATGTAGATTACTTAGCTATACCTAGAAACTAGATAAACTTATGGGAAATGTGGGCAAAGGAGAAACATTTTCATTAGACTAGATGACTTGATTACTACTCACACAACTACAAAAACAATTTTAAGACAAAAAAATCTTATGCCAGTTTTCTAAAAAACAAAGATCTTTAAGACTTTTAAAGTATACATACTTTAGGCAAAGAATACAAAATCCCATTTCTGACTAGATAAATAAATATAAGTCCTGTCTAATCGTAGCACTTACAGCATTTTGCAGGTATAAAATGTTGAAGAATACAATTTTGTGTCTTGGGATTTCCTTCTCATGGAGTATCAGTGTGATCATAAACTAAATGTGAAAAATAGATCTTCATAGGATTCATAGACAAAAATGGTTATACGGGCCCCACCTACCCTTCTAAATTGTTAAAAACAGTAAATCATTAAACAAGTAAAAATAAAAGAGGAATAATATAAGAGGCAATATAGCTTATAAACTGGAGTTTCTGTGATTTAAAAATAGACATAAGTTAAATCCAATTCTGATATTTTATAATGGTGGAACCTTTTCTCTCAGAATATTTTTTCAGATTTCCACACATTAAAAAAGGAGTTGGGCTAGAATAAATTTGTGCTCCTGAATTAGTTGCAGAAAGGAATACCATGAATACTAGCAATGAATGTCTATTTGTAGAATATACATGCAGGTAAAAGAATACCTAAGAGAATTTTCTTCTTCCCACTCCCGATCATAAGAACACTCAGAAAAGTCAAGAATATTCCACAACACCCCCATTCACACTTTTTTAAAGCACAAGCTTAATTAGAAACAAAGGGCTGCGTTTGTGCTCATCTCATAATGCTGTTTCTACTTGAGCTAGGCCTTCCTGGACTTTATTATTCACAGCAAATAAAGAAAAGGCATCTCTGCTGCTTTGCTTGCCCTCTTTAGCACAGTTTTCCATTTGGATGAAAATAATTCTTTCTTTTTTTGGTACTGGGAATCGAACTCATGACCTCATGCTTGGTCAGGCGCTGTGCTGCTGACTTTGTTTAATAGTATAAGATTAGAAACTCCATAGTCATTAATTTCTGATTTAAAGTCCTTCAGAATTGAAATGAGAACATATTTTTATATAGGTCTAAGATGAATTTTTAGGTATAGAGTAGGAATTCAATAAATATGTTCAAAATATTGCAGAATTTTCAGAACTAGGAACTCAAGAAACTCATAGAGCCAAATAGCTATAGGTCACCTTCTATAGCTCTGTTTTCACAAGATGATTTTAATGATCTCTGGTTTTGTTTTCATGTTTGTGGCAGTACCTAGTCTACTTGCTCACAAATGACAACATAATATGCTGTTGCAACTATAGTGGCAGTGGTAAACTTATTTTCTGTTTAAAAATTAATATATCATAAGAGCTTTAAAATCTTAGTTCCTAGAATTAATTTTACTCCACTGGCGGTAACACTGATCTTTAGGAGACTGATGGATGGCTGCTTAGACTTGTCTAAGATTTAAATATTGAAGTCATCAGTGTGGCATCACTCCAAACTCTCTAGTCAGTTATGATTCTGCTCAACAACACAATTATATCATCATTGGAAAGATGTTTCACAAAAACAGGGAAGCTTTTATATTCCTAATAAAAATGCCCAAATATATAATTCATTTCTCAGTCTTCATGAGCAAAAACAAGACTTCATCTCACTTGGGATGAGTTCAGTTTGATTCCCAGGGGTATAATTTCCAGCAATGCTTTGGCTCACGACTGAGTCGGGTACACAGTTGCACCTGGCAGATTTCTGACTGGGTGACTTCTTTTTCTGTCGTACATAACAACACTAACTAGCATTAGAATGCATGTTGCCAAGTATATTATTTCTTAAATAAGCGGTTAAATAGGAGAGCACTAGAGTCCATCCTTTCAACATAATGATTTAATAAAATTTACTCTTGCACCATAAGAAGATACAGCATTTTGGGAGAATATATTTAATCACGAAAAAACTCAGTGAAAATGACACAACAGCCTTCTTTTTAGAGATTGTGAGTAGCTGACGGGGAACTAGAACATTATTTAAGACTAACGCATTGGGGATTTTTGTCGTTGTTTTTGTTGTTGTGGTGTTACTATTTCCACTCACCAGCTCGGAGGGGTCGTGGAACTCCCCCGACAAAGATAGTTTTTCTGGGGTCCAAAGGCTGAGAACCATCCATTACAAAGTCACTGTCACTTAGGTTCCATGGTCGAATTTGCACCTGAAAAAAAGTTGTTTACTTGGTCCTTACTTCATTTCCATCAACCCCAAATGAGAATAAGATGACTAAAGATAAACCCACTGATTTGTATATTGTACAACATATACACCCCAACAAAATCCAGTTAATTAGTGAATGTAATCTGCATTAAGTGCCTTTCAGTAAAACTTCCCGGGGAAGCTACAGTACTCAATACTCAACACTCTAGACATATACTACGAAATCTTCATAAACCACTTATGTTTTTGTTTGCTTTTAAAGGTAATCTTTTAGAGAGAGATTCTGGATTTTGGATCAGATTTGTTTACCATCATAGATTGTTTACCACCTGTCAAAGTATACCATTTAGCTTTTAAGAGCCCACCTAAAGGAAGAGAACAGGAACATTAGGAACATTCCCTATGAATCATCTAAATGTCTGGTTTTAAATTCTCATCATCCCCCAGATTAAGATATTTATCTTTCACCAATATGATTTAACACTGATCAACAATCATCAAGTCACCAAAGATATCAAATACTGAAGCACATAATTTTGATTAATTTGATTTTCCTAAATGAGGGTTGGTTAAATAAAGGCAAGGCTGGAAATAAAGTAATGTTTTAAAAATTAGAAAAAGAAACCTTTATGGCATATTTCTACTTAGTAATTCTCATAACTAGTTCTCTGATTTCCTGCCCATATTTTGCACTATTTTAACATATGGTAAAAAAATAAGGCCATCAGCTTAACTTTGATATATTCCTTTTAATCAGAACTCAACTACCAGATCTCTTTTAAAAAACAACACAAAACAAAACTCTCACTGCAAAAGATGTGTTTGACATTGCCTGAAAACTAAGCATCCAGGCACGTGGGCAGCCGCATGCTCTGGGAAGCCAGTGGGTACACAGTGGCACCTAGTATCTGTCCTTAAGCCACATGCCTCTCCCCCCAGCTCTCACCCAGCTTAAGATAGGAAACAAAACAAAACTGCTGGGTTTTATTTCCTCAGTATCAACAGAATTCTTCATTTTCCCCATTCCTCAAGCATCAACACTTAATGTGCAAAAACTCAGGAGATATGTTCTTATGTGGATTGGCTGATCATATCCCGTAATATTCCTACTTGAAAGGTAGCACCACTGCCAATTACACTTTCAGAATACCTTGAACTGACTCTAAAACTGGCTTTGCTCGTCAGAAGCAGTCTATCCACTACATAAGATTGCCATTAAATTCACCCCCAACTAATTTTTCACCTTTTATGACACTGCTGCTCTCAGCCAGAAGTCATAAAATCTTCCTTTTTTCCTTAGACTCCGAAAACTTGGACCTGTTGGCAATTCTATTAACATTCAAGTGTTTGTTCCACTTGTACTGCATTTTTTAAAAATGCAGTTCTGTTTTTTTTTTTTTTTTTTTGCTTTTGTTTTTGTTTTTGTTTTTCTTCTGGTACCAGGAATCGAACTCACCATCTAGCGCTTGCCAGGCAGGCAGTGTGCCGCTGAGCTAAATCCCCAGCCCTTAAAAATGCAGTTCTTTTCTCAAAATATCTGGTCTATTTTGCCAAATATTACTTCCTTGACATTTATCACTAAGGCAGGTTTCATTAATACTATAAAGCATGTCTTTAAATGGCTTAGTCACTATTTTTAGTAATTAAAGTCATGCTAATTTCCTGATACTATAAGAACAAAGATGCTACTTTCACAAGTTAAAATGTAGCCAGGTGTGGTGGAGCACATCGGTAAGCCCAGCATTTGGGATGCTGAGGCGGGAGAATTGCAAGGAGTTCAAGGCCAGCCTGGGTTACACAGTGAGTTCAAGGCCACTCTAAATTATCTGAATTGCAGAGCAAGACCCTGTCTCAAAACAAAACAGAGAGAGAGAGAGAGAGAGAGAGAGAGAGAGAGAGAGAGAAAGAGAAGGGATGTATCTCTGTCTCTGTTTCTACATAGAACTCGCTCTTGTAGGTTTGGGTTCTGTTTGTTTGTTTTATTGTTTTGTGTTGTTTTTGTTTTCTTTTTTTCTTCTGGTACTGGTAATCAAACTCACTACTTTGCACTTGCCACACAGGCGCTGTGCCGCCGAGCTAAATCTCCAGCCCCATTATTGTTTTGCTTAGTTTGGTGCTTGGGGTGAACATAAGACCACCACACTGTAGTACACCCTCAGGGGTCACTCATTCACTCAATTTTTCTGAGACTGTGGATTGAACCCAGGATCTTCCCACTGAGTTACATCCCCAGCCCCTCCATCTTTTAGTTTTTGTGTGGAGACAGGGTGTCTCTAAGTCACTAAATTGCTCTGGCTGGATTCAAACTTGTGATCAGATCTTCCTGCCTTCCAGAGTGCTAGGATTACAGGCATTCCAGCATCATGCAGGAGTTCTAGTCTTATTTCTAATAAAGCAGTTTTAAGGCAGCTTCTGGACATGGTTAGGTGATTCTCCCATCCAAGTACTAACCAGGCCCAACCCTGCTTAGCTTCTGAGATCAGACCATTAGGTGATTCTAAAAATTTTTGTTCGTTTGTTTGTTTGAGACCAAGTCTCACTATGTAGTTCAGGCTGGCCTGGAACTCACTAGGGAGCTGAGGCTGGCCTTGACCTTGCAGCCATCCTCCTGTCTCAGCCTCTTAAGTGCTGGGTTTACAGGAATGTGCCACAACGCCTGGCTCCAATCACTCTATATTAATGAGATTTAGTCATGGATTTTTTTTTTTTTTTTTTTTTTTTGAGACAAACAGGGTCTTCTTATGTTGCCCAAATGAGCCTGAACTCCTGAAATCAAAGAACCCTCTTATCTCATCTTCCTAGTAGCTGGGACTACAGACCAGTACTACTGTAGTCTTTTGGTTATGGATCACTTTGTTCCAAAAATGAAAACAATTCCTATGTAGTATACATATTGATCAGGTCTCATTTAACCAAAAGTACAGAAAATGTCACCTTGTGTAATAGCTGTTGTTTACTGCAAACCTTCCTGCTAGAGCTTTCATCCATCCCTTTCTCCCTGCCACCCTTCACCCTCACTTAATGGCATCACCCACAACCCACTCCTTTACGTTATTCTTGGCACTACAGACTAGGTAAACATACAGGAAGAGGGCTCAAGGATATTCACAAAGCCTGATTCCAACCTGGTATCAGAAAACAGCTGCTCAGAGCTGGCACCCCTGCAGGGTTAGTAAAACATCAACACAAGCAAAGCTAACACGGCAGTACTGCTTGTATTGAGAAATTTCACTCACGCTCTGTTTTCTCTTTGAAATACAAACTCACTCTCCTATAAGGTGTATTTCTCCATTTTAGGTTTATTCCCAGACCTCAGGGCCTGATATACATGTTCTCTTTCTAAAGTTATTTTCTCATCCTGGATATATATTTTGTCATCCTGATTTTTTTCTGACTTTTATGTATACATTTCTCTGCTTTAATATATTATATTTCATAAGCAGACTGAAATATTTTGTGGAAAGGGGTAAAGAGTGAAAAACTGCTTTTTAATCATCTTTGTTGCCTTAATGATTTTTTAAATGGATAAAATTAGAACTCTGACCTAATTCAATATAAACTTCTCCTAGCAACACAACCTGTCGGGGGTAACTCTGTCTGTATGTATATGAAACAACTTCTCTTCCAGTACATTGCTGAAGAGGCTATGCTTTAGACAATAAAAGCCTCAGTATTTTGAAGACAAATAGTATAAGGATAACATGCAAAACTAGTGAGGAGTCCCTTAAATGAGCATGAGAAGATTCCAGCACTCCTTCTTGGAGCAACCTGACCATATTTGCTTGTGGAGGTGACTCTAGAAAGACAGGCACTGCAGTATCATTTGGGTGGTACCAGCCTCTGGCCATGCCATGTCCTTACAGCAGGTGTCACACAAACTCAAATGCCTATAGGGCTGAGCAGACAGCATAAACGGGTCAAGCCACCAGGACAATTGTTAGTAGGCCAGACAGTAAGTACACTGTGTGGAATTTGGTCCTAGGGTTGGTGTGTCAGACAAGCAGTGTTTCAGAAAAGCCATAAATAATCTCCTTGGAGTTTCATGGTATTCATGGAGGTGTTTAATTAACAACTGAGGAATTCTACAATAACCTGTTCAATGTTGTTTAAGCTAGCATTTCCAAAATTATTTCCATAGAACCTGTATTTTGTATGATGTATTAATGTTCATATGCTGTATGATACTACTCCTTAAAGTGATACTACTCCAAAATATGGCATAGCTGGGCATTGCGGATCCTATTTAAAAAAAATAAAAAAGACATAATAAGGTAATGACTAACTGAACAAAATGTTGCAGAAACTTCATTCCAGCCTAGACTTTTTCCTCAATTATTTCCTGGTACTATTCTGAAAGGGTTGCTTCTATAGAAATTAAAAAATTAAAAGAAAGTTTAAATATTAGCTTCTCAAAGAACTGAAAGGTTCTGAACTAAGCTGAATAAAAGACATTACCAAGCCAGTTTGACTACTTTGCAATCAATGAAGAATAAAATATCCAATTGTGGGAAGTTTCATCTTACATGAAACTAAAGATCACTTAATAGGAGGAATAAGATTAGGTCAAATCTAGGAGAAAATACTAAGAAATGCAACGTGGGTTGCTTCTTTCAACAGAAAGGAATATGATGATGTCATTGGCTAAAAAGAAAATTTCAGTGAAAATTTACACATGCCTCCTAGTAAACATACTTCTGCTGTACCTTTGATTACAGGGTAAGAGAAAACACAGGCTTAACAAAGTTTTTAACCCAAGCATAACTTCACATTTCTAAACATCACCTAACCTCCCTATAGGTCTTGAATTCTCTCAGTTTAGTATTTAGACATTCATCTACCAATAATTAATGCTGCCTTGAGCTAATTTTGAACATCTTACTGTATATTTCATCCCTTCTGATTACCTTCTTAGCATACAAACACCTATCACATGACAGTCTGACTACGGCCTTCATTTTCACCTATTCATCTCAACGTAGTTCTAAAAACAACCAGACTGATCCAAGTCAACAGTGCAATCCCATGTCAGCTTGGGGAGTTACCAGAGCCAAGACTCCCTCCCTAACCCTTCACTATCATTCTTTCCCTTAAACCATACAGCTCAGAGCTCAGATCCTGCTCCCCTTCCCATCTCTCTGGTTCAACTGTGGTCTCTCTCTCTCTCTCTCTCTCTCTCTCTCTCTCTCTCTCTCTCTCTCTCTGATTTCCTTTTTCCTCTTATCTTAAAAGTACCCTTAAAGCATACTTTTTCCAGTACCCTTAAAACTTCTATTCAGGCTCTTCAGGAAAAACATCTCCATTTTTCTCTCTCATATCCTACAATCCTTTCATTCATTCTACATGATGCAGAAAAACAATGCTGCAGAAACATCAGGACTTTTCCCTCCAACAAGCAGCAGCACCCCGGTTCATCATGAAAACCAAGATGAGTCAGCTCAACCCAGGTTCTCTGACACACAGCTGCAACCACTCACTGGTAGCGGTAATGAATTCAGACCCACCCCAGCTGTCAGCAATTCTATTTTAAGTATCACAGTCCTCACAGAATGATACACTGCCCTGGCAGTATCAGAAATGAACTAGTTAGTGGTTTGTGAGGCATCTTTATCCGTTTCACGGTGTAAGGGGTTGTTTTACTATTAACCACCAAAACACAACCACAGTAGCAATATTTGTGGTTTGGACTTTTCAGAGCATATTTAGATTTGCTATCTCATTTCGGCCTAATTTCTACCTGATAGCTCCCTCTTAAACAAAGCAGCCAATTTAAATTCCAATGGGAATTTAGATGTCATCTATTATTCTCAAGTGTTGCTTACTACCCAATGGAGAGGAAAAGGTGTCAACCTCTCAGTATCTTTTAGGGAAAGCAGAGAGAAGGGAGACTGACAATTGATCAGTCGTTGGCCCTGACAAGACTTCTGTATCCTGGATAGCGCTGGCGTCTTGAGGCAAAAGGTGTAACTTGTTTGTTTGTTTTCTGGTACAGGGAATCAAACTGATGACCTTGCGCTTGCCAGGCAGGCGCTGTGCCACTGAGCTAAATCCCCAGCCCCAAAAGCTGTAACTTTCACACAGATTATTTCTCAGCTACAAGTGGGCTCCAGACAATCTCCTGAAAAGAGGCAGGATTCTTTCTAAACAGGCAGCCAAAAGTACCTCTGGGAAATTCATGTTCTTCCAAGTTCACCACCAGGTTTAAACAACAGGCCAGGTACAAAAAGGAAACTTAGACGTTACCTGCACCAAGCTCCACAGCCTTTTTGATGTAAGTGAGGCTTTACGGTAGCTTTGGGACCTTTAGCTACTGATGAGTAACTCAAGCACAGTACTCAGTGTACTGTTTCGTAATGACACTCATTGCAGAAATACAGCACACATAAACTCCACCACAAAAACAGTAATGCATGTCTTTGGACTATGCTGGATTTAACATAGCCATTATTAGTTAAATGCTGCAGCCAGAAGACTCAAGTGAACACTTTCTCCGCAAGGCTCTTCTGACTGCCTCAAGAGCATCTGACCACTCTCTCCATCCATCCCTGTTCCACACACACGACTGCTCCTTCTGATCCTTCCATTTGAGTGCCTATGCTCCTCAGTTCACACACATGTCTATTTCCCTTCGCTGGACTCTAGGGTCCTTTAAGGCTCAGCGTTCTTCAGGTACTGGACTGCTCCTATGTGTATGGTTTCTATTTGCCCAGTACAGTGCCCAACCCTTAGTGAATGCTCTGTTCAAGTTTGGTGAATGAAAAAAAAATAAAAGGCTTATCTGAGGCACACTGGAGCTATAAGATGTCCAGTAGGTCCCCACCTATACCCTAGATTGCTCTACTCACTCTCCTGAGAGTCACCACCTAGTGTGTTTGGTCAACAGAGGGTGCCCCAGAACTCAGGCTTAATCTTCACAAATTTCTGATGCCACCAGGTAACCTACTCAGGGACTAGAATTACCAGGTGTTCATCATCACTGCTGATGCTTTCCTGTCACTTACAAATGATCACTGATTCCCTTTTAAAAGAAAGAAGAAACTACTAGCACTTGTGAGTACTCACACTGCACCACTGTGCTAGGCATTTTAAATACAATCATATGAGTAATGATCAGAATATATGGTTAATGTTTATATTTTAAAAAAATTATTATAGTAAAAGATACATTGCCATTAAAATACTCTCCCTTACTTCCAACACACTTATCCCATCATTCTTGCCACTTTCTGAAGCAGTTCTAGAAGTCCTCCTTCATAAATGCCTTTACCAGGAATGATAAAAACCATGGGGAACAGTGCTGCCAAATGCCATCCAACAGAAGGGCAGACTCCTAAAAACATTAAGGTGCATCCTCCTCCACTTTTTCCACCAGATTTGGCACCATGCAACTTCTGGCTTTTCCCTAAAGTCAAAATAACCATGAGAAGTAAATGTTCTGAATCAATTCAGGACACTGAGGCAGCCACAGCAGTCCAACAAAAGACACTCACAAAACACCATAACCTTACCTCAGAAATTATCCCTATTTTAGAGTTAAGATATTTAAGGATCAGAAAAATTTAAGTTTATCTGACACAAAGCCAATGTCTTCTGTTTCCATTACAATCATGCTGTGTGCCCATCAGCATCCCCGTCTGCCAGGCTACTACAGCTTCCCAATGGGCTCAAAATGCATTTTTACTACAGAGTAATTAAGCACTATCTTATCTTCAGACTCATTCTCCCTACTGTCAATGCATTAAGAAATGGCGCCAGTTGCTGGGAGTTACAACTCAGTGGTAGAGCACTTGTCTACCATGCCCAAGGTCCTAGGTACAATCTCTACCCCACCATACACACAAAGAAAAGAAAGGAAAAAAGAAGAAAAATGGCTAACAGCCTCATTTTAGACCTATTAAAAACTGGCAGTTAGAAAAACTCAAGAAAAATGATTTAGTGAAGCAGCACTACATTTAGCTATTTAAACTTCCAGGAAATCTGGTACCCCAGCCAGACAGTTTGGTCCAATGTCTACATAAATGTGTATTTTCAGATCCATGGTACTAGGGAAAGGATGTTCTTACTCACATACTGATTACTAAAACCCTTGAGAGGAATACACACATAAAAGTTCAGGTCACCTAACTTTTTCCTGGGAAGAAGCCTATTCTTTGAGCTTCATGGAATAACTAATTCCACAGAAATCTGCACAAGTATCATCCCCAAAGCAGGTGTATCAAATGCAGGATTAAACAATGTCACACAAATTTATATATTGTAACACTTCTCAGAGCCTTAGTATATTAATATTTCCTAAATGGTTTTGGCCTATGGAATCTTTAATTAAGGGAGGAAATAGTTATAAAATGCACGAAGTGCTCAATAAATGATGCTTATTATGAGTACATTTTTGTCTGTGATCCTTTTCAAAATACTAAGCTTTGACTGAACAAATTCTGTATTCTTCAGCATACACTCGGATACTAAATTTGATACATATATATGTATATGGATCTCTATATATGGATCATATATCTGTGGATATATATGCATATATATGGATATATATATTTTTTCCATTATAATCATGCAAAGGAATAGCTTTGGCTACTTTGTCCACTGGCTTCTATTTAGTACATTTGGAACAGCAACACATTTTTTACTTTCCTGGAAAAGAAATATAACTTTCAATGACTCAAACTCTAAGAACCTTTGGACCCATTTGTAAATTTACAGACTAATAGCAAAAACTAGGTTTATTATGAATAAGAGGTACTTCTCTCATTTTAGAGAAAAATTCCCCTGATGGAAGGTACCCAAATCATTAGGCTAAGAACTCAAGGAACAAGTAAATAAATCAAGCAGGTCATAAATGCTGAAGAATTCTTAGGTGGGATATGACACACATATGATATGGCTTAGCCATGGATTCTGAGATGGACACACAAAAGTAGATTTGACTGGACCAAGATAAAATTACAATTATACCTTAGGATACAGTAGGTAGAGAATGAAACAGACTTAGTAAATAGAGCACAAACAGCAAGACTGAGACAATCAAGGTGCCTTCTAATTTAGCCTCTACCTAGTTTTTCTGAATTTAATTACTTTCTACTTCTTTTCATACATTTGTGCTTCACCTATCCAATTTAAATGTTTTTATTAATATCACACAATTGCTAGTTTCTCTATTTACGTTGCTTTTCCCTAAAATGTCCATTCCCCAGACCTCCCTTCCTCTCATCCAACTCTAAATTCTCCTCATCTTTCAAGGCCTAGTTCAAATATTTCATCCAAGAAGTTTGGTGGGTTTTTTGGCTACTGGGGATTGAAATCTCATATGCATGCTAGGTAAGTACTGCACCACTGAGCTACATGCCCAGTCTTTCAGAAAATTTTATTGTTTGAGACAAGGTCTGGTTCAGTTGCCCTGGCTGAACTTGAACTTGCAAACCTTCCTTCCTCAGACTTTCAAGGAGCTGAGATTACAGGCATACACCACCATGCCCCGTTAGGAAGTTTCCTTCAATTACCCTAGGTATACTCTTCAAAGTGCACGATTTGTATCCTACTTTTACCATTCTGTCATTTTTCTTTTTGAGACCCTATTATATGGTGGAGGCCAGCCGTAAATCTGTATGTACCCCAGGCCAGCCTGGGTCTCCCTTGGGTCCTCTCCCCTTGGCCTCCCAAGTGCTGGGATTGCCCAGCTCCCTTTTTCTTAATTAACAGGTATCTGAGAGCTGGTTACGAGCCAGGCTTTGTAAATACTCTGTATATTTATATACTTCTTTTACCTACCTATTACACTATTAACTTTTTTAACACGGATTTTTATGTCAGTTTACAGTAAGTTCTGATTCACAGTATCTAGTACTTTATTTCTTGGGGGTTTTTTTGTTTTTTTTTTTTTTGAAATATGGTCTCGCTATGTAGCTCAGGCTGGCCTTGAACTCGCTACATATCCCAGGCCAGCATTGAATTTGCAGTGATCCTCTTGCCTCAGTCTCTCGAGTGCTGAAATTACAGGCATGTACCACCATACTTGGTAGGAAGGCACAACATTTTTAAAAAGATGGATTTATGTGAGGTTACAGACAACTATTATAATAAGTATCATGGGAGGTTAACCAAACAGATGGTATTTAAAGGGGTCTTGAAATAAGGGTAGAAATTAAAATTTGAGATGGGAACAGAAATATTTCAGTTTTATTAGACTATGGGGTTCAAAAGGAAAGCCAAAAAAGGAAAGAGTGGGAAAAAATTGAAGCTAGACTCCCAGGCAAAAGGGTCTGGACTACTTTCATAACTAAAGAGGAAGGATTGAAAGTACCCAAGATCAGAATTAAAAGACATGAAAAACTAGCCAGCCTCTATTTCCATCTTCCTTGCTTTCATCATTCTTTTCAATTCTACTTTTCAAATTTTAAGTGAATAACCATGTCACTTGAGCACTCATCTAAAGAATTAACCTACAAAAACACACTTCAGTTTGAATATATGGTTTTTAAATATACGGTAAAGTCATGCTATCATATTTCAAGGTACATAGAAATTGTGACTATACTATAAATTGTGAGAAAGGAAGCAAAAAACTTCTCTGATATTCCTTTCAAGGTTTTTCCTATCCCACATCTCTGTTCAAAGCATTCTAGCAGGTAAGAATCATTAACATCTTTTTGACCTTCTTTTCAAGGTTCCTCCTTTTCAGCTCTGATCTCTGCTAGACCCCTATAAGTCCCTTGCTCTATCAGCTTGCTGTCTCCCACAACCAGGTTCAATCTATTTATATGCTCAAAAAGTAGACGCACTTTGGTGAGAGGAACCACTGTGCACAATGTCTGCTTGCTTCATCGGAAGCACAGAGACAAAGTCACCTTCTGGAAAGCCTGGGACACCTGAGCCATGGACCTCCTCTCATTGGAGGAAACAGAAAGTAGATCTAGAAGCTTTGCAGTAGTTCCCGTTCTTGACAACAAAAGTTCCCATTCTTGCCAATTTGTCTTCCTATTCTTTGGGACTGAGGAGTCAATCAGGCTACAAAAACTGCTCTTTCTGCCAGGTTTCACTACCAGGCCTATACTTGAAATAGTTTAATCTAATGAAAGGTAATCACTGATGAAAAGTATCTCCTTAATATTATTAACATCCATTAATTTCATTTGAGTAACACCAATTCATTTGAGTTAAAAAACAAACAATCCTAGACTAGGTAGGTGAGAAAGAACTTTGTAATCTGGCTTTGCTTTAGGAAAACAAACTGATCAATCTGATCCACTCAAGGGTAATAGTTTGATTTTTGAGGGGAAGAAAGAAGGACAAAGCACATTTGGAACATGGTGAGTTTCTAAGGAGAAATCCAAGAAGGGTCAGAAAGAACTAATCTACAGAATGAGGGACCAGGATACTGACAGGTACAGAATGAAGATTAGCTAAGTTAAGCAGTAGCGGCAAGGATGAGCCAAGCTCAAAACATTTGGTGAATGAGCCCAAAGGTTGAATCTGCCTGGAAATAGTATTTCCAAAGTCTTTCTTTACTCCTGGGGTTCAATCTAGCTCTCACTTTCTGTGAGATCCTGGCAGGGAAATGTGATCAAATGAGGTGGAGCATCATGGATGTGGAGGTAAAGCCAAGAAAGAGGTTTCAAAAAGTGAAACCCAAAGAGCTGGAACTCCAAAGGGGACCCAGTTCATTAAAACTATAGATGTTTGGGGACTTTTATGTTTCCTATCCTAAGTTTTATTAAAATTACTGTATTTATACTGGAAATTCTGAGTATGTCTGGGTCAAAGAAATGCATACTTGGCAGTTATCATTGAGAATTCACCATGCTCCAATAAAACTGTTTCACTTGAGCTCAGAAAATGTAAACTGCAATAATGCAGACATTTGTAGAAACAGAAACAATGAAAATTACCCCATAAACATTTCTAAAGTAGATAATTATATTAATTATTTTAAAAAGTTCTTCAAGCCACAGGTAATAGATGTGTCTAGAGTGCAGACACTCCACAGCAAAGACATCTACCTCCTCTACATCTGCAGCTATCACAGCTTGCTCCCTGCTCAATATACATCCCATCCTGGAAAAAGCCTGTCCTCTAAGGCATGTTATCCTCCTTCCGCTGCAGACACAGTGACATGTTCCTTCCACGGTCAAGCCCTAGACAGACTCATCCTCAGTCTCCTCACCTCAACCCAACAGCTTCTTCCCTACCATGGGCAACATTATTATACACTTATTTAAGACCCTCTCCAGTAGCGTATGGCCAATTCCACCTTACCTCTTTCTATTGTCTTCTCTGATGTGCCAGTGACAGAGGCTCTCTGCAAGTTGACCATTTATCTCTAAGACAGTGATGGTGAACCTTTTAGAGCTTTCAGTGATACAAACAGCCTGCTGTGGCAGGGGCACCATAGATTTCCCACCGTGGCTCTAAGAGATCTGATCCTGACAGAGTTGGTATAGGTGTTTTTTACTTCCAGTATCCAGGGCCTTCACACTGAGCTACATACCCTGACCCTTTCACTATTTCTTATTTTTGAATCAGAGTCTTGCTACATTGCCCAGGAAGGACTCACAGTTGTTCTGGGATTACAGAAGTCTGCCACTGTCCCCAGCTTGGTACACTTTCTAATCTCACATTATTCCAAAGAGTACTCCAGCGGGATTTAAAGAAGTTATTTCAACCTCATTATTTATTTACCTGAAGTACTTCATACCTCCATTCTAGTCAGTCCTCATGTCTCCCATATGATACACAACCCCTCCACCCTGTTTAAAGACCAAAGTTAGCAAAGGTTCCCTACTCTTTTTGTCACCTATTTTCTGTTTCCCTACCTGTACAGCTACCCTGCTGAATACTGTCATTATTGTTATCAAAATATAGCACTAGTCCTAGAATTTGAAAATTACAATGACACTTTCACACTAGCTAAAATCTTTGTGTCTTTTTTGCATTAATTACTCTGCATGACCCCATAACCCCATTCTTTAGAAATTTCCTCTTCGGCTTTACACACTGGATTTTCTTCCTTTATAGGTGCTCAAATCCCACACTTCATGGTTCACAACCAGTTGTAAACCCTGTTCTTGTCAATAGATGTCACCATGTGCTGAGCTCTAACCTTGTTCCCCTGAATCCTATGGCAGCGAGTAAGACTGATAATACCAACAAGTTACCCCTGCACAAGTACCTGAGCTCTATGAAATGCTTTCACATTCATTTTAATCTTATTTGAAAAAGACAGAGAAGAGTCATTATTCTTCCCATTTTCTAGTTGAGGGAATTACAAGTCGGCAAGGATCAGATGACTTATTCAGAGCCAAAATGACATTTAAATAAGTCACGACTCTTCCCTAAACACTTTGTTGTTGTCTGTTATTTGAGACAGGGTCTCACAGTGGCCTTGAACTCACTATGTAGCCCAGGCTGGCCTCAGGCTCACAGCAATGCTTCTGACTCAGCCTCCCAAGCACTTACAGGCGTCTACCACCAGATCCAGCATTCCCCAAAACATTTCTGAGAATATACCTCGCTGTCAAGCAAACCTCATACATTTAAAGCAGGTTTATAGGGTTGATTCAAGCCCTGTGAAACACAGCTTCAGTCTCTCACCCACTCTACATCACTATTTTTACTCTATTTCCCACTCCTAGAATCCAGCCTTGACACACAAACCCACCCCATCCCACTTCTACCCCTACCAAATTCCCACAGATCCCTACTGCTGCCATGCTAACCCAGTGCTTTTCTTCTGCTTTGAATATGATCTTCTCCACTGATATCTTCTTTGCCCAGTGGTTTATTCTCTGGCTTATACTCTTAACCACAAACTCTGATATAAGTGCATTTATTATTTCAGCTTCATATTCTCAGGCTGTCCCCTCTCCTGCCCTGGAGAAACTATCCATTTTACAGTGTAAGCTCTGTTTAAATACCTATGGGTATCACCAGCACAAAAGCCTTACATTAAAAGGCACAGAGACATTAAAAACTACAATTTTTAAAGTAAATTACTTCTGTCCTTGATTTGAAAAAAATGACAAACCACTAAGAGCATTATTTATCTCAATTCAGAGTTTCTCAATAGGAATTAGCTTACCAGGATTGTAAAGTAGCTGACAAGGGCACATTTGCTTACATGCACTACCCAAAATATGATATGAAACACTGAGTGATTCCTTATTAGCTTTCTGTTACCAACAACAGTGCAGCTCTACTGCACAGCAAGGTCAACCCAGGTAAGAGGATCCTAGTTATCAGCATTTCCATTATAAGGAGGAGGAGATCAGCTATTCCAGTTACATATGTGCTCTGGAAAAGCACCAGGTGGCTATGTATAACTTACCGGTTTATCCTTGATGGTCGGGCTTGACACACATAGGTACAGTTTCCCATCTTCTTCTAGGCAGGCATCTATCAAAGCTTGTACTGAGCTTTCCTCCTGGAATAGCAGGAAGGCATAGCCTTGGAGAGAATAAAAACAAAAGTGGGAGAGAGGAATAAGTAAATTTAACTCACAGTACCAGCCAAAAAATTACCTGTTTCATTTTGACCAAGTATTACTAAAATCTAAGAAGTTCAAATGGGACAAAAAGATTTCAGACCCTTGTGTGCTAGACACTGTTTCAGGAGCTCATAGATATTACCTTGCAAAGAGTCTCATGCTCTACCAGCTGAGTTAGCTAGGTACTGCAGTAGTACCTTGTCTGGTTCTCAAGACTACTCATGGAGGGGCTGGGGATTTAGCTCAGCGGCAAAGCGCCTGCCTGGCAAGCACAAGGTCGTGAGTTCGGTTCCCGGTACCAGAGAAAAACCAAAAAAAAAAAAAAAAAAAAAAAAAAAGACTACTCATGGAAACAAGTTCAGAACACTGCTATGGAAGTTAGGTCTTATAGGTCTCATTATGATTTAATGAGGGCAACAGACTCACTCACCATGGGCCCCAGCCACAACTGCAGTGCTTGCCCACCACTTTCCACCAACCCATAGGCTTGACACATGCTACAACAGGGATGAGCCTTAAAGTGTTATGTAAGTGAAAGAAGCCATAGAAAATATGCCCAGAACAGGCAAATCAAGACAAAAATAGATCAACTGCATGTAACTGGGGGATTGAAGGGAATAGGCATACGGCTTCCTTTCAGAATGATAAAATTTTTCTGAAACTACTATAGTGATGGTTAGACAATTCTCAAACTGAAAACTATTGAACTGTATACATTAAATTAGTGAACTGCATGATGTGAGAATACCTCAACAAAGCTGTTTTTAAAAAAACCCAACAACAAGCTGTTGTGTTTTCATATATCATTGCTGCTACTACTGCTATTTCTCTAAAGGATATGCTCCTGGCAGAGCACACAATCTAGAAACACTGACATTAGTTTTAAGATTTCCATGGACAGTCATTTTTTAACACAATGTACTTTTAATTGACATTGCTGGGCATGGTGGTGCATGCCCATAATCCCAGCACTCAGGAGGCTGAGACAGGAGGACTGTTGTGAGTTCGAGACCAGCCTGGGCTGCAAAGTGAGCTCAAGGCCAGCCTGAACTGCATAGTGAGACCCTGTCTCAAAAAGAAAAAAAAATTGACATAATAATTTTATATATTTATAGAGTACAATGTGATCATTTGACAATGTATACGGTGTACAACGATCAAGTCTTGGTAATTAGCATTTCCCTCTCTTCAAACATTTATCATTTCTGTGTTGGAAAGCTTAAAACTCCTCTCTTCTATTTCTTTATAAAATATATAGGGCTGAGGGTATAACCCAGTTGCAGATTATGTGCCTAGTATTCAAGAGTCCCTGGGTTCAATCCCAAGAACCAAAGATAAAATAAAATATATAATACATTATTATGAACTATAGTCACTCTACCAACACATCCAGTTTTGTCTAGTTCAATTCAGTGAGATTTAGAATAATTATTACAAGTGGAATGCAATCTGTGCATCATGAGATCACTAAAATGAAGAAGACTCGCTTCCTGCTCTCAGTAATGCAGCAGAATAAGCAGATATTTGGACAATTAACTACTCAGTACAAAGCTGAGGGAGATAAATGGGGACAAAAAGTGTCACAGAAGCTCTGAGGAGCAAAAAGTCTAACTTGAGAGAATCAGCAAGACTTTAAAAAGAACAACAGATGTTCAGGGGGCCAACTCTGGCACTTGCTAGACACTGATGTTCATGCATGGCAGCTGAGCAAAGGCCCATCATGAGCTAGTCTGAGCCTGAGAACTCAGCTAATTCAACCTCTTTACAACTCTGATAGCGTCACTAAATCTCTCACTGACACCACTGCTCCTAGTCCTGCTACGGGCCTCAGAGGAAATCATCACCAACACTATTCTCCTCTGGAGCACTGTGTGCCAGAATGATGCAAATGGTGAAGAATAAGACCCCCCACACACACACACAGAAAATTCTCACACATCAAACAAAGATGTCTAATATATAATCAAATGGCTAAGAATCAAAGTCCTCTGGAGTCCTGGGTAGGTAATATCTTGTCATATAAGGACAGCGGCAGTGGGTAATAGCTATTATTTTTTACCCTTTTCTCCAGCTCTTTAAACACTATACACAGCATTCAAGCAAGCACAGCAGGAAAAAGACCAGCAGCTGCCCAGCACACCAGACAGCGGCCAACACCATAGGCAGAAGCCAACACACAGGAGAAAGCGCCAAGCTGGGCCACCTGCAGAAAGAGGCTGCCCAGGTGTTATGACCCAGGGCTGTCTTCTGGGCTTTGTTCCCAGGCTAGATACGTCAAAGGATTCAGCAAGTGCCTAGACGAAAAAATAAAATAAAACCTTGTAGCCCAGGCTGGTCTCTAACTGCAAAAGTAGAAGAGATAATATGTCATTTCTTTATCCTCTGTCTTTTGCAAACAGCCTCAAACTATCACCAAGTCCCAAGGAATCTATTAGAAATTCAATGTTTTCACTTAAATGAGGATATTAACACTACTCGCTGAATATGGTAATTCAGATAAGTGAGTTTAAAAATGCAAATATTGCCAGGCGCAGTGATGTATGCCCGTAATCCTAGCACTCAGGAGGCCAAGACAGGAGGATCACTGCCAGTTTGAGGCCAGCCTGGACTACATAGTGGGCTCGAGGTCAACCTGAACTACGTAGTGAGACCCTGTCACAAACAAACAAGCAAACAAACAAAATAATAACCAAAAGGTTTTAGCAGGTTCCTTCCAACCTCCTGTGTTAACCATTTTAATTTCTGGTACAGATCTTTCACAAACATCAAAAGAAGCATAATGGACATGCTGCCTCTGGAGGTGAGCCTGTCTGTTTATATACAGTATTACGGACAGGCACGTCAAAAAGGTCTGGCAGTGAGCATGCTCAGTGAGCTGGGGCTTGCTCCAGTCCCTTGTCTCGAGAGGCCTCCAAACTGACTTCTTTCCCCTACATCACTGCTCACCCTCTGCAATCCTGTATGTCAAATCCAGTTTTCAGCTGACCTTGGGCATCAGAGAACAGGGAAGTTGTCTACTCATAGCAGATGAGTAGCTACCATAAAAGCATACAGATTTTCACGAAGGCCTATCACATGGCCATAAAGGTCTACATTTGCAGTAGACAGAGTAAAAACAACTGGGAGTTACATGGAAAAGCTTAGTACAAATACTGTTACCAAGAGAAATCTACAAATTCTTCACTTTCTCCAGGGAATTATCTGTAATTCTTTACTAATTTCTTTAGAATGACTCTTTTATAACAAATAATTCTAGAGCCAGGCATGGTGGTACACGCCTGTAATCTCAGCATTTGAGAGGCTAAGGCAGGAAAACTGTTATAAGTTTGAGGCCAGCTAGGGCTACACAGTGAGTTCACAGCCAGCCTGAACTACAAAGCAAATCCCTGTCTCAAAAAAAAAAAAAAATTCCACATCAAGACAGTCATCTACACTAGGTGTAGTGGCATACATTGGCAATCCCAGCAGTGGAGAAGCTGAAGCAGGAGGATCCCAACTTTGAGCCCTGGGCCACTTAGTGAGATCCTGTCTGCCCCTTTAAGTCAATTAATTAGCTAAATGAAAAGGGCAGTGGATGAAGTTTAGCAGCACAGTGTCACTGGATTTAATTACAGTATCAGCAAAAAAAAAAAAAAATTGTTTTTGCTTCAGGTTTAGCAAGCTGCCACTCTGTAATGACAATATTCTGTTAGCACTACAGATGCACATGTAAGTAAACATCCCTCTGGGGTGTAGTTCAACAATTTCCATCAACTCTATTTCCCACTTCTGACACTTTCAACCAAAACAAAATTCACTAGAACACCAGAGTCACCCACGAAAACAACTTTATATCTTACCTAACATAAAATGCCTAACACTTCAAGGTCATGCAAACCCAGACAATAATAAAAAATCACAGCATTTTTAAAATCAGGAAGGAAGAATCCTTCAAAATCATTTTCTTTTTGATCTTGAAAAATTTAAGGTCAAAGTAAAGTATTTGAAGAAGATTCCTTCTAGAACAAGATTAACATGGGGTGGAAATTAAATCAATGATCTACTAAAAGTAAATTCTACATTATACTGTACTATGAAAAGAGTTCGGGGCTGAGTCAGAGGTTTGGATTTGGGGACAAATCCCCCCATTTATTATTAGTTGTGTGGTGTAAAAACTAATGACTAACACTGAGCATTTACTAAACCTTTACTAAACAAGGAGCTGGTCTAAGTGTCTTCCACATATTAACTCTTTTAATCTCACACATATCCTATGAAGTAGCTTGTATTCTTCATTCTGTTTTACTGTTTAGAAAATTACACAAATTAAGGGGTTTGTTTGAGGTCCTCCAGGAGGTGGTAGAACTATAAACTCAAATATCAGCATTTCTTAGTCTCAGTTCTTTTCTTTATAAAGAAACTATTTCTCCTTATTATCTTACAGATATGTGGGTTGTAATATGCAAAGGAGTTTTGTAAACTAGGATGTCATCCAAGTGTTAATTTTTCTTTCCCTGCATTTCCAATTATTTATGTAACATGTGAAATTAAAGTTAAGCTGTATGTGGTCTCATAAAAATTAATGATACGTACTTTCTATTCTGCACTTGCAAGTGTCTGGTAAATAAAGGGAAATAACGTAGATACTGAAGAAAAACCCTAATTAAAGTTACTTGAAAATAAGCTTAGTATTACTGCAAATGAAAAATAAAGTGACTGAATATGTGCTTTCATATATTGCTAGCCATTTCTACCAGGAGAGGACTGTCAGATATATTATCTGCTGATTTTAATATATTCTGTAAATAATAACTGGTTATTTCTGTAAAGGGAGATTCTGCAATTAGCATTTAGTGGCAGCTTCTTCTACTAGTTTGAAAGGCACTAAAACCAAAGAAAGACTGAGAAGGTAAATAAGGACCAAAATGTGTAATAGATAGTGGGAAATAGGAAGAAAATGTTCAAATGGGAAGGGGAACAAAGGAGTAGGGAAGGAAAGAAGGGAAAAGAAGAAAAGAATAGAAGGGAAAAATAGAAACAAAACTTTTGTAACTTATGAGGAGGTAAGAGTGGTTGAAGGGCGGGGGTTGGGGAAAAAAGAAGAATCAAGATATATTATGTATAGGTACAAATTCCCTATGATAAATATGATCATTATGTATAGCTAAAATGTACCAATAAAATTAATTTTAAAAAAAACCTTGGCCAAAAACTGCTCATCCTTGCCTTCTGGGTAACAGCAGGATTATAAAATTCCTCCAGTTCCAGAAATGGTGACCTGGGAAGTACAGTGCAGGGCGCTTTAGAGATGGTTACACTGCGAAAGCCTTCATCTTAGACCCAGTGTGTGGGAGGTGTGGGCTCCGGAGGGAACAGGAAGAACCCTCAGCCTCTGTCACCACCACAGCCCTATGTTACAGGCAGAAGGGGTGGTAGGAAATTCCTGGCTTTCCCACTGATGCCAAATAGGTTAGAGGAAAAAGGGTAGAACAGAGAGCTATTCTTGGACAAGCATAGATTGACCAGTGCAATTTTCTTGGGGGAAAGAAAGAGGAAGAGGAAGAAGGGGCTTAATTAGGATAATTCAACTTTATTTGGTCAGGTTTTTAAAGGGTAAATTTAATTAAAAGGGTTTTTCCTTTAATACCTGAGAACACATAAGAATTACAACTTTCAAAATGTTCTTGGCCAGCTTTCAAAAACAAAGCTTCCTGAACTCTGGCAAACATGATTTTTCAAGATTAATTTAAGAATATTTGATCCCTAGTATAAATAACAATCACCATCAACTTTACCCCCACAACTACCATGTAATAAGAGCCCACAATGTTCTAGGCACTCTTCTAATAAACATATTATATGTTAGCTTATTTCATCCTCACAGTGACTCTATGAGGCAAACAGAATTGTTATTATTACCATCTTACAGATGAAAAAATTCACGCTACAAGAGGTTAAGGGACTTTTTAAATTAAAACCTAGGGACTGAATTTGGGGTTAAAACCTAGGTCAGATTCCAGAGCCCTTACTCTTATTCATTAATTTACATGGTCTCACTTAAAAATGGCTAGAGAAAAATTTTATTATCACTAATAAATAAGGACTTGCCTTTAAAATATTCTTTTAACAGTGGCCATGACAGTATTTAGGTTGTAATAAATCACCTATACTTTATTCTTATAATCTAAGTTTTACATTGATCCAGCTGCTCTAAATCCTACAGAAACTATCTTAAGAGGAGCTGAAATGACGTATTTCAAAATAACAAGAGGAGGCTTAAATTTAGCCTTATTTAGGTCAATGAAATTTTTATTTTGAGCAAACTTGTTTATTGGTTTTCAATGTATGGTATGCATAAATTGAAGATTCTGTGGAGTTCAAAAGTAGAAACTCAAAGTTTTAAGGAAATAAATATCATCAGCATAGTAAAAATAGACTTACACAATATTCTTATTTTCTTTTTTTGGTACTGGGGATTTTGGGCCTCATGAATGCCAAGCATGAATTCTATCCCTGAGCTATACCCTAGCAGAAGAATCTTAAATGGATTCTAAAACCACTGGGCAAATTCAGGGGAAAGCAGGAAACCAGACATTCATACAATCTTGAAGTATCACTTCACAGGTAAATCAGCATTTGCAAAGATATTTTTACATTGAGGAATCTGGTAGACACCACCTTAATCAAATGAACAAACAATATCACCAATAATAGGACAAACTGATCCTACATGCCTCCTATATTTTGTCCTCAGGATGGCACATCATCTGTGTAGTATCCCTGCTAGTACTCTTTAACCTGAGTCCGATCATGAAAAAATAAGTAGACAGTTCCAATCAAGTGATTTTTACTTTTTTTTCTTTTTTGTCTTTTTGAGACAGGGTCTCCTTATGCAGTTCAGGCTGGCCTTGAACTCACTATGTAGCCCAGGCTGGCCTAGAACTCATGGTGATCCTCTCGCCTCAGCCTTCCAAGTGGGGAGATTACAGGTGTGCACCAACACGCCCAGCAAGAGATGTGCTACAAAACAACCCGAATGGACTTTTCAGATGGTATAAAAGATAAAAAACCAAGTGATCAGTCTAAATGAAAGGTGATTAAAAAGAGGAAGCCACTAAATGCAAGGCTAGACCTCATGTTTGGATTTAAGGAAAAGCAGCTCTAATGGACATTACTGGAATAATCTGGATACTTCTTGCTCTGGAGAGACATATGCTAAAGAATTCAGGAGTGAGAGGCCTTGATATCTACAATTTACTTTTGTAAAGGTCACTGAGAAAAAAGAAAGCAAACATCACAAAATGGTAACAACTGTGCTGAATGTAGAAGTCTATATAGGTGGTCACTGTACTATGCTAATAACTTTTTATAGGCTTGATATTTCTCAAAATAAAAACTTGTGAAAAAATTTTAAATCACAAAGTTTTTCTAGAGAAGAGGATAATATACTCCCCTATGCTATAAAAAGCTATGTGGTTCTTTTAAAAGACTCAACAGTCTTAACATCAATAACTGATACTGTGATTTTTATTTCAAATAACAACTACAAACGGAAAAATAATTCCAACTTGTGAGGCCATACCTAGGCTTCATTCATAAAATGATGGTAGACCAAGGTATGGCAAACTTCCAATTGATTAAGACTAGCCCCAGAAGGAAGGGTCCACAGGTAGACAAGGAGAGTTCTCACCTCTCACAAAATCAGACTCCCTATTTACCAATGACCTTCTCAGATCTGAAGGGCATCTTTCTAGCCAGACCTGTTTAAGTTGAAATCTTTTTTGGCACATTCAGTCTGTTTCAAATGTTCTGACCTTGGCTTTCAGGTCAGAGGACTTACCTGGTATGCCTCAGGAAACTTGTCTTTGGATTTAGTTCAAGAGGATAAAAAACATTTAGGAGGTGCAGGCATGATGGTAGGCACTAAAGCAATAAAAATGTTGAAGGTAAAGAGGAATCTTTCCCTGGAAAAGCTATCTTGTAAATAAATAACTAATAAACATGAAAAATGCTATGCTGAGGGAATGTCCTACCGAACACTACTAAGCAGCAAATGGAAAAGCTTTATGCAAACAACAGGGAAAGGCCTGTTGCAAAGGCCCTATCTAAGCTGGGGGATGATTACTTCTCCAGGAAGTAAGGGCATTCCAAGTTCAGCAAAGAGAACATGCCATGGAATGGAAAGGCCAAAGAGTGGCCTCACTTGGAGAGCAGTGAGTACAGCATAGCAATGGGGATAAATGAATCAGCTCATTAATCTCCTGCCTGCTGCCTGGATAGCACTGTAGGTCTACAAACTAGGCTTTTAATTCATTTTCCTCCTTGATTAAAATACTCAATATCCTACATCAGCGGTGGCTAACCTATGGCATATGTGCTACAGTGGGCTGTTGGCATCATTGAAAGCACTAAAAGGTTTGCCATCACTGTTGGAAATGTACTGAATCCTCATTATGTATCTAAGCATTGCAGAGGAAAGATGACATGAGCAAATCCTTGTTCTCAAGGAATGTATATGCTACAAGAAGGTCATGAGGAACAAGTGCATAGAAAACTCTAGGAATAATGCATTAAAATTCCTAAGAATTATTTTTCTAACATATTTTTAAAAGTTGTACATCACAGAAAGAAGAAAGATTACTTTTAGTAAAGAAGGCATGGAAAGAGAAATCTGGAAAGATTTTCTGTAGCTGGTAGCATAGGTAAAAACGTGGAGAGAACATTCCAGGCGGAAAAATTAGCCTAAGTTAAAATGCAGAGATAGCTCTACAGATAGATACTGTCCATGGATTCCTGAGTGCTTTTTTTTTTGGTTTTTTTTTTTGGGGGGGGGGTTTTCTCCGGTACCGGGAACCGAACTCACGACCTTGCGCTTGCCAGGCAGGCGCTTTTGCCGCTGAGCTAAATCCCCAGCCCCTGAGCGCTTTGACTGTATTTACTGCATGCAGTGGAGACTCAAAATTTTAGTACTAGCCTCTTTAGTGTTTTTTACTACACTAGTAACTGTTTCTTTGTGAGCTTGTTGCTTGGTGGATAGGAATTAGTTGGGAACAAACAAAAAACCAAGTTGGCTAAGTAATACTACCTCAGAGATGGAAATTGGCGATCTACTTCCTGTATTCTTACTAATATCCTGCAGTTCAGAGCATTTGGTTCATGTAATCACATATTCTTTGTATAAAAAGGACTGTGTAAAGACTGCCAATTTGTTGGTTTTAGTTACAGTGATTCTAACAAGTACCTGACTAAGGAAAACTAAGCCAGATTAGGGATGTGGGAGGGAACTGGTGAAACTAGTTGGACAATTTTATTATTACTGAGTATTACATTTTCACTGGGGGAAGGATGCTAATATTCTTTAACACTGAGTAAGCCTAAGTCACAGGACTTACTGGTGCTCATATGTACTTCTCATGTAATCCTCATAACAACTCAATGAGAAGTATTGGATGAGGAAACTGAGGCTAAATGACTTGCTCAGCATCATACAGTTGGTAATCATCAGTGTCCACCTCTGAGTCCGCAGAGCTCACTTGTGTTTTTCTGCTTGTTGCTTTCCTCACTCAGTTTCGGACAACTAGTGAATTCTGTATATGGTATATACTTCTACGGAAAGATGAAACTTTAGTTTGGCTCTGTTCATAAACCACCTGAGCTTTGACAGTCTAATTACTTCTCTTCCTTGGACTTTACTAATTCTCTGATCAGTTCTTAATGCTGCTGCCAATGTATTTTCTCTGGGCTACAGTTTTCTCTTCTTAAGACGAAAGCCATCCATCTAGTGTTTCTAAAGACAATCCCATTCTTTCATTTTTCAAAAAACTTTCATCAGATCCTCCTGATCAGCTTCCCACTTCTAATTCTTTCAATTAAAATAAAATAACATGTCTTGGTCACACTTACTCATAGCTTTAGTCTTATCTAATTCTTGCCAGCAAGTCCAGACCAAAGTTAAAACATCCTCTCTGCCTCAGTCTGCCACATGTCCACCATCCACTTCCATTTCTGCAATCAACGCTCTTCCAAAGAAAGTCCTCATCAGGGGTGGTTATGGTTTCTCCGAACTAAATAAGCATCTGCCTCTTCCCAGAACCTCTGCCTGGACACAGCACAATATGTAACCTTGTCTAAGCGGTTTCTGTTACTTGTGTGGTTGCTCAAGCTTTGTCCTTTGGCCTGCATGTTCCAAATGCCTTTCCATACAGTCCCTCAAACTATAAATGCTTTCAAACAAAGTCTAACTTTATAGCTTATCTTCAACAGAATACTGAAAATGTGCTTAGTAAAAGTTTTAAAATGGTAAGATTTTAAAGGAAATAATAGGTGCTACTCCATCTGTCAAAACAGAACAAGACAAAAAGCCTACCCTTGCTAACATTTAGTATAGTTTCCTTGTTTATATAGGAAAACCCTTCCTTGGAATAAAAACTGCAACCAAGTAAAACATTAAAATATTTTAAATTCATAGTTCACCAAAGACTGTGAGCATGATAAGCCAGGACCTGCATTTTTTTTAAAAAAGAACATTACTCAAAAGATTACAAAGTACTAAAAGGTTAAGTACATGCTAAAATCCCTTAGCTTCCCAACTGATGAGTTTATATAACTCAGAAGGTAGAAAAACTCAGAATCTGGGCCTAAAACAATAATGACTTGTTTCCATTCAAATTATACTATAAGGGGGGAAGAGTGAAGTTTGAAAATATTTCCTTTCCAAAACCAAATTTAGACAAGTTGAAGGAAACTGAAACAGATGCTACACTCCCCCCACTATAACTACACAATGGCTTGTTTTTGCCCATTTAGAGTCCTCTTTCTTGCCCTTCAAATAGTATCTCTTCAGCTGATTGGCTCAAAATCAATCTGAATCCCATGTGGCCTGCCTTATGGCAGGTTCACAAACCCTGCTGGTATTACTCCTCAACTGCAATGCCTTGGTCACAGGACCAGCAGGGAAGCCAGTCCGGCTAGTGCAGAGGAAATACATGACTACCAGCTGAAACAGCCCCTTAGGAGTACACACTTTTCTGGAAGTGGGAGGGAACCATCAGCATGCCAGCTCTGGGTCACTCTTGTGTAAAGGTGAATGCCTGCTACTATTCCTGTTCATCTAGCTGTGCATCCTGGACACTGTATTCCTGGACTCTCAACTAAGCTGAGGATGACAGCCTCCTCCACCCTACTGCCAACATCATTGACTTCTGAAGACAGTGTGAGAACCACATGTCTAATCTCTTGTCCAACATGGGGAGATGGCTGATGTCTTGCCTCTCCCCCAGAGGCTTCTGGTACCAGCGATAGTACAGTTGTGTTCACTGCCTGGATGTTACCAGGTCCTCTCCCTGACTCTACATTCTCTGTTGCTCCACTAGAGGCAAAATTATTGCAGTATCAGGAGTAGCTGCTTAGTGCAGATCCAGGGGTGTAAGCCTTAGAGTGGGTAGATATTTTTGGTAGTGCCAGTGACAGCAATTTCAGACATGGGATATGCTCCCAAGAGGCAAAAAGAGAGTTTATACTAAACATATCTGTCATCAAGTTTGTTCAGCGTATCTTCCTAGCTGCCACATTCACAGCCCTATGCTCAAGGAAGTAGAACTAAACTATTCTTTTATTAATTTCTCAAGGAATTCAGGGCTCTATTGTGATTCTTGTTACAGCTAGATACTAAAAGATGAACTGGGCCATAAACTGTTGACGTCTGCCATGTGCCACCCTGCCTTGGAGCCAGCCAAGTATGGACTAAAACCTCTACAAACTATGAGCTAAATAAACCTTTCCGTACAAAAAAATGAACTGACTAGTTAGAGTTCCTCCCCTCTGGAATCTAATTGGAAATATGAGAACAATCTGAGCTCAGTCATAGCAGTGGCAGAACATGGTAAGGGTGGACAATTAGTAGCTCCCATCGTTCACATCCCATTGTTCATATGTCCTCTAGCACAGCCTTCATGACACCTGGTTCTATCACACCTGTTGCTGGGCTCTTATTACTCATAACCACACTCCTGATCTGAGGTAGCCTAAGAGAACTTCTGATCCCTGAGGTGAAAGAATTCAACTGTAAAGCAGTTCATTCAGGTCCAAAAGTGCATAGTATTACTAGGAAGGCAGAAACCTAAGGTTAAGCTATGGCTAAAGGCCAGCTAAGACCAAAAGCCACAGCTTGAACTAGTTCTTTGGCAATACTCTACCTATATGAGTGGGACAAAAAGAATACAAAGACTCAGGAAAAAGACAAGGGCCACATTGGTTTTGAATAGCTGTAAAAATGTATCTTTGGTCATTTATCTTAAGCTGTTAATTATTACATAAAATCCAGCCTTATAAAGAACAACATAATTTATTAGATTATATAGTTTAAAGCTGTCTTCCTTTTCCATAAATGATACATATTAGCAAAACAATGAAAATCACTTCCTTTGTTATTTATTAGGTAAAATAGTAATACATTATTGATCTGCCAGACTCAAATCTAATAAAAGTTGTTGTATCCTTATAAGAAAATACTTCTCCTCAGTTTAAAAAAAAGATTGGAGTACAATAAAATGCATTTATTTTCAAAGCTACAATTCCTCCGAAAAATATCTGAAGACCACAGGACCAAGTATGAGAGACACTTGGTATAGAGCAGTGAACTAAACATAAAGAACACCTAGTTCTCATAAAACTCACATTCTAGTCTGGAAAACAGAAAAACACCTGTAATTTTTTCAGGTCATGAAAAGTCATTTAAAGAAAAACAAAATGAGGGTAAAAGCCAATAAAAATGTGAGTAAGAGAAATAGGAAAAGAGGGTAGAGAGACTGCTACTTTAGATAAAGAAGTCAGAAAATATTTTTCTATTAAGTTGACAAGCAGAGGTCTAAAACATGAAACACTCCATTTAGAAATCTTGGGGGAGAGAGTTTCAGACAAGAGGAAGTATCATTACTATAAGAGGACTTAGTTATCCTGTTAAAGGAATAGCAAAAAAGTTAGTGGCCAGAGTAGGCAAGCGAGAGAATGACAGGCAGTGATACTAGAAAACACCCAGGATTCAATAGATAAGACCTAAGAGGAACAGATTTAAATACTTCAAACACAAGATTCATACCAATGTGGTCCCTGGCTTCTGCAGGGGTCCATTATATGCCAACCACAGAAGCCAAAAGGTATGCTCACAGCTGCAATGTGTTATCTGACTTGGAACTAAGCAAACTAATTTGCTGCAGATATCCAAATTAGCATAAACTTCATAAAGAAACTGCTTTGGGAAGCCATGTGATATCAGATCTGGATCTCTTTTAACTCTGATTATGTAGCTTCTAATTTAACCTAAAGAAATTAATCTGAAAGTAAAGGCTATATATGAGAATATATTAACAAAAGTAATTATTTCCAACAGCTTAAATGACAAGGAAATAAATTAGGGCATAGCAAATAGGTTGGGTAGCCTCTGAAAATAGAAAATTATGTAGAAATTTGAAGGGAAAAGAGAAGGAAAGAGGAATACAAAATTTTATCTCTATTATTATACCCTCTCCCTCAAACACAAAAATATGTGTGCCTGAAGATCAGATGGAAACAAAAACAATGACAGTGGGTTCTTCAGGAGAGGCAACATTATTCTTATTGTTCATAAAACAACACTTGTTCAATGAAATTCACATTGATTAGTTCTGGCTCTACTACTTAACTACATGAGGTAATCAAAAGGTACAGTGATTTTTAAATTTAAAACATATATTACAGTAAAAGACACATTGCCACTAATCCCTCTCAAAATACTCTTAACACCTATGTTCTCACCACTTTCTGAAGCAGTTCCGGAAGTCCTCTTTTGCGAGTACCTTTAGGGTGTGTGATCAAAAATACAGTGACTATGGCTACAAAGAGTCATCCAATGGAAGAGCGGGCTCCTGAAAACAGTACAGTGTGTCTTCATCTATTTTATTCACCAGACTGACACCATGAGACAGCTGGCTCCTCCCAAAGTTGAAATGACCAGGAAAAATAAACATTTCGAACTGATTCAGGACATCAAGGCAGCCACAACAGCACAACTAAAGACATTCATGAAAGAAGACTCACAAAACTGCTTCACAAAGTGGCAAAAACTATGGGATAAAGTATTTGAAAACAGTGGGAGTATCTTGAGGGAGATTAATGGCAGTGTGCCTTTTACTGTAATAAAATTCTTTTATTTTAATATTCAGTATATGTTTTGATTATACCTCACAAAATATTAAGGCCTAGAATTCGAGTAGCAATAGAAACTATTGTGGATCAGGTATTTGACAAGTGGGTCACGGTGATCTCTATATTCCACGACTTTCTCAGTAACTTTTTTTTTCATAAACATGGACACATTTTTACTCTTTCCCCCACCTACCTATCCACTGCCATGTCCCTTTCTCGTTCCTACTTATTAACAAAACTTACTCATTATGTTTTTCACTTTCTTTTCTTTTCTCTATAAAGATGACTCGAGAAGTGTGTGCCTCCAACCCCAGGTTCTAGTCCCATCAGCCCTGACTATAATTCCAACTTCCCATTGGAATCTCCTCTTGGACCAGATGTGAGTGTATATGAAACTCTTAATTGCTCACCACACTGATTTTCCTTCTGTTGGCTCATCCACATTTAACACTGCCAGGGGTCTCCCATGCGGTGGAAGGAATTTTAGCACAACTGTGCCATCAAATTTACCACCATTACGATCTACACCATCACAAAGACCCAATGGTTCATTTCTCTTTCCATTCTGGTAATAGCTCATTGCTAGTATCATAGATATTTAGAGTCCTCATAACTTTTCTTTTCAATACTAAGGATTGAACCCAGGGCCTTGTGCATGCCAAGCAAGTGCTCTACCACTGAGCTACATTCTTAACCCTTTAAAAAATCTTATTTTGAGACATTCTCACTAAGCTGCCCAGGCTGGCCTTGAACTTGCAATCTTCCTGCCTCAGCTTCCTGAGTACCTGGGGTTACAGGCATGCACCATAATTTCTTATGATCTTAATTACAGAAATATAAATGGTTTCTCTAAACAACCTTGATGAAAAAATCAAAACAAAAACCAAACATAAAAACTCAACTTCTCTCCTGCTCAACAAAGTGGAGGGGAAAAGTCTTCAGTGATGCCTGGGTAATATGCAAAGTATTCTATGTATAATTTCTTACTTGATCTCATAAGAAATCACACATAGACAGGAATATTATCCCCATTTTTGAATGAAAAAAAAACACAGAAATTGAGAAAGATGGCAAGATGTGGAACACAAATTCAGCTCAGGTTAGTTTACTACAGACCCTGTATCCTTGGTCACTTGTTACTCAGATCAAGTCTTAGACCTGGCAATCAGACCTGGCAATCAATAATCTAGCTTAATTAAAGACTGCCTTGAACATGTCTTTTCTGTCTTAACTATCTGTACTCCCAAATGATGCTAGTGTCATTCAATTAAGAACTTTGGGCTCTAGCCAGGTGTGGTGGCACAGGCCTGCAATCCCAGCACTCGGGAGGCTGAGGCCAGAGGATTGCCTTGAGTTTGAGGCTAGCCTGGGCTACATAGTGAGTCTAGGGGAGCATGAACTACACAGGATACCCTGTCTCTATAAAGGAACAAACAAATGAACTTTGGGCTCTGGGATCAACCTGTTTTGGCTCTAACCCCAGTCTCACCATGACCTTAGACAAATTACTCTCTTTTAAGGCTACTTCTGCCTTTATAAAATGGGAATAATAGTGATTCCTAACTTGTGGAATTGGGAAGGGTAAATAAATGAGATTGAGCACGTAAAGGGTGACCCATTGCCTAGCTCACAGCAAGCCCTTGGTAAATATTAGCCAGAGTAAACATCATAAATCCACTCTACTAAATTTGTTGCCTATTCTTTTCTGACCTATTTTTGAAAGTCAAGATTTTAAACACTTGTCATGGACCACAGATTGATATGTACTTTAATAAAACAGCATCATTCATAAAACTTCCACATGCAGAGGCTGTCTTAAGATTACCACATGAATTTACTCATTCTGATTCTCAGTGCTACCTTATAAAGTAGGTAGTACTACCATCTCTATTTTGCAGGTTAAAAAACTAAGGCATAGAAAGGTTAAACAACCTGCCTAAGGTCATACAACCAATAAGTAGGGAAGTCCAGCAAGTCTGGCTCTCAAATCCATGCTCTTTACCACTACTTATCATTTCACACTGATATTTTTAAGTCTCCTCTGGAAATTGTAGCCTTCTCAAATCAAGAATATTGCCTTTGATGGTGGAAGGCAGAGGGGAGGGAAGTGAAAAGGGCTGAAAAAAGGAATTAAGATTTTTTTGAGACAGGTCTTGCTATGTAATTCAGGCTGCCTTCAAACTCGTGGTGATCCTCCTGCCTCAGCCTCCCAAGTGCTGGGATTAGAGATATATGCCACCATGCCCAGCAGGAGTTAAAATGTGTTATGCACATGTACTGACTTCCCACAAAGAATGTAACATTATGTGCTATACACATGTATTAAAGAATTAGAAAGAGAAAGAAAGATAGAAAGAATCTTCTCTGGATCCCCCCAAAAACCAGACCTAGACTCTTCCACAGACTGATACACAACAAATATTTGATGGACTGAAATTCCCAATGCTGTATGATGACCATGTGTACCAGAATCTCAGCCCTCTGTTTGTAGTATTTTCTATTCCCTTACCCCATCCCTTTTCAATCTATTTTCACACTACTAGTCCCCAAACTATTATAAATATAATGAGATTGATAGAAATCTGTATGAATATACAGCATGGAGTTTTGTTCATGTCCTAACCCTCGGCGAAACTCTCTTTCAAGGTGCCTCTACAACTTACACCTTCAATTCTACTATTCCAGAATTATAAACCATACAATTGCAAGAAACTTTTCCTCAATTTTTTGACTAGATTGGATTTCTTCTCATCTTGAAGAGCTAGAGTTAGAAAACACAAAATAAGACTTTGTTTCAAATTTTATTAATAGCTATTTGAAATGATTTTAAAACTGATATTTGTACTTCACCTGACTCCTCTTTTCACCCCAAAGAAAAACACTACATATATACCTCCATGTCTACTCTCTCTGATGGACTAAAGCAATTTCGAGGAAAAACAAAAACAAAACAAAATAAAACCTACTTCTCCAAGGCCTGTCTTTCACAACACTTTCTCCTACTTTACAACATTCCAGCCAGGCTTCCTTCATTTCTTCCAAGGCACAAAGCCTTTTCAAACTGTCTTTCCTAGATGATAGTCTTCTGCTTAGTACTTCCCTATACTTTATAGCTAACCCCTCAATTTTCAGGTTTGCTTAAATGCCACTTTCTCAGGGAAATTGTCTCCATACCCTATCAAAACAGATGTCCCCTCTTTATAGTCTCTATTACACTCTGTTTTTTCTTGAGGGATGATATCACAATCTGTAATCATGCTTACTTTTGGGACTGATTAACTGCTTACCTCCACCAAGAATGTAAGCTTGTAAGGTCTGGGACCTTCCATGCCTTTCATGCTCTCAGTGGCACTCTGAGGAACCCAAGAATTTATTGCTTGTGATCTATACACAGATTGGTCCAGAGGACTCTAAATATTCCACAAATGCTTCAGTGGCCATTGTGCTGGAAAAGGCCCAGTCTGTATCACTTCCCACTCATTTGCTCTAACTTAAGGAGACCGTGATGTACCTGGCCACTATTTGCCACGTGGATTTTAAGAACTTCACAATCCACTGAAAATAGTCATCGTGTTACAAATCCTATTTCAGCTCTGTACAGGTAAATCTGCTGAATGAATGGATAATTCTGTCTTTTTCATTAGACATATACTTTCTAGGATAAAGGTGAAAGGTCTCCAAAGTAGATGATTCATTTTTTTTCTCTACTTACACATAAGCCTAAAATGCTCAATCAAGCAAAGTATGCCTAATGGCTAATCTAGTTAACCTAAGGAAAAATACAGTTACTAGGAGTGGACATTACCAGGAGGACCTTAGTTTGAGATGAACAACTCTGATGTCCTCAGTATTAATTAATTAAACAACGGGCAAGTATTCTCAAAGTTACTTCAGTCCTGGAGTAATACAAAATTCTATTAGATTTTCCCACAATAGATCAACCTTCAGACTTTGGCTGAGAGCAAAACGAATTAGAAGCCAATAGTCTAACAGTTATTCTCCTTCCTGACAACAATTACCAGAGAAAGGCAATTGGCTCTCACAATACAAGCAGAGAACCAGAATCAGGAAGTTGTATTTTTTTCTTGGCATTCCTCTCCTGGGTCCATCCCAACCTTTAATCTCAGCTATAAAAGGAGGACACCAGCACCAATGTATTACAGTTCTATATTATTGTTCTGTTATATAGGAATAGTACCAAAAGCCACAGAGGTTGCAGAGCTACCACATTCTGTATTGCTCAGACCAACACTAACATTATCCCTCTTCAACTCTCAGAAACAAATTTAAGTGGGATGTTCTAAATGTGACATATATACAAAGAAAGTGGACATGAACAATGATCCAGAAACCATTAGATATAAAGTATGATAGGGAGAAACAAAAATATTTAGCTTGGAAGTGGAACTGATGGTCCTTTAAGTATCAAGAAACAGATGTCACAATGATGACTTGTTCTATTTTATAAAACTCCATTGAACGATGGGTAAAGATTACAGGGAAGCATTTAACAGTGTGATAGAAGAAAAAAATGTAATAAGGAACTAGAAAGTTTTTAATTACATCTTCAATTTCATTGACTGACATTGGTTTAATTTTGGGGGTGGGCAGTACCCAGAATCAAACTCAGGACCTCACGCTTGCCAGGCAGGCATTGAGCTAAATCTCCATGACACTGGTTTATTTAGAATTTTTTATCTTCTTGATTCAGCTTTGCTAGTGCATATGTACATGGGAATCTGTCCATTTCTTCTGCGTTTTCCATCTTATTGGAAGAGGTCAAAAGTGAATCAACAGATTCCTCATGCATGGCTGATGAAGATGATCCATTATGGTAAAATACAGGCTTTCATAACAGAAGAGTGGTGTGGCGGTATGACGATAATGATAATGACAATGACTTTGACATTGTCAAAGTTCCTGTGATAGAGAAATGGAGTAAGAATCGACACAGGGAATGCAGACCTCCTCAATTCAGATAATGAAAAAAACAGCAATACGAAAACATATTTCACTAGTTGAAATGTTGCAAAATGGCCACACAACCAAATGGAACAATCTAATGTTAAAAATAGGTCTGAAAATATAGTGAAGGAATTGGCAGGAGTGAAACATACTGGAGAAAATGCCAGTACTGCCATTCAATGTTGGAAATTGTAACAGATGAAACGCTACGAGATGCTGTGAAATACACAAAGGCTCAAATGCAAGTAAAATGTTCTGTATGCACCAACAGCCACATTTGAAAATGTATTTATTATGACCCCTAACTAAACTGAAAACATTCATAGGTCTGCTGTACCTAGCACAGATTTCTCATGGTGATCACAAGAATATAAAAGACTTATGGAAAAGTGATGGGTCAAAATATGGCATAAAAATTTATGCCTTCATAGATGGGAAGACTTATTACACTTTAATTTAGGCATTTATCCTGGAACTGAGCCATCAGGGCCTTATTCATACAGTAATAAACTGAATGATACTGTGAACAGACTTGTTGCTCCCATCTCCCAAACTAATCAGAATGTGACATTCAACAATTGATTTACCAGTTTCCAATTGATGCTACATTTTCTAACAGAGCACAAGTTGAGCAGTGCAGGAACTGCAGAAGGAACAAAGCAGAAATTCCAAATGAAATGTGCAATTTCAAAACAGAGAACTGTGTAGTACAAACTCGAATTTCAGAAAGACATAACATGGGCCTCCTATATGGCAAAGAAAAGCAAATTGGTATTGCTCACATCATCATTTCACCATGATAGTAATACTGATAAGGAAACTTGACAAAAAGGAAGCCTGGGATGGAAACTTTCAACAACAAAACTGAAGGTGGAGCAGATGTTGTTGATGAGTTATGCAGCAACTATGATGTCACTTGAAACACAAAAGACATTGGCCAATGGATGCTTAGGATTTATTCAGTCCTAAGCATTGGGGCATAAGTAGTTTGATATTTTACAAAGAAAATAACAAGTGCAAAATACCACAGAGAAATTTTCTTAGAGAATTGGGACTGGAGCTCATAAGAGCTCATTTACAGCAGAAGAAAACCAAAATATTTCTGCCCGGGGAACTATGCAAAAAAACTGTGGAGCATACTGGTGAGCTGACAGGTGAAAAGGCAGGTGCAGGATCACGAAGATCTACTACAACAGGAAAACAAAAAAAGATGTCAACTGCACAGGAAAGCAAAACAGATGTGCTATTACTATAAGCAATACTGGTTATGCAATGTGCAGCTGTTATGAGTGAAGACTGCCCTGAGTGTGACAGTTGAAGCAAAGCTTATTTCTGTGGTAGATTTTTATTTCCATTTACATTGTAGTTCACATATATTTTTATTTCTGATGTTATGTTTTAGGTTTTGCAAACAAGTAAGCACGTGATGTGAAAATGTTGATGACTATTATAAGCACTCATTACATATTCAATATTTTATTTTATTGGCATCTTATTTCCCTGTTAGCTGCATGTTGTACAATATAGTAGGAAGCTCCTGACAAAACAGGAGAAGAGGTGACATGACCACAACATAGGAAAGGAAAGCTAAGTACACGTGCTGCCAGTGTGAGACATGTATGGAACATGTAGTTGTCCTGTGAAGGCTGCCATGAGTGTGATAGTTGAAGCAAAGCTTATTTTTGTGGTAGAGTTCTATTGATATTTCTATTGTAGTTCATATAGGAATTTATTTCTGATGTTATCTTTTAGGTTTTATAAGGAAGTACACAGCTGATGTGAAAATGTTGATGTCTATTCTAAACACAAAATACATATTAAAAATTTAATAATTTATTTTATTGATTTTTATGTTCCTGTTAACTACACACTATATAATATAATAAGAACCTCCACACAAAACAGTAAGACCCTTGAGATGTCAAGTATGTGCTACAAAAGGGCCAGAAAAGCAAAAGACATGTGCCGTCAGTATAAGCAATACGTGCTGTTGGCATGTGTGCAGTCTGTCTTAGGTGTGATAATTAAAGATTATTTTTTTGTACAGTGCTATTGGTATCTTCATTGTAGTTCAAATAGGAATTCATTTCTGATGTTTCTTTTTAGACTTTGTATACCAAAAACCAGTTGATGTTGAAAATTTTGATGCTTTTTTAATAAACATTTAATAAATACTAAAAATTCAATATTTTATTTTTGTGATTTTTTCCTGTTAGGTACTCATTGTTTAATATAATAAAACTCATAGAATAAAAATTAATAATTCACCATTAGAAATATTCTAAAGAATAAACCTGAGCCTGACAGACCCGTGTTTATGCGCCTTGGTGACAAAATTAAGTCTTTTGCCCAAATAAAGTTGAAAGGGAAGCAATACTCCCAAACTCATTTCTGGAAGCAAGCATTACCCTAATCCCAAAACAAAGAAGGAGCCAATCAAAAAGAAAACTACAGGCCAATCTCCCTAATGAACACAGATATAAAAATCCTCAATAAGACAGATACTGGCTGTTACAGTTTGTATCTAGATGTCCCCCGAAAGCCGAATGCAATTTTAGATAGGATGTTTTTTCAGAGGTAGCTGAACCTAGAGTGTATGATGCTGGGATTAAGGATGTGTGATTAGTATATCAGTCTACCAACTGGTTTGGTACAGGGCAGGTAGCCTGCACACAATATAAGGGAAAAAGAGAGACTTGCCTCCCTCCTTGGTTGCTTTGCTTCCTTCTACCTACTATGAAAGTTTCTCCTCTGTGAGGCCTGCCTGCCATGCCACCCTGCCTTAGAGCCAGCTGATTACAGACTAAAACCTCTACACACTGTGAACCAAATAAACCTCTTCTCCTTCAACTTTGAGTGTTGGGTACTTTGTCTCAGCAACAAAAAAAAAAAAAAGTAAGTAAGACACTGGCAAATAGAATGCAGCAAATCATCAAGAAGATTATACACCGTGACCAAATAGGACTCATCCCAGGGATGTGGGGATGGCTCAACATCGGTAAATCAATAAATGTAGTACACCACATTAACAGAGCCAAGGACAAAAAAACATATGATCATCTCAATAAATGCAGAAAAAATGTCTGACAAGGTTCAACACTTATTCACGATAAAAACGCTGTAGAAAATTGGAATAGATGTTCTTATTTCAATCTGATAAAAACCAACTATGACAAACCAACAGCTAGTATCATGTTAAATAGTCAAAAACTAAAAGCTTTCACTCTAAAAATCAGGAACAAGACAAGGATGTCCACTATCATCACTCTTATTCAATAAAATATTAGCCAGAGCTATTAGATAAGAGAAAGAAATAAAGGAATAAGGATAGAAAAGGAAGAAGTTAAATTACCATTATTTGCTTATAACATGATAATCTACATAGAAGACCCAAGAATTCCAGCAAAAGACTTATAGATCTAATAACCAAATTCGTCAGTATAGCTGGCTACAAAATCAACACTCAAGAATCAATAGCCTTCCTATACACAAACAACAAACACTGAGAGAGAAATTAGGGAAACAACACCTTTCATAACCACATCCAAAATGAAATACCTAGGAATCAAACTAAAGAAGGAAGTAAAAGATCTCTATATTGAAAACTACAGTACTCTGAAAAAGGAGATTGAGGGGGATATCAGAAAATGGAAAGATATCCCTTGCTTTTTGGTAGGAAGAACCAATATAGTGAAAATAGCCATACTTCCAAAATTGTTATACAGATTTAATGCAATCTTGATCAAAATTCCAATAGCATATCTGACAGAATTAGAGAAGACAATCCTAAAACTCATTTGGGAATAGAAAAGACCTAGATAGCAAAGACAATTCTGGGCAACCTTTGTTGCCAAGGCAGGGAGTATCACAAACTCTGACTTGAAATTACAATATACTACAAGTTATTGTGATAAAAAAAAGCATGGTACCAGCAAAAGCAAAACAAAACAAAACAAACAGACCTGAGCATCAATGGAACAGATTAGAAGATGCAAAAACAACTCCAAACATAATCAGCCACCTTATCTTGGACAAAGGAGCCAAATGTCTTCACTGGAAAAAAGACAGCCTCTTTAATAAATGGTGCTGGAAAAACTGGCTTTCCACATGCCAAAGATTAAATAGACTCATATCTTTCACCAAGCATTAAGTTAAAATTGAAATGGATTAAAGATCTAAATATTAAAACAGAAATAATCTGCTGGAAGAATAGGGAGAACTCTTGAAGACATTGGTGTAGGCAAAAACTTTATGAACAAAATCACACAGGAGCTATTACAAAAAATCAACAACTGGAATCTCATCTTATTAAAAAGCTTTTGCACAGCAAGAGAAACCACCAACAGAGAGAGAAGACAACCCAGAGATGGGAAAAAAATGTTTGCCAGCAGTTCCTCAGACAAAGGACTACTATGTGGAATATATAAAGAACTCAAAAAAATCAGACTCCTCAGTCCAAAAATAGGCATCTGAAAGGAAGAGACACTCTTTAGATGAAGAAGTACAAATGGCAAATAAATATATGAAAAAAATGTTCAACATCACTGGTCATTTAAGAGATGCAAATTAAACAACAGTGAGATTCTATCTCATCCCAGAAAGAATGGCTATTATCAAGAAATCAACCAATAACAAATGCTGGAGGGGCGATGGGGAAAAAGGAACCCTTCTCCATTATTAGTAGGAGTGTAGACTGGTGCAACCATTGTGGAAATCAATGTGGAGATTCCTCAAAAAACTAAAATTAGAGGTTCCATGTGACCCAACAATTCCCCATCTTGGCATCTTCCTGAAGGAATTAAAAGTATTGTACCACAGCGATATATGCACAACCCTGTTTATAGCAGCACAGTTTGTAATAGCTAAATCATGGAAACAGCCCAGATATTTATCAACTGATGAATGGATAAAGATGTGATTTTTTATATAACGGAGTACTATTTAGCTATAAAGAAGGATAAGCTTGAGACATTTCTAGCAAAATGGATAAACTTTAAGACCATACTCTTAAGTGAAATAAATCAGACACATGTTTACATACCACATGGTTTCTCTGGTGTGAGAAACTAAAGGTGTAAATAAGGACCAAAGCATAGAATAGATATTGGGAAATGGGAAGAGGAACAAAGGAGAGAGGATAGAGAACTGAAAGAAAAGACAAGAAGAAAAGAATACAAGGAAAAATGGAACTAAAACTTTTGTAAATTAGGAGGGGAAGAGGTGTTGATGGGAAAAACAAGAATCAAGATCTATCACGTACAGGTATCAATTCCCTATGGTGAATGAGATCATTATGTATACTTAAAATATGCTAATAAACTTAAGTAATTAGAAAAAAAAAAGAGCCAGTAGTGGTGGTACAGGCCTATAATCCCAGCATTTGGGAGGCTGAGGCAGGAGGATAATCTGTGAGTTCAAGGCCAGCCTGGGCTACAAAAGCAAGTTCAAGGTCAGCCTGAACTGCATGGTGAGATCCAAAGAACAGCTGAAGGGAAGGGAGGGGAATGGGAAAAAAAGAAGCAGGAAGGTATATGATGTACAGATTTAAATTCTCTATGAATGTTATCATTATATATATGTAAAATGTACAAATAAAATTTTAAAAACTGGAAAAAACCAATGTATATTATATATATATGTATATACACATATACATATATGTATCATATCACAATTCAAACTCACTTTAAGCACTCTTTAAATGTATGTGACTAATAATAAACATATTGGACCAAGCAGTTCCAAAGAAACTTGAGCATGCTATTGACAAACAAAATAGCCAAGATTTAATTCTAACAATTCAAAACAATGAGTAAAAAATGGACTAGCCAGCAAACAATGCTGGAATGACTGGCAAGCATTCCCCGTATTGGGGAAAAATACAGATGGATTTTTTTCTTGTGCTTTAGTCCAACATAAATTGTGGACACAAAAAAGATGTTAATGTGAAAAGCAAAACAATAAAAGCAAAAAAAAAAAAAAAAGAATAATATTTCTAAAATTGTCATATAGTGGGAAAAATTTTTTAAAGCATGTCAGGAAAACTCCGGAACCATAAAGAAAAAGACTGATGAATTTACTTGACATAAAAATGTAATATTGGGGGCTGGTGATATAGCTCAGCAGTACAAGTGCCTGCCTGGCAAGCACAAGGTCCTGAGTTCTAGTCCCAATACCCACCCACAAAAAAAGTAATGTTGGCAGGGTGCTGTACATACTTGTAATCCTAGCTACTTGGAAGGCTGAAGCAGGAGGATCTCCATGTTTGAGGCCAGTCTGGGCAATTAAGTGAGAACTTGTCTCAAAATAAAGCAAGTAAAAAGAGCTAGAGATATAGCTCAGTGGTAGAGTATTTACAGTGTGAGGCCCTAGGTTCAAGTCCCATTACCACAAAATAGTAGTAACTATTTTAAAAATTTTAAAAATTAATGTTGGTACTATGTGATAAAACAAGGTTGAAAAGTAAATGACAAGTGCAGAAACTATTTCAAATATGTCAAAGTACTTTTAAATATTCTTAATATAAAAAGGCACTACAAAAAGATAAACACCCAAAAATAAATTGAATAAACAAGATAAGAAAATGAACAGATTAAAGAAATAGCCAAAGGGCCGGGGATATAGCTCAGCGGCACAGCGCCTGCCTAGCAAGTGTCCTGAGTTTGATTCCTGGTACAAAAAAAAAAAAAAAAAAAGGCCAATAAAGAGAAAAAGAAATGCCAAAAAAGTTATTTTAATCTCAGGCTGGCAAAGAATAAAAAGTAGATATTCCCCTAGATCTGGGGAAAGGTTGGGTTTTGCAAACAAAGTACTAGGAACATAAAATGGGTATGAGCCTCTTGGGGGCAGCTTGACAATCTATATAAAGATTTAAACTCATTTGTAGGAATTCATTTTAAGTAGTAGTCACAAAAAAAGTAGAAAGCCAGGCGTGGTGTTGCACTCCTGTAATCTCAGCACTCTTGAGGTTGAGGCAAGAGGATTGCTGTGAGTTCGAGGCCAACGTGGACTACAGTGTGAGTTCAAGGCCAGCCTGCACTGTATAGTGAAACCCTGCCTCAAAAAGATAAATAAATAAATAGATGATAGATAGATAGATAGACAGACAGACAGACAGACAGAGGTGTAGCTCAGTGGTAGAATGCTTGCCTAGTGTTTGTCAGGCCCTACGTTTGCAAATAAATTGAGTGAATGAATGAATGAATGAACAAATATGAGATGAGATAAGATAAAGGCACAAGGACAGTCACTGATGTGTGATTCATGACAGAAAACAAGGGTAAGCAACCTAAACACCATCAGTTGGCTTGATTAAATACACTGTGGTCATTAAGGAAAGCAAAGGTTTGTTACAGACAGATGTTAACACTGCTAGGGAGTAAGATGTGGGTTATAAAAGAGCACGTACAATGTGATCTATTTATACAAAACTTTAAATCTCATATAAATATATACCTTTATAAAGAGGTATTGGAAAAATATTTAGCAAAATGAATACAGTGATTATCTCCAATAGAAGTAGATTTGGGATAATTTGCTTTGGACAGGACTAGATATTCATCTTCCTTTTCATTTCTTTCAATGATCATATGACACTTCCTCTGTCAGAACCATTTTTATAATCTCAGCATTTTTTGTAACTATCACTCTTAGAAATATCTTTTATTTTGATCTTAGACGTATCATTTCACAGAATGTGCTACATACACTAGTATGATAAATACATTCACTCACTGCAAAAAGAAAACCTTCCCTGATACATCAAACTAGCATTAGAAAAATAATTCATAGCTGTGTGTGGTGGCACATACTTGTAATATCAGCACTCAGGAGGCTGAGGCAAGAAGATTGCTACAAGTTCGAGGCCAGCCTGGGCTATATTGTGAGATCTTGTGTCAGAAAGAAATGAAAGAAAGGAAAGAAGGAAAAGAAAAGAAAAGAAAAGAAAAGAAAAGAAAAGAAAAGAAAAGAAAAGAAAAGAAAAGAAAAGAAAAGAAAAGTTTATATATGCCTTTACATGTACATGTCTGTAATGTGCATGTATAGTAACATGACATTGTTTTACTGAAATAGCATAATGATTTCTATCTATCCTTTTTGACTAATATAAGCTTAATTTTTTCATGTAAAAGTTTTCTGGCTTTAAAGGAGAGAATTAACAATGCTAAAAGCAAACAGCATTACATGTGATAGAGGGCTAGAGAGGGTGTGGAGATTTCTCTCAAGCGACAAAATAACTAATAAACCAGAACTGTCTTCCCCAAGTTAACCTCTGATTGGTTCTTATACAAGGAATAAGAAGAAGTATTTGGACTCTGTTTTCTAGTAATGAAGGTTACACAGAGACATCAAAAAAGCCTTCTTTCAGAGATGGAAAGTACCTTTGGAACATATCTGTAGAACATAACACAGAAGAAAATTTTCTTTTTAATCCAAAACACACTTGTCTATAAATCTAGGAACATACCAAGAGTGTGTCACTAGAAAAGTTCCTAGATTCTCCAGAATGACAAACTATGAATAGACAAAGCAACATATTTTCATTGCCTCATAAATTACTAAAAGAGCTTCCAAAAATAAGGGAAACAAAATCATGTGAAGAATCTTTTGCTAGTTTGCCTTCTGCCCCCTACCGAGGCTAAATTACTTAAGATACAGAGGTGGCTAAAGAGAATTTCAGGCATTGCCATTCTTCAGCCATTAGATTTTCCAAGTCTGGGATTTCTAAGATTTGTAAAACCGCAGAGTTATGAGATACAAATAAAATTTGACATTAAGTAATCCTTTCCTTTATCACTGCTGACACCTCTAAAAGTCTAGATTTTTTCTCCCAAAGTAACAAAACATTAGTACAAACCTCATCCACAACAGACTCACAGGAATCATTGTCAATAAACACAATACACAAAACATAACACACAAAAGGATAATCAATGTTAAAATATTTTCTTAGTTGGGGGGAAGTCAACTGCTATTTCAAGACATAAAAGGCTGCCTTATATTGAACTGTGAGACTATCTCTTCAACAGGCAGGCAGTGGAGACATTGTAAGTGCAGTACCTTTAGGAGGAAAATACGACTTGCTTTCTGCTTTGTGAGGCCAGTCTACCACGAGAGGCCCAAATCTGCGAAAGCTGGCAGTGATCTCATCTACAAAACAAAGAAGACATGTTAGTAGAAGAGGGAAAAAAATTGTAATCAGAATAGCACAAAACACATCTCTTTATTAAAAAAATTTGTTGTAGGCTGGGAGTGGAGATCAGTGGTAGAGTGTTTTGCCTAACATGCACAAGGTCCTGGTTCAATCCCCAGCACTGCAAAAATATACAAAAACTTAAAAAAAAAAAAAAACTTTGAAGGCTCTTTTCTTTTCTTTTCTTTTCTTTTTTTTGGTCTTTTTGAGACAGGGCTTCACTATGCAGTTCAGGCTGGCCCTGAGCTCACTTTGTAGCCCAGGCTGGTCTCAAACTCCCAACAATCCTCCTGCCTCAGCTTCCCAAATGCTGGGATTACAGGCATGCAACACCATGCCCGGCACCGAGGGCTTTTTTCTACAGTACTAGAGGTCAAACCTAAACACTATGGCTTGGATATATATTGTTATTTGCCTTTAACCACGCCAAGTTTGTTTCTTTTCACTGCCAGTAACTTCGACAAAGAATTTGGAAGAAAAAATTCTAGTGTTAGCTAAGATGACCTCTATGTCAAATAAAATGAAGATTCTAAAAATAGGAATGTTCTGTTTTAAGAAAAGGATGAAAGTACAGAAAATATTTGCACTTGTATGGAATCATTAAATTTTTTAAGAAGTAAATTGATCCACCTGATGAGAAGCAGAGAGGCAATAAGTAGGTAATTCTATTTGGTGAGAAAAAATATTAAAAGGTAATGAATGATCTCTTTCTCTCATACATACTTTATAAAGAACATATATAAAAAGTTGTAGCTCAATAAATTTCTTTCTAGGCAGGTGTGGTGGCGCACACCTGTAATCCCAGCACTGGGGAGGTCAAGGCAGGAGCATCACCATGAGTTCAAGGCCAGCTTGGACTACATAGTGAGTTCAAGGCCAGCCTGAACTACATCGCAAGACACTGTCTCAAAAAGAAAAAAAACAAAAGAATTTGTCTTTCTTATTTTTCACTCAAATCAGAATGCTATTATAACCTGGTTCCTACTCAGATTTAAGATATCACTCCCTTAGGCACAATAAAGAATTTGTCTTAAAGAAAATCTGATCAATATAGATGATATTAATACAAATATAAAAATAGTCTGGATGAAAATGAGTCTCCAGCTATGTACCATTTTAAGGTAGCAAGTCTAAAACAAAACTATTTTTTAAAAACTTTTCTTCTCTGCTGCATGTGGTGATGCATGCCTTTAAACTCACAGGATCGCTGCGAGTTTGAGGCCAGCCTGGGCTACACAGTGAGATCATCGTGAACCTGAACTGCATAGGGAGACCCTGTCTCAAAAAACAAACAAACAAAAGTAAATAAAAGATTTTTCTTCTCTCAAGAAGAAACACGTGATAAATGAACCAAGTGTCATAGCTAGAATAATGCTGGCAAAACAAGTCTGTTTTCATAATAGTTTTATGATGAAGTAGAGTTGTTATTTCTTCCTTTAAGTTAGCTTTGTCATAATTTTATTTCATCCATGCATTCAATAAATATTTATTATCTACCATGTGCTAAAAGGAATAGTTTCCTTGAGTTTAGCACATGAGAACATTCACTTGTATTTTGGACTAGCATTATCTCAAAAGTATCACTAACAATTCTGATTCATCTTCATTCTTCTAAAGAGGGAAATGTGCTTTTCATTAATAGATGTTTAAAGTAAAATGTGGTGTGATAGACATGAGAGAAAGCTCTACAATCAGACGGATTTCTAACTACACCATTAGCTACACAATCAGCACAATTATCTCTCTCTGATCCTCAGTATCCTCATCTAGAAAATGAAGATGATAGTATATACCTTAAAAGACAAGTACGAGTATTAAATGAGATAACATGAAATGCTTAGCACAATAGTGGATTTAAGAGTAAAGTTTCATATGTATTAGTTCTCATTACTACCCCTAAATTAACAAGTAGGAAATAAGAAACTGTTGAGAGACTACTGCATTGTCATATACGAACAATAGACCTGATTTGTGTAATCTATTACTTCATTTATCAAATATTCTCACCTCCCACACATTAAGATATAAATACCTACAGCTGACTTGGAAAGTCAAGGTCAGATGACACAAAGCACAGACCCAGATTTCCAAGTCATTAGTGAATGCATACCTTCATCGATGTCAGGAGGGAGGCCTCCGACAAACACCTTTCTAGAGTAGCGTTCCACTCGTTCCCCATTCTGACAGCGTGTGGGAGAACTCAAACCAGATGACAAGGCCTGATCACCATGGCTGTCATCCAAGAAGGCGTCTTCAAAGGGAAAAAGGGAAGATCGACCTGAAACAAATATAGGAGTTTCTATAATCAGAATGATTTTCCTTTGAAGCTCAAAGTGCAGATTGAAATATACCCACCACCAAAAAAATGTGCCCTGAGCCTCTGCTTTTCCAATGGATTACCGGGTCTAGACAAGTTTATACCATCTTCTTTCTGTAAGGCTATAGGTAGCCCTGAGATGATAGCTAAGGAAGAAGCATTAAAACTGCAGCTGTTTTCCTGCTAAAAAATCACTGCATGTTACTCATACATTCCCTATCACAGCTGATAAGACTATATTCAGCAGTTATTTTTCCTTACTTTGGTCATTTCTTAAAATAAGCAGAAAAAGTAACATCCATTCATAGATTTTTTTTTTTAATCTGCTCCTCATGGTGACCTCAGGGGCTCAATTCTAAAGATTGGCACTCATAGCAAAGGGAATATTAAGCTGATGACAGAAGCTAATAACTTCTAATACAGGACTAAAGATCAACTTTTTCCTGCCATCCCAAGCTATTTCAATTTGAAAATAAACATGTTCTATAAGGGAGGACAAGTAAATGAAAACATAAAAATTAAGATGGGTGTATAGATGTAGATGTGGTTATTATATCTTAACCCTACTAATCTCGGCTGTACTACACATTACTCAAAAAAATATGAAAATAGTACAGAACTTTTTTCATTAACTCTATAGTCAAATTAAATTTGCAGAGCACAGATACATACCCATTCTACATGACTATAAGAAAGATACTAGCAGTTAGTCTGCCAATAATGTAATACCACTTAGCATTACAAAATAAAATTTAAGTTTAAAAACTAACACATTTCTTGTTTGAGTCTGTGACTTCCTGGTAAAATTTTCCACTAAGTTCTACTCTAAAAATGAATTGTCTTGAGCACTCTCAGTTTTGAAGAAATAAAAGTTTCCTTCTAAAATATATTCACATACTGTATTCTTCAGAGAGAGAAGTGTCTTTCCCACTTATTCTATCCTGTCCATATTTCCCTGAAACCTAGGTTTTGCACAATAGCCAACTCTCTATAACAGAATATAAACAGCCTTAGAAAAGTACTGAACATTTTTTAACCAAAAAAGTTGCCAATATAACTTTATTTTATGAACAAAGCAGGTTGTGTAAGAAAGGCACAGTTTCAGATTTAGGAAGTTCATAAATAAAAGGGCCAAAGGCATGCATGCTGCGGTGTGGGTGAGGGGACCAAAGAACTTTTTGTTCAGCTCTTCTCAGCATAGCCACAAAGAAACAAAACAGAATTTGTCACTTCATGCCACCTAGCTTTTTTTAGCCTGGCAAGAAACAAACAATAATAAATTCTCATCCTTTGATGTTTGATTGTTGGAGGTAAAAGAAAAAGATCTGATCCAACTACAGGCAAAGTGAGCTTCCCAAAGATACCCAGAGGTTGTTCTCCACCAGGAGACAGGTTATCTCTTCATGTAGTCCACACTCAGAGACTCTCACACATACTCATTCTGAAGCTCATATCTCAATGAGCATTTTCCACAGCATGTCCTATCCCACCTCTTACCTTCAACATTAGGGATGTGAGATGCTCAGAAAACAAGAACTGGTACAGAGGAAGAGAAAACCAAATGATCTGGGGGTAAATACTGCATATTTTATGCTCTTCCCAGAGATTCCAGTTCACATTAGGAACAAAAAAAAAACTGGTGCAGTAAAGAAATAACTTACTCCAGTATTACTCAGATCTAAGATAAAGGAAGACTTTAACACAAAAAACTCAGTAGAAAACAGTATGTCAAGAACAACAAACAAACAAGAAACTTCCCTGCCAAAGAATCATAGTCTGGTGAGAGAGATAGGCAGATACAGAAAATCATAAAATAGAAAAGTACTAAGAGAAGTCTAGTGACACAGAGTTGAACTTGCTGCTCTCTTTATGGATTGATTTCACAGGAGGGCAATTTTGAGCAGAATCTTGGGAGAGTGGGAGTTTCTGAGGTAAACAAGGATCCATAGAGAAAATACTTTCAAAATGCTCTTGATCTTTGCCTCCAAACCTGCTCTTCTCTAGAGTACCTTAAAAGATCTCAATTAAAATGACTATTACACATACTCGATTCAATCCAGAAATCTGAGTCATCCTTGACATCTCTCACATGCTACATGCCAAATCCATTTCTTGTTAAGTCCTGCCAATTCAAGCTCCAAATCAAGATTCCATTAAGTTCTCTCCATCCCCAGTCCTAACACCCTGGTCCAGGCCACCACCATAACTCCCCTGGACACAGTCTAATGAGCACATGTGTATAGAAATTAGTCCAGTAGTTTCTGCTGTGAATTATAGAATGGTTTCTCCACCAAATAGCCCAAGTTGCTACTTTCAAATATTAATATGAACATGTAATTACTATAGGCATCTAAATTAGATAAAAATTAATATATAGTTAGAAAGGGACTGGGTTCTCAAGTCAGTGCACAAGATGAGAACATATCAAAACTGTGGCTGGTGGTACATCTGAAGAAGGAAAGACCTCAAGATTAAAGTCACAATAGCCAGACTGACATATTTCCCTAAGCTTGAGATTATACCGATTGGTACCACCTTTTTGGGATTTTCCATAGAAAAAAGGATTATCTCAATAAGGGTGGGCTATCTTCTTTCATCCACTAAGACTAAGACTAAGACTAAGACTAAGACTAAGACTAAGACTAAGACTAAGACTAAGACTAAGACTAAGACTACTGAGACTACTAAAACTACTAAGACTAAGACTTAAACCTGAGACTATAAGTTAGTGGTTAATGATGTCATCCATATGCCCTACACTTGTAATCTTATAGGTTGATTATACTTTGACCCACTTTACCCACTTCGTGACTTTGCCCTACAAAACATTCTTAGAGAGATGACCTCAGCTGCAACCCACTCAGGACCCCTTCCGTCTCTCTGGAGCTATCCCTATTGCACATTCCTATTCCCCGTAAAAACCCTTCTTACTCTTAACCTCTTCTGTCCTTTAGAATTCATTCTTTGACTTCAGGGGACATGAACTTGGTGCATCTGACATCTAGCAGGTTGGGAGTTCTATCACAATCACACTCAACATCTCCAAAACTCCTCAATGACTCCCCGTTGCTCTCAGATATAGTACAAAAATATACCACAAACCGGTGGGTCTCTGCTTACCTCTTCTAAATCAGCTGCTGTCTCTCCCTCTTGCTAACTACTCCTAATCACACAGACCTTCCTATTTCCTGATTATTCCTTCTTGCCACAGGTGCTAAGGACAGGGTGTTTGTTTCCCCTCACCTTTAAATGAGCATTCCTTTCCCAAACTCCCCAATCTCTGAGTGGATTTCTACTAATTCTTTAGGTCTCAGCTGAAAAGTCATTTCCTCAGGTGCAACTTTCCCTTAGCTTTTAGATTAGTTAGCCCCTTCGATCCAAGAATATCATTTTGTACTGCAACCTCTTTACACTTTCCCCACTTACTGTTAGACAGTTGTGTGGGTTTTTATTAAGTACTTTTTTTAGGGACCAATTTGATCTTGTTCACCAGCATGTCTTCCTGCCCTAGTCAGAGCACAGTAAGGCACTCAAAAAATGTTAAATGTGAGGCAACATCCAGGAAGGAAAACGGTATGTGCAAAGACATGCTGCTGCAAGCATATCCTGAAACACAATACGCAGCCTTAAGAACACAAAAGATGTGGTTATGTCCTAGAAAACAGAACTCCTTTCCTATTTTTATTTGCACAAACATCATGTTTTAAATTCCATCTTACAAAAGCAATAAGAATTGTTTCCACTTTTAGAATATTTCATTCCAATACTGGCTTTTCTTGAACCATATTAATTCCCTGCAGACTATGGTACTCCCATCAAATCCATCTCTGTCCTACCAGAATGACTTTGCTAAGATCTCTCTGATCACATTACACCCATACTCTACTTTAGCTTCTACCACTCCCACCAGTAACTTGAACCTAGCAATGAGGAGGAAATGGGTTGAGGTAGATGGGCCAAAGAAATCTTCAACCACCCAGATGAGGGATGAGGACCTCTTGAACCAGAGCAGTGAAAGAAAAAAGGAGATGTTTAAGACATTCTCAAATAAAGAAAACTTTCTTTCTCATGGCCAACATAACTACAACTTACCCAGAGTATTTTGGCAACGAAAAAAGCCAGAGTTGTAAAACTCTGGACAGTTTTGAAAATTGGTTACGGATAGTTAAGGTACACCCCAAGGTGTTAAAATCAAGTATCTTAATATATATTTAATTTATTTCTGCTTGTTTTTTGAGACAGGATCTTGTTATATAATTTAGGCTGGACTGGAACTCACTATGTAGCCTAGGCTGGCCTGGAATTCCCAACGATTCTTCTGCCTCAGCCTCCCAAGTTCTGGGATTACAGGCATGTGCTACCACACCCAGACTCTATGTTCATATTTAGATAGAAGACTGCTAATTTTAGCAATCATTAGCTAATAATTAATATATAAATGATGTTTTACTAATTTTAAGTAGAAACTAAGAACACAGGTATCAAAACCCAATCCCCTCAAATCTACTCATCTAAATCTGTTTGAAAATCTGTATGTTTCACAACTTTCCCCAGTGATTCTCAGGCTGAAGTTTAAGAGCCACTACAATGGATACTATCTGTCTGTAGCAAGCAGCTACTGATAAAGTATATGAGCCATGGAAAACATCCAAGTTCAATCAAGTTAGGGAAGTTTATTCCCAGGAATATAAAACCTAAAATCTAATTAACCTTAACATAACATGACTGTCTGAAGTGGTGGCAGAATAAAAAGTCTGCAGGAAGCATTTTAAAAAACAAAACTGGGTGGCTGGGCATGGTGGCTCATGCTGTAATACCAGCACTTGGGAGGCTGAGGCAGGAGGATCATCATAAATTCAAGGCTCAAGGCCAGCCTGGGCTATATAGTGAGTTCAAAGCCAACCTGAACTACATAGTGATAACTTGTCTTACAAAAATAAAAACGGAACTGGGGGCTAGGGGTATAGTTCAGTGGTAGAACCCTTGTCTAGCAAGACCCCGGGTTCAATCCCAAACTGAGGAGGGAGGGAAGGAAAAAGGAGGGAAGGAGGGAGGGAGAGACAGATTGTAGATTAAGAATAAACACCTGTAATGCAGACCAAGAAGAGACAGAATTTTATCACAATGGGTAGAATGGCTCCTTTATGGAATAGAATGGCCCCTCTGCAAGATAATATCTCCCAAGGGACCATTCTGTTAATGAGTTTGGCTTTTTGATATTGCGAAGGAGTGATTCTTCAATTAGCAGACAAATGATCAGCCACTGATATTTTACTTCTATACACATTCATTTTCATGATAAATTAACACATTGGTATTCTGAGTTGTCTAATGAACACTTGTGAGGCTGGTATTTCTACATTTATTTAGTTGGCATAAATCTGCTCTGAGGACACCACTCCTAGGAAGACTGCTAAAATGTTGGTTCCTGAATACATATTATTAGTAACTGAAACCTTCTAAATTGTTTGGTGAAGTCCTGCTTCACCAAATAGCACCCATATGACATATTTCTTTTAGGGGGAAATGCTTTCCAAGACCAAAGTGTTTTAAATAAGTCATATTATTCACCCATATATATATATTTTTTTTATGTGCAGCATATACAAATCTGCCCGAAACGCCAATATATTTCTAAAGAAAATACTTACATTCATCAACAGGAGGAGGAGAAAGCTTCTTAACTGCTATAACTAGCTTCTTTGGCTTTCCACCAATGATCTGGTTCTCTGGTATCTATTTTCAGTTGCTATCTAGAATATATTTTTTGATCCAGTAATTGGAATAATAATTGCTAAGAGCCTTGTGAGAAAAGTGCCAAAGAGAGACCTGCAAAGCATTAGAAGCAAGGAAGGCTTGCCCAAGATAATTCCTTTCCCTTTCCTGCAGCAAAATGATGGGCAAACAAAAGCCTACTGGCCATGCTGTGCTGCCAAACGCTCAGACCTCCCATCCGAGCACCATGAAAGGCCCTGCGATGACTCCCGTAGCTCTTGTGCACTTCTGACCCAACACTTCCTTCCACTCCAGGCCTGACCCTTCCATCTTAGTATCACAAGTAACTGAGAAATGAGTCCTTTTGGGGTTTAGGAAAAACACATTATGAGGTGTATTTAAAAACTCTCCATGGAAGCCAAAGCTCCAGTCTATGACTCTGGGCAGGACAGCTCTCACATAACGCAAGTTCAACTACATGGAAGCTTTTCGAATCTCTGGAGTCAGCAGAATCCCTTTTATTACACAGAAATCTTGCAAAATAAAAAAGACCTCACTTCATATTAAAATGTGGTATATCTTAGGCATCACAAACATATCGTATTTAAAAGTGAACGCTTGATAGTCTCTCCCAGTCCCATTTCAATGTGGTATCACGGTTTACCCAACTGTTCAAGCTAGACCTGCAGATCATTTTTTACTTATTTATTTGCTATATTCAATTCATCAATAGGATGTCATCTGTTAAATTCTACTATTGATTCTCCTCTCCAGAATGTATCTTTAACCTGTTCACTTTCCAACCCCACTGTCATCGCTCTATCCTAACGACCATCTCTTGCCCAGTTACTGGCATCATCTCCTAACTGGGCAAGCCACTTCTCTTCCCACTCTACTCCAAGCAGCAGCCAAAGTACTGTTTTTAAAAACATAAATCCAGTCACTTGACCCTGCTTCAAAGCTTCAAAGATTTCCTTTTATACTTGGACAAAGTTCAAAATCCCTACCAGGAGCTAACATCCAGAAAGATCAGATTACCTTTCCTTCTCCAAACTCATTTTAAGACAACCTCTGCCCTCACCCACAAAGTTTCAGCCATTCTAAAGCAAGCCCTCTATTGCCTCAAGCCTTTTAAAAACAGTAACAGCTTTATTGAAATATAACTCACATGTCATACAATTAACCCGCTTAACTCATCTGCAGTCACTCTCCATCCTCCCCCAACCCTTGGCCATAGGCAACTACTAATCTCCTTTTGTTCCGATAAATGTTCCTATTCTGGACATTTCATATAAAGGGAATTATACAAGATGTGACCTTTTATGACTAGTTTCTCTCACTTGTCGCAATGTTTTCAAAGCTTATCTGTATTGTAGCATGTACCACTATTTCACTTCAAGCCCCTTCACCTGCACTTGCTTCTACTTCCTCTTTTAAAATAGCTGTCATGGGGGTGGGGATTTAGCTCAGCGGCAAAGCACCTGCCTGGAAAGCGCGAGGTCATGAGTTCGATTCCTGGTACCGGAAGAAAAACAAACAAAAAAATAGCAGTCTTATGACATCTGGAATTTCCTTTAAAACATTCCAGGGACAAAATGGGGAGCAAATATGTGAACCAAGATTGGTAAACATGCTGATAGTCACTGGAGCTAAGGAGTGGGTATATCAGGATCTTTACTTCTATACTTGTGAATGTCTGGAATTCTCCAGAATAAAAAAAAAAAAAAAAAAGAAAGAAAGAAATTTAAGACAGCTTTCTCTCCATCCTTTAAATTTCAGCTTAAATATTATCTCTTCAAAGATGATCTCCCTGGGGCTGGGGATTTAGCCCAGTGGCACAGCTCCTGCCTGGCAAGCGCAAGGTCGTGAGTTCAATTCCTGGTACGGGAAGAAAAACAAAAACAAACAAACAACAAAAAAAGATGACCTCCCTAACTAAGAGGGAATTCTTCATGCTTTCCTTTTTATCGCTTATCACAACCAATGAGCTACATTCTCAGCTCCACAACAGAACTTAAGTTATCAATGTCAATAGATTAATGTCAATAGATTTTGTCATTAATGTCAATAGATTTTTTTTGCCATTGATGTCAATAGATTTTTATGGACTATATAGAAGTACATTTTACAACAGAAATCAATGATTTCTGCAAAGGCATTTGTTCATTTACATTGTTTAGGAAGATCTTTTATGGTTTCCTTGATACTCTGTAACTAGGAAATTTTGTTAAACATCATAAACACTGACAGAGGGGTATTGCTCAGTTGTAAAAGATATGCTTAGCATGCATAAGGCCCTGGGTTTGATCACCAGCAGCAAAAACCCCCATAAAAGAAAAAAACAAAAAAACCATCGACACAGCCAATATGTCCACTTATGGACAAAAGTTTCACAAAGACCACAAAACTCACATTTGTGTGAAATGAAAAATACTGCATACATTAAATGTAAGCAAATGTCTTACATGATACTATCTGATAGACTACTTTCTAGCAGAGATTACTGTATATTCAGCTTGCTAAAGGAAGAACATTTTCATATTCTTTAGTGTAATAGACTATATTTTTCCAGTAGAACAAAATAAAATATCAATATCAATGGGGAATGGATATCAATGGGGAAAATAATTGAATATTTAAATATATATAACATATGTATTTTCAAATCTTACTGTCACATGTAATTCTTTTCCTAATCTACTACTACTATTTCAACTATGTTACTTGTAGTACTTGATCTGCGAAGAGCATACCTCCATCTCCCATCCAAATCTTTAGTTGATGCCTGAGTTTTTTCCTGCTTCCATTACTTGCATCATAAACCCTTCCTCGAAAGCCTGGTGCACCTATGTCTAGGAATCTCACCCCCCGTTTCCAAAGCCATTCATCAAGGCAGCATAGATGACCCTGCAGCCAACTTCTCCTTCTCAACTGGCCCATGCATACACTCAGGGATATATGCTCCAAGCGTCTGGGCACAAGCTGACCTCTAAGTTTTCTTCTAAATTGAATGTCATAGTAAAATGCTTTGCTTTCCATTCCACTCCATCATCCAAATAGTTCCTGAAGTTCTACCTATTCCAGGAAGCTTTTCCAGGTATTTCAGGAGAGGTATAAGATCCCACTAGTCTAATTCTTGTTGACAGAACTCAAAATGTCCAAATATATTTCCATTACTTTCTATTTCTAAAAAATGTACCATCATGTCTATGTAAAACAAAATATGATTATAGCTAAAGCTCTATTCTTAATCACACAACAAAGCAACATCAGCAAGTTTACTTTTTATGCTTTTGTGGGGGGCAAGTCTAAGTGTTAACTGGAAGAAAGATCAAATGTTAATTCAATCTTGATCACACGAATAAATGAATATGAGGAAGCGTTTCAGTTGATCAAAATTATACTATGCAGGGTTGGCCTAAACAAGCATCTCTTTGGGAATGAGGGTGTTATGTATGAGGTATACCCACCTCATCCTACACTGTTACATAATTACATTTAAGGAAAATCATCTTTCTCCTTTTTCAATAGTGAGAACAAAGGATTAAATAAAAACACAGACTAAATATTTTTGCCCACAAATACGCAGCCTTTTAGTGTTTGCTCCCCTTCCTTTCATTCCCTTTTTTAATCTATAACCCTTACACTGCAGACTTATAGAGAGAACAGGGACCAAGTAATACAGTAGTTGCCTAGCATGCTGTGGGCCCTGGGTGGGTTCGATTCCCAGCACCACAAAAAAATGAAAAGACAGAAATACGACAGCAGGGATGAAATCCTTCTACGCAGTATTTAACATAGCATTTGATGCAAAGAAGATCACAGCATTAGAAAATAATAAAGTTAAACCTTACAAACAGATATGGAGAAAGAAATATGGAAAAAGTTTTTCCATTTTTCCAAGAGTTTAGAAACTACTGATGATTTTATATTCTTTGCGTCTAACATTTAATATGCCATTATTTATTAAAAATAATTTTTATTTTAAAATTTTTTCTATAGACAGAGTCTCACAATGTTGCCCAGGCTGGCCCAGAACTCCTGGGCTTAAGCAATCTACTGCCCCAGCCTCTATAGTAGCTAGGACCAGAGGCCTTTGCCACTGCACTCAGAAAAAAAGATTTTTAAAAAAAATACGATGCAGCCAGGCATGGTGGTACAAACCTGTAATACCAGCCCTTGGGAGGCTGAGGCGTAGGGATTGTCCCAAGTGTGACCTAGCCTGGGCTACACAGTGAATTCAAGCCCAGCCTGGACTATATAGTGAAACCCTGTCTCAAAAAATTAAATAAAGTAAAAAAATAAGATGCTAAGGGTTTATTCAAGATAATCCTATCAACAAGCATTTCATAAGAACTAACTATACATACAGCACAGAATTAGGCACAGTAGATACTGTCCTCAAAGAACTTATCTCCAGTTGAAAATTCAAAGCATACAGAAAAGAGGAAAAAAATGCAAGGCAGCAAAAGTAGAGAAAACCACTACCTTTAAGACCCCTGGGCAAGGCTTCCTAGAAAGTATAAAGCTTGAATTTGGCTTGAACTAGTAAAGAACAGGTCTTAGATAGGTAGATGAGAGAACTTGTGGGAAGGTACATGGACTGGGGAGGGGAAAATAAGGTGGGAAAATGGAGACAATGAGGCTGGAAAAACAGGGAGGGGCCAAATCACAGGAAGAATGGGGGAACATGGACAAAGTGGTGTTTCAGAAAGATGAGGCAGTAGAGATGAAACAGCAGAAATGAAAGCAACAGAAAAGAGAAGGACAAACCTAACTAGACAGAAAATCTCAACAAAGCTGGTGACTGATCAGAATGTGAGGAGAGGTCAGTCCCTGCTGTCCACTCTCCAGATGGTGCCTATTTTCCATGTAAAATGGCCTATGCCCTTTCTTTCCTGGCAGTGTTCATTTTTCTAGCAATGCTGGGCGGGGGAGTATGGTACAATATAATTTTAAGACTATCTCTGGGTTTTAACTTTATTAACTTAAAAATAAGAAATGCAAAAAATTCAATGGTATTTATTTCCATGACTGAAAAATAATCAAGTACACAAATGCAATGATATTGAAAGCAAAAGTGAATGCTGTATATGATTCCGCCATGCATATTAGGTTCTGCAAATATTCATTCTTTCTACAAGTACTATACTACAGAATAAATAATAAAATACTATGAATTTAACATCATTTTCTTTTCATGAGAACTACACAAATCAGTGACAGCCTGATGGGTAGTAAACATTGGCAAACAGGGAAACAGTTGGGCCTGGGGGTACATGCCTGTAATCCCAGGATTTGGGATGCTGAGGCAGGATGATTGCTGTCAGTTCTAGAGCAGCTGGGGCTACATAGTGAGTTCAAGACCAGTCTGAACTACATAGTCAGACTGTGTATCAAAAAAACAAAACAAAACAAAACAAAAAAAAAAAGAAGAGGAAAGAAAAGAGATTTTAATTTTAATCTTAGGTCTCACATTAACTTGAGGTCACACAGCAAATAAAGTACTTTTCCCCCCCAACTTCTACAAATAAGTGCCAAATTATAATACATTTGTGGACTGCCTTTGATTTGCACATACAGGTTTTCCTCTCCTTTTTTTAAAAAAAAATTAAACTTCACTAATATTCTGCAGTTGAACAAAATTGGTTTTATTAACTCATAATTTTCAGATGAGGACAATAGATCTAAATGATAAGGCAATTATTACAATCTAATTATTTGGTCTAAAACCCCATATTCTTTCCACAATATTAGGCTTCTCTTTTGTCATTTCATAAAATTACATGAAAAATTACAGATATGGAAATGCTTAGAAAGGTTACAGCATTACCCCACTGAAAACTAGACTACTTTGTTGAGGTGTTGCCAGGAGAGTTTGCAGGTTTTACAGGGACACAGACTATTTTGAAGCATCTCTTTAAGTAAGGAACACAAAAATTATAGGTAAAGAGTTTGGAAGGGGCCCATCAAAAAGAAAGTCCTTGAAATTTAGCCTCAGTATAAATATGTTCCTGGGTGTAATAAAAAATATTCACTAGCCAATACAGATAACATCAAAAATTGTCCTCTAAAATCTAATGTCTGCTTCCAAGTAATATGAAAAGGACACAGTGGATACAAAGCAGAAAAATACGTATGCTTGGCCTTTGTTTCTTCACATTCATTCACTATAAGCGATACTAAGAAAAAATCTACAGGTAGAAATAATCTTTGCCTCATCTTTATTAGGATTTAAACAACAAATTACCAACAGACAGCCAAAACTAATTAATATGAGAATAATAAGAAAATTACTTTGGTGAAATAATTAAGCTAGAACATCACAACATACAATAATTATTATTTCACACACAGGTATGAACACACACACACACACATACACACACTCATATTTACTCACAATTTGGCAAGCAAAAGAGCTCATTAAAAAAAATTTACCTCGTCTCCGCCCATAGCTCCTGGCTGCATGTAAACACAGAAGAAAACCATGGGTATTTGTATTAAAATAGTGAATTTAGAAATAAAAAAGTATTCACACCTACCTTTTCTAAGTATTCTTGGAATTATTAATCTGGAGATACTGTTCAACTTGACTGCAAACATTTTTTTTTAAGAAAACCTTTATGAAAGTATAAACTAGATCACAACTTTAAAGGGAAATTCAACTGGATGTGGTAGCCACTGGAACAGGTAAAATGGGTACTTCAGTTTCATAAGTCTTACAAGAATTTTTATTGGGATCTATTATCTATATCAGAAAACTTGTTTAAACAATTCTGACTTATAAGTCTCCACCTGTATTTTACATTACTACCAGACATCAATCACTTAAAGCAAAAAAATCCACTTCAAACAACTAAAAATTTTGGCATACAGTGGTCACTCTGAATTTCTTATGCTTTACACATATATATCACTTCATAAATTCCAAAAACTGTATAAAAATCGTATACAATTTGCTCTTGCTTTACAGAATGTTTCTGTAAAATTTTCAGTGAAGAATCTCTCACTTTCTCCACTTACTTTCCACATCATGTCACAGATAGGAAAAAACGCTATTTTTAGTGTCTATTAAATGAACTGAAAAGATAGAATTATGGTACTGGCATCTAGGCCATTCTTAATAATAGAGTACTTTGAAGGTGTACTTCAAAACTCCAGGCCAGCGATGGCAAATACTTTGGAGCTTTCAATGATACAAAGAGCCCACTGCAGCAGAAGTGCCACAGTTTCACCAGCACTGCTCTAGGCCCACAAATACTGCACCCTGTTACAATGCTTCACAGGCTATTCCACGTTATCATATATCACTAAGAAATCCTGTTGCCTCAAATGATTTTCAGTGTTAAAAGTTTCTCACATTTGAAACCTCAGATTCTACAAAAATAAATGAGAGCTCCATGTAAGCTATTTTTTTAAAGTGTTAAATGTCATAAAATAAGAAGAATAACTTGGAATTACATTTGTAGTATGAGATAGTAAGCAGTAAATAAAGCAATTTCTTCCCTAAGAAAAGAATTCAGACTTTTCAGCCAAGTAGTCAAAATACAAGATGTGATAAAAAAATATGGTGAATGCTATTGCCAAGTTCCGTCCAATGGAACAGCAGGCTCATAAAACATCCACCTTTTTCACCAGATCTGGCACCATGCAACTTCTGACCCTTTCTCCAAAGTCAAAATGACCATGAAAGTTAAACATTTTGAATTGTTTCAGAACATCAAGGCAGCCATGATAGTGCAACTAAAGACTCATGAAATAGGACTTCTGCTTTCTACTGTTGTTTATTTGTTTGTTTGTTTTTTGGAGACCAGGTCTCGATACATAGTTCAGCCTGGCCTTGAACTCACTATGCAGCCCAGGCTGGCCTCATACTCACAGCAATTCTCCTGCCTCAGCCTCTCAAGTTCAGAGATTATAGGCATGTGCCACCACACCCAGCCTACTTTTCTTCAGACATTATACTGGCCTTCAGCTCCATACCTTTAATCTATTCACTTTCCCACCACTCAAATATTAAGAAGGATTTCACATTTCTCCAGAAAAAAAATACAAATAGCCAATAAATACATGAAAAAATTGTCAGCATCTTTGGCCATTAGAGAAATGCAAATCAAAACAACACTGAGATTCCACCTTACTCCAGTAAGAACGGCCATTTTATCAAGGACTTAAAAATCATCAAATGCTGTTGGGGGAAAAAGGAACCCTTCTGCATTGCTTGTGGGAATGTAAACCTGACAATCACATTGAAAATCTGTATAGAGATTACTTAATAAACTAAAAATAGCATTAAAGAGAAAGTATTGTGTTTTTGTTTGTTTCCTCTTTGTAAGAGTTTTTTTGTCTATAACTTGTATTCTGAGTAATATTTTGGCCATTAACATTATATTGTTATTCTCTATTTTGTCATGAAATTTTATTTTTTCATAGAAATAAGACTGCTTTTTTATATTTTCTTAATAAAAAAATCTAAAAGTAAAAATTCTACTTGACCCAACTCTACCTCTCCTGAATTTCTTTCCCAAAGAGCTAAAGTCATCATATTACAGCAATACACCCACACCCATGTTTATAGCAGCACAACTCACAATTAGGGAATTCAAAGAAGTGACCTAGTGGCCCCTCAAGAAGTGAACAGATAAAGAAAGTGAGGCATATTTGCACAGTGGAGGTGTATAAATTTGAGTCATCTGTAGGAAAATGGATGGAGTTTGAGACTATAATTCTAAATGAAATAAGTCCATTGCAAGAGGTTAAGTGTCACATGATTTCTCTAACATGAAAGACCCAAAATATAAATAATTTGAAGACCAAAATAAAAAACCCATGTTAAGAAACAGGGAGGTATACTCTGTAAAAATGGGAAGGGGATGGTAAGGAAAAGGGGCAAAAAGGGGAGGATGGGAGTGGCAGAGGAGTGAAAATAACCAAGATGCAATATGTATATGTATTAAACCCAAGCTGGATATAACCACTACGTATCACAAACATATACTAATAAAACTTCTTAAGAAGGATTATATAGTTCAAGCCCTACTTTTCCTTGACTTTGCCCATACTACAAATTTGAATGAAAAAAATTTCTTCTGAGTTTACATAGCAATTACTGTTTACATCACCTAGAGGATACATTCCAAAAAAAACATTTAAGGGACTCATACTTTTTATTATTTGGAACCAGATAGAATTCATCTTCCAAAATCAAGTATAAGTGGTATTTAGCTTCCTAGCTTGACCCCCAAAAAAGCTTGTTTCAATATGAATGAATACTAACAGACAGCACTTAGATGAAATAAGTTTTGACATCCTATCATTTGTCTCTCTGTGCCTTCCCCTACCCCCAGTGATGTCATGCTGTGACACCCTCTACTGAGAGGAAGTAAACTCTGCATTTCAAAATTGCTCATCTCTCTCCCAAAGAATAAATTTCTATTTTTCTCATTATCTCTGATTTCTGGCCAGATATTCAATGAAAAAGAATCTGATTGCAACACTAAGGTACAAATGACTCACTGAATCTTAGCATCCCTTCAGGATAAGTAAGTTTTCAACTACCAAAACAGTGATACAGACAGGTTTGAGGGTGGGGAACAGTGTCCAGGAATGGGGATAGGAGGAGAGCTGTAAAAGACCCATCTAAGAGTTTTAATCAAAGCTTCCTTAAGAAATTCATTTTTATCAATTCCTCTTTCACCATTTCTGAACAAACACTGTAAATGGTTCATGATGTAGCCTGGGACTCTGATATCAAGGAAGCAAGACGGCATACAGAGTAGGCAGCCAATTTAAACAGTGATCTCAGATGCTTGTTCATCACTTGTTAAGGAATTTAATTATATGCTACTTTGTTCCTGATTTCAATATCTTATTTATGATCCCTATGATTACTATTATAGCAGCTAAAACTTAATGAGTTTTAAGTTTTAAAGCACTTTAATAAGTGCTTACTAAGTGCCAGAAACAGTCCAAAATGCTTTAGACATATTACTATCACTTAATAAGCACAGAACTTTATAAGTATTATTATTAGCCTTTTCTTTCAAACGAGGAGAATGGGACACAGAAAGTTTAAATATCTTGTCCAAGAGAGACCAGATAGAATATGGAATTTGGAATATAAATCTAAGTGGTCTGGCTTCAGAATTTGTACTTTTAACCACCTTGTTATCCTGTTAAATTTCTAAGAGGCAAGATCCATGTCTCATCCTTTTTTTCTGAGGTGAAGTGTCACTGTGTAGGCCAGGCTGGCCTAGAATTTATAGCAATCCTCCTGCCTCCACCTCCCGAGCACTGGGACTACAGGCGTGTGCCACCATGCCCTGCACTTTACCCTTACTAATATCTTCTAATGAACCTGGCAAAATGGTCTATTCCAAGTTGGTACTCAAAAAATATAGCTTTTTAGCTGAGTGAACAATCAGGGAGGGAAGTGTTATCATTTAGACCTAAAACGTCCCCCCAAAGCCTCATGGGTGTGGAGCGTGAATGCACCTAGGGGCACTGTACTGTACGCATCTGTGGATTAGGCCACTCATGAGTTCAGTGGTTAAATGTGCTGTTAGGAGCTAGGGGCGGTTGGAGGTGGGTCGTGATGGCTTTGGGGTTGCAACCCGGAAGGGTTTACTCCTGTCCCTGGCGCCTGCTCTCTCTCTTGCTGGCTGCCTGGGTCGAGCACCTTTTGCTGCATCAAAGCCTTCCTTTTCCTGTCTTGGAGCCAGCTGCCCATGGACTGAAACCATGGCCAAAACAAATCTCTTCTAAGCTGAAGGTGTCAGGTATTTTGTCCCAGTGACAAGAAAGCGGCTAAGAAGAAATATATGCCTTGATGGTCTTTAGAATATAAGACTGTGGGAGTTTAGAACTTAATCAAGTTGGTTACATAAAGATCATTTACAAATAATTTAATTAGGGTCAAACCCTTCTCTTAGAGAGAGGTAATAAAGTGAATACCAATGAGAGAAATTTAGGTATACAAAAGTAGTATTTTACCCTGGGTATAAATAGAGCTTTAAAATAAGAACTGTTGCTGGGTGTGGTGGCGCATGCCTGTAATCTCAGCACTTGGAAGGCTGAGGCAGAAGACTGCATGAGTTTAAGGCCAGCCTGGCCTACACAGTGAGTCCAGGCCAGCCTGAACTACATGGCAAGACCCTGTCTCAAAAAAAGAAGAAAAAAGAAAAAAAACACTATTGAATGTACAAACGTACATGCACCAGTACAAAATCTCATATAGGAAAAAAAAAAGGAGCACTGCAACTAATTCCATCTTTATTATATACTATCAATGCTAGGATGCAGTTAGATATACAAAGATGCAGCCTGGCACGGTAGCACAGGCATGCAGTACCAGTACCCTAGGAGGATGAGGCAGGAGAATCACAAGAATAAGCTCAGCCAGAGCAACTCAGTAAAACCATGACTCAAAATAAAAAACAAAAAGGGCTGAGATGTATCTCAATGTGAAGGCCCTGGGTTCAATCCCCAGTACCCTCACAAAAATATGTAATACTGTTTCTATGTGAGATCTACTTCCTCCAAAACTTTAGAACCCAGAGCCTGGCACACGCTAGGAAGAGGATCTACCACTGAGGTGCATTCATATCTTTCAAATTTTATTTTAAACAGTGTTTCATTAAGTTGTCCAGGCTGGCCTCACACTTGTGATCTTCCTTCTTCAGTCTCCCAAGTAGCTGGGTTTACAAGTGTAGTGGGTTTATCAATTATCACTTTTTTTTTTTTTTTTGGTCGTCTTGAGACTGGATCTCACTATGTAGTTCAGGCTGGCCTTGAGCTCACTTTGTAGCCCAGGCTGGTCTTGAACTTGCAACGATCCTCCTGCTTCAGCCTCCCAAGTGCTGGGATTACAGGCATGCACCACCATGCCCAGCTCAATTATCACCATTCTTAAAGATAAAATTATTTTACTGATTCATATATATTAAACAATTTATAGATTTCATAAAAAGTATACCTAATTTTTATGAAATTATACCTAATTCAAGGTTATATTTAACATTGGCCAGCGATATGACCAGAGGAGAGCCTAAATGGGGAGTTTCTAGGATATTGGTGAAGTTTGGTCTTGATGTGGGTACTAGTTACATGGCTGTGCATGATTTGTTATGATATATTGTATGATATACATCGTACATATAAACATTATGTATGATTTATGTGCCGCTTGGTGCATATACTTGAATAGTTTAAAAACAAAACACTACAAATATTTTAGATTAGTTTACTCATTATAAAATTAATGCAGAAAACCCCCAAGTGCTAACATTTTTGAAGCTTTTAAATTATCAATGAGAATAATCAAAAGTTGATAAAAGCATTACTTATTTTCAGCTCATCAGAATATTAAAAGGTACGTGCATTTTGCATAGAAAATGCAAGATTTATTCTAAGACTAAGTCTGCATGGTCAGTGATTAGTATATTCTGTTTGGTTTGTTTGTTTGTTTGTTTGTAGTGATGGAGATTAAACCAAGGGCCTCACACATATTAGGCAAGCACTAAAACTGGACCAACTCCCACCCCTGGCTATCGTATTCTGAATGGAACTGTCAAATTAATGGTATGATGTTTTGTTGGTCATATAAGGCAACATAAAATAGATTATGTACTATTCCTTATGACTTTGTCTGCACTATTTTAAATGGCTGTACTCATAAATGTGATTTCCCAAAGCAGTGCATGTTATAATCTCTTATTTGATTTTTAACACTTTGCTTTTTAGAGCTTTTGTTGTTGTTCACAGCAAAATTGGGAGGAAGGTACAAAAAGTTTTCCTTATGGTACCTTCTACCCTCATACATATATATTCTTTCCCCTTATCAACCTCCTCCACCAGAGTTATACATTTGTTATAACTGATAAATATACATTAACTCATGATAGCCACCCAAAATCTATACTTTACATAAGGGTTGATTCTTGGTGTTATATATAGTATAGGTTTTCACAACGGTGTCCACCATTACAGTACAATTTAACTATCTTAATAACGCATCTTCTGTTTATCACCCTCCTAAACCTTTAACCCCTAGCAACCACTGATTGTCTCCACAGCTTTGCCTTTTTCATAATATCATATAGTTGAAATTATGCGGTCTGGAGTCTTTCAGATTGGCTTCTTTCACTTACTAATTTGCATAACATTTCTCCATGTGTTGTCATAATTTGATAGCTCATTTCCTTTTAGTATTGAGTGATCTATTTTCTAAATTTACTATAGTTTAGGCTGTGACCCTTTCACAAGTCTGCTCTGTACTTTGCAGAGCATACTGATTTTCTATTTCTTTTCCTACTTTAGTTGGCCTACCTTTAATTCCTTTAATAAATGTAAAACGTCTTGTTAAAATTAATCAATTAATAATTTTCTACAGTTTATCCATTCACCTAAATACATCTTGGTTGTTTCCATGTCTTGGTAATTATGAATAAAGGTGTCAGAACACCCATGTGCAGGTTGTGGTTGGATATGTTTTCAATTCCTTTGATAAATACCAAGGAGTACACTTGCTGATCATGGTATGTTTAATTTTGTGAGAACGCCACACTGGTTTAGTTTTTAAATCTAAACTAATTCTCCTGACACATGGATTCACCCACATTTGCTGAAGTTTCTCTAAGCAAAGTAACTTATACACAAAATCCACCAGTTCAAAACGTGATGAAGAAAAAAAAGTCAAGGAGAGGGAGAGGGAGAGGGAATGAGAAATGGAGAGAGAGAAGTGGAAATATTTGTCAAGACTACTAAAAATCAGTGTGGGGGCAAATTGTTACTTAATTACTTTCCTTGAAATAAAATTGGTTTTTGTAAAATACCTTTAATACTTATTTTTGGATTACATAGGCAAAACTAAATTATATTCAAACATTTAATGTTGCTTTTCAGCTTCCACCTGAGTATTAATCATGCAAAAATTCCACCTAAAATAGACTAAGGTAGGACTCAAATGTCCCCTTTTGACTCAGTAAACTGAATTTCCAAAGGGTAAGGGTTATAGAGATTGTCCCTAAATGTTCCCCCTATATCTTTGTCTTTGTAATGGCAGGTAAGATATCTTTAGAACAATTATTCAGGCAAATTATAATTGAAAAAATCAACTTCTCCACAAATAGCAAAAATATAGCAGGTAAAAAAGGATGCTTAAAGGGGCATGTTCATGTGCTACATTCATATAAATTATTTAGTCATTTTAAAACTTCTTCCTTCCCTTCTCTCTTTGATATTTACCCATCTTTCTCAGGAAAATCTTTCCATTTCATTTGTAGAACTAAAAAGTAACACTAATGACTGACAAGTACAATATTAACACTGCTAAGGCACTTTGTAAAGGAAAAGGAATATCACAACATATTATATATTCTTAATTTTAGGACTATGTAGCTAAAAAACAAAGGATAACTGACTGATAATTTACCATGCTCCAGGCACTATATGCTAAGTGCTTAACAGGACTTGACTAATGCCCACAGCAACTATCATTATGACAGAGACAGAAGGGAGGTAAAGTCCTAAAAATTCTAATCACATACAGTATTTTGTATGTTATCTGACTGAACTGTCCAAATCAGTCTGAAGTTGCCTGCTACAAAGATATGCATTTAAATATTTAACATCTGTTTTTAATAAACCATTTTCTCTGAACCACTATATCAAAATCTCATGATGTCTCTTTAAACTTTATAAATAATCAATTTCATTGCCAATTCTACATTTCTCAGCCCCAAATAATGTAGAGAATTATACAGGGTGAAGACTAGGTAAACAAAAATGGATGTTGGTGTGCTCAGAAATCTACTCAGAACCAAAGGCTGGGCCCTTCATCAGTATTCCTTATCTCCTTCCTATCACAAGGCTCTTATCAAGCAGGAAAAAGGCTTCTTCAGTGGAAGAAAGTTATGAAAAAGTGCTGGGTTGGCAGTTTGGGAAGGACTCCACAGCACGAAGACTTGCCTCATCCCTGCCCTGACCCCTCAAAATTAACTTGCTCTGGACTGGATTTGGGAAAATTTCAGAAAACAATGAAAGCAGACCAAGTGCTGAGGGGAAAGAAAGGATATAAGGAAATGTACAGAACTGCATGACTGCTTGATTCCTTCATACTTGGGTAGAATGGATTCGTTATTACAAAGGTGGGAGTTGTGGCAGGAGGTAGGGAGCCCCTTGAACTCTCAAGAAGTAACTACTTCTTGAGAAGTAACTACTTGAGTACTCTCAAGAAGTTACTCAAGGGATGAGTAACTAATTCTCATCCCTTCTATCCACTCTTTCTTTATCCCCTAAATTATGCTTTATTATGGGAAAGTAGCACATTTCCAAAAGGGGTCAAATTTGCTTTCAGAACACAGTCTCCTTTGTTGGTAGAAAGAATCTAAACTGCACTTTTGCTCAGGTCTTTACTACTTGCAGAATGGGAGTATGAGACTTTAGCAAAGACTAGGTGTGCAAAATTACAATTCACCCCAAACCAATTAAGTTATAGTCTCTTGTCAGATAGGGTCATGTGATAAGGACAGGTACACTGCACACTTAACCTTATCACTTTTAATAAAGAGAGGTTATGGTGTCCATTTAAAATTTTTTTAAAACCCACAGGTAATATCCCCCCAGATCATTTAGCAAATAAACAATAGATTCGAGATTTAAACTCAGATATGTCCCCCCACACACACACCTCAAATTGCATTATTTCCTACCCTGGGCTTGGAGGAGAAACTAGTAAGATAACAAAGGTATATATACGTGGAGGGTAACAATAAGAGGAGGAGGAGCAAGAAGAGGAGGTGGAAGAGGAGGAAGAGGAAAAGGAGAAGGAAAAGGAAGAAGAAAAGGAGGAGGAAGAGGAGGAGGAAAGGAAGAAGAAAGGAGGAGAAGGAAGAGAAAGATGCGGAGAAGAAAGAAGTTGGAGGAGGAAGAGAAGGTGGAGAAGGAGGAAGTGGAAGAGGAAAAGAAGGAAGAAGTTGGGGAGGAAGAGGAGGAAAAGGAGGAGAAAGAGGAGGTGGAAGAGGAAGAAGTGGAGGAGGAGGAAGAAGGGAGGAGAAGGAAGAGGAGGAGGAGGAAGAGGACAAAGCTTCATCTATATAAATTTAAACAGGGACAATTTTGCACACCAAATCTTTTTTTGTTCAAGTCTCTTACTGTCATTCTGGAAATAGTAAAGACCTGAAGGGAAGTGTAGTTTAAATTCTTGCTGCTGGGCAACCCATTTGGGACTCCTCCTGTCTCTCAGGAGCTATTCCTATTCCCCATTCTCCCATTCCGATTTCCCATTCCTTTTCTCCAATAAATTTTCCGACTCTTAACCTCCACTGTTCCTTAGAATTCATTCTTCAACTTCAGGGAATACAAATGGGTTTTGGGGGGGGCACTGGGAATAACTCAGGACTTTGCACTTGCCAGGCAGGCATTTGTGCTGCTGAGCTACATCTCTGGCCCACAACTCTTAAAAAATATATAAAATAAAATAAGCTACGGCTGCTACCAAGGGGGACTGTGTTTTGAAAGCAAAATTGACCACTTTTGGAAACGTGTTAGTTCCCCATAATACATAAAGTATAATTTAGCTAACTGTTAGAAAAGGTTTACATGAAACTTGAGAGACCTTTCCAGGATAAAATGATATTGGAGTAAGTGGCTGGTAGACAGAAAGTGGAAGTACTGAGTCATATGCCAGTTCTGCTTTTAATTATTGCAGGAACTTCCACACTACTTACTGTAATGATTGTACTAACTTATTTTCCTAACTGTGTAAGAGTTTCCTTTTTCCTGCATCCTTACCAACACTTTTTTTTTTTTTTGTCTTTTTGAGACAGGGTCTCGCTGTGCAGTTCAGGCTGGCCTTGTGCTCACTTTGTAGCCCAGGCTGGCCTTGAATTCACAGCGATCCTCCTGTCTCAGCCTTCTGAGTGCTGGGATTACAGGCATGCACCACCACGCCAGCCCAACACTTGTTATCTTTTTGAGTTTTTGACAGTAGCCATTCCAAGTAGAATAAAGTGCTATTTCTTTGTGATTTGATTTGTAATTCTCTGGTGACTAGGGGTAGTGAGCATCTTTTTCAATATACCATTGGCCATTTGTATGTCTTCTTGTGAGAAATTTTAAATGAAGTTGTTTGCTAATTTTTTAATGTTTACTTTTTGTTGTTTGCTAGGAATTGAGTTTCTTATATATTCTTATATGTATTTTTATATATTTGACCCCTTGTCAAAATACCATTTACAAATATTCTCTCTCATTTTGTAGGTAGTCTCTTTACTCTGTTGACAAACAGGATTTTGAATATTCTCACTCCAAAGAGATTATAAATGTTTGAGGTGATGATGGATATGTTAATTATCCTGATCTGATTATTACACAATAGTTGCATGTTTCAAAACATCACACTGAAGACAGGTGTGGTGGCTCATGCCTGTGATCCTACACTTGGGGGGCTGAGGAAAGAGGACTGTCATGAATTTGAGGCCACCCTGAACTATATACATTGAGTTCAAGGCCAGCCTGAACTACATATAGAGACACTGTTTCAAAAAAACAAAAAATACCCCCCCAAAAACCCCAAATCAAATCACATTGTAACCTGTAAACATGTACAATTACATATTCTGTAAATTATCAATGAAGAATTTTGCCTTTCCAAACATCAATACTACAGAAAAGGATAAATATCAAAATATTTTTCTGTTGATTTTTTTTTTTCAGTACAGGGTCTTGTTGTATAGTTCAGGCTGGCCTTGAACTCACTGTGTAGCCCAGACTGGCCTCAAACCCATGGTGATCTCCTCCTGCTTCTGTCTCTCAAGTACTGGGATTACAGGTGTGCACCATCACACCTGGCTTTTATGTTGATCCTTGTTGAGTTATACTTGCCATTGTGAGATCACTAAAGGCCTATCTTAACCTCTGAAATATTTAAAGGATTAAGCTCTGAAATTTAAGATAAGTTCATTACAAGTATGGTGAATGCTATTAACACAGGAAGTCCAAGTTATACTGCCTGCGCCAGTGGAAAAAAACAAACACAGAAGCCCATAGGGAAAAGTAACTTTTCAGTTTCCTAAATTTTATTAACTGTGCTGATCTGACCTGAATCCTGTCACTTGAGACATATCAACACACAAAGAATTTCTTCCAAAATCTAATAGCATCAGTCAAGAATATTTCAAATTTCACTTATTTACAATGTTCAAACATCAAGCTATGAAAACTGGTTGACACTTATATTTTTCAGGAAAAGAGTAAGGCAACAAATAATGATAGAAAACATATTTTCCCAAAGACATTTAATTTGCATGTTGGTGTTAAAGTAATAAAAAAAAATAAAATAAACTACTCAAGAAGTATTTAAAGCAAAGGTACAACACAATCTGGAAGAGGAACGGGAGGTTCTATTCCTGCTCCCCCTGGCTGATTCACATGGCTTCTTGCATGTCAGCTTCCCCGATGTGTAAAATGAGATCATCAAAATAAAACAACAATCTCTTAGGTCCCACATTCATGCACCGCATCCATCCAAAAAGTCTTTAACAAGGATTAAATCACTGAACATTATTTATGCCTAGAATTGCTATTTTTCATTTCAATTAGCCATTATTTATAATATATTCATATCACAGTTATAGTTTACTTCCAAATCTGCTCAGTAGCAGGAGCCGCACTGAACTGGGCGTGACAGTGCGTACCTACAATCTCAACACTTGAAGGCTGAGGAGCATGAGCCTGAAGCCAGCCTGGACCACAAGCAAATTTCAGGCAAACCTAGACTACTAGCCAGACCCAGTCAAGAAAAGACAGAAGGCAGAAGGCAGAGGGGAGGGAAAGAGGGAAGGGAAGGGGAAGGAGAAGGAGAGGGGAGAAAGAGTAGTACTAAAGCTTGTCTTCAGTAAATTCAAAATCTCAGAAAAAGTCTTCAACCTGAGAATTTCAGAATAATTCCAGCATTATCTTATTGTACTGTTAACAAATTATTTATAGCCAGAGTGAGCAAAAATAACAACGTGCTCTTCAAATTTTGGAAAATTTCATGTGGAATTCTAGCAGAGCTAGCTCTCTGCACATTCCGGCATTAACGAGTCATGTGCTCTGTTCCCGTTCTGCCACTTGCTCTCAGCTGAGCCTTTCTGCAAGGAGTTCCTACTCAGCAAAGCATACCAGGGAGGGAGAGGAGAGGTTCTGTAGGAGGTTCCCCACACAAACCTTCATACTGATGTCATACACATTTTGCTTCAACAAATGCATAGGCAGCCCTCAGTTCAAACAGAAATATAAGGAAAACCTTGCAGAATATTTCACAGCATCAATGGCCTGACATAAGAGTCCAGGCATTTGGGTACATCACTTATGTATACATTTCTTTAATAACCAGTGACCTCAGAGCTTCTCAAGCAGGTCTACACCTTTTTAGTTCTTTTGTTGATATTAAAATTTTAAGTCTTCAAATTCTCCAGGTTTTGTTCCAGAACTCTTCAACTTCTAAATGTTTCAGACGTTCTGATTAGGAAGAATAAGGATAAATAATCATCTCTCCCTTGGGGGGGAAGGGGCATTTCAGATATCTTATTCACCTCATAACTTGGAATAGACTAATTATAAAGTTAAAGATCTCAGAAATGGCATGAAAACTTTTAATTTAAATAACACCAAGGGCCGGGCATGGTGGCGTACACCTCTAATTCCAGCACTCCAGAGGCTGAGGCAGGAGGATCGTTGCAAGTTCAAGACCAGCCTGGGCAACAAAGCGCGCTTAAGACCAGCCTGAACTGCAGAGCCAGACCCTGTCTCAAAAAAAAAAAAAAAAAAAAAAAAAAAAAAAGGACAATAACACCAAGGGGAAAAGAGAGGTGGCAAGATGGCAGAGTGCTAAGCAAAAGAGAAAGAACCTCTCCAAGTGCTGCCATCCAAACGCTGCAATATAGCAACGTGGGAAAAATAAGAGGAAGGAGGTGGTCCCCCTGGACCCAGGAAGGAACTGAGGCATGAAGTGAAGCCCATGGAGAGAGTGAAGAGAGAAACTTCAGCGAAGAAGGATGTAGCGGGTGGCGCCTTCTTCCCCAGACACTCCCCGGAGGAGGAGGGGTCGTCCAAATCTGCGGACACACCACACGGCAGACTAATGAGTTACTGTGAAATGAACTCTTGGGAAAATTTCATGGAAATATCTTTTCCCATCTTGCAGCTTGGTTTTTCTCACTCTTTTTTTATTCTTCAGTACAGGGGGTTGAGCCCACGGCCTTTGCACTGAACTAAATCCCCAATCCTTTTCTTTTTTTATTTTGATACAGCGTCTCACTAAGTTGCCAAGTTGCTCAGGTGAGTGCCGGTGATCCCAGAGACCTCCACGGAGAGACACAGCAGTGGAGGGGAGCAGCGGAAGTGAAGGACTGCACTAGCTGTCGGTGAGTGCCGGTGAGTGCCGAGGACTCAGCGGGCCTGTGCGAGAGAGCGATTGGTGGGGAACCATTTTGGAGAGAGACCAATAAAGCTCAAAACTCAGAGCCAACGCACTTCTGGGCAATAAAGGCAAGGCAGGGGGCATCACAATCCCTGACTTGAAATTATACTACACAGCCTCTGTGATTAAAAAAACAAAACAAAAAAAAACCCGGCATGGTACTGGCAAAAAAACAGACCTGAAGATCAATGGAACAGACTAAAAGATGTAAAAACAACTCCAGGCATATTCAGCCACCTTAAATTGACAAAGGGGCCAAACATATACACTGTAAGCCTCTTTAACAAATGGTGCTGGAAAAACTGGCTCTGCAGATATCGAAGGTTAAAATTGGACCCATACCTTTCTCCATGCACTGATTTCAAAATGGATCAAAGATTTAGTTTTGTTTTTTTTTTTTTTTGGATCAAAGATTCAAATATTAAGACAGAAACATTAAATCTGCTGGAAGATAGATGTAGGCAAAGACTTTATGAAGAAAACCCCAATCGAACAGGAACTATCACAAAGAATCAACAACTGGGATCTCATCTTACTAAAAAGCTTTTGCACAGCAAGAGAAACCAGCAACAGAGTGAAGAGACAATCCACAATGTGGGGAAAAAACTGCCGGATGTTCCTCAGGTAAAGGTTTACTATGGAGAACGTATAAAGGACTCAAAAAAATCACACCTCCCAAATTTAAAGACTCAATCCAAAAATGGGTGTGGGAAATGAATACACACTTTTCAGATGAAGAAACGTGAACAGCAAATAAATATATGAAAAAATGTTCCACATCAATGGTCATTCAAGAGATGCAAACTTAAACAACACTGAGATTCTACCTCACCCTGGAAAGAATGGCTATTATCAAGAAATCAACCAATAACAAATGCTGGAGGGGTCGTGGGGAAAAAGGAATTCTTTTCCACTGTTGGTGGGAATGTAGACTGGTACAACCACTGTGGAAATCAGTGTGGAGTTTCCTCAAAAAACTAGAATTGGAGATTCCATTTGACCTTTCTGGGTATCTTCCTATAGAATTAAAAACATCATACCACAGAGATATATGTGCACCATGTTTATAGCAGCACAATTTCTAATAGCTAGATCTTGGAAACGACCCAAATGCTCATCAACTGAGGAATGGATAAAAAGATGTGGTCTTTTTATATAATGGAGTATTATTCAACAATAAAGAAGGATAAACTGGAGACTTTTATAGGTAAATGGATGCAACCTGAGACCATACTCAGAAGTGAAATAAACCAGATGCAAATGTGTAAACATCATATTGTCTCTCTAGTGT
>NW_004955425.1:1035597-1112750 GCF_000276665.1 Chinchilla lanigera | reverse complement strand
TTTTGGTTTTTTCCTCCGGTACCGGGAACCGAACTCACGACCTTGCGCTTGCCAGGCAGGCGCTTTTGCCGCTGAGCTAAATCCCCAGCCCCTTGTTTCTTCTTCTTTAAAATAAAAATTTAAATAAATAACACTGAACCTGTTATTTATAAAGCTACTATCTAAGAAAAAAGAAAAAAAGTTAGTTTCTGGCAGTGTCTTCTCTGAGTAAGATTACCCTCCTAACTTCCCAAATGTAGTAGTACTAATATTTTGCTTGTATATGTGCTTTATCTCATTGGCATCTTATAAAAATGAGGTAGTCAAGAGTGAGTGTCATAATCACACAGATGTAGGTTAGAGAATTGCATAACTAGATGCCATCCTTATTACATGACTCCTCCTTTAAGATCTAAGCACTCATTTTGGTCCTCTGAAAAAAGGGGACAGTATTACTTCTTGAAGCTGTTGTATGTTGTGTCACTGTAGATTTTCTAGTATTTTCTATTAATGGGAACCTTTAATGTGTATAATTGTTGGCCGGCCTTTTTGTTTTTTTGGACAGGGTCTCACTATGTAGTTCAGGCTGGCTTTGAACTCACTATGTAGCCCCTGCTGGTCTTGAACTGATGGCAATCATCCTGCCTCAGCCTCCCAAGTGCTGCAATAGCAGGCCTAGGTTACTTTTTTAACAGCATAATTATTCTGAGAGTCACTGATATTATTGCATGTATTAACAGTTCATTCCTGTTTAATGCTAAATAATATTTCATCGTATGGCTATCCTACAATTTACCTATGCTGTAGTTGAAGGATGTTTGGATTAGTTACCCTTGGGGATATTATAAATCATGCTGCTGTAAACTTTTCTACATGTCTTTGTATGCACATGTTTCCATTTTCTGTCTTGGGTAAATCCCTGGAGAAGTTCTGCAGTATAAGGTATGTTTAACTTTTTAAGTTAAGGACAAACTGCTTTCCAAAGTGGCTGTGACATTCTGAATTTCAAAGAACGTATTACAGCGAGCGGCTGGCCCCAAAGAAGGTGCATATTCCAAAGTAACAGGTGGGAAGTAGCTCATCTAGAGAAAAAGAATCACACAGAAACAGATGGGGATGTATCCCAGGATGGCTGTTCTAGGCTACAAGATGATTTACAGTGCGTGTCCTTAAATTCCATCAGGAAAATGTCTGTCTGTATACAAACAATGTAAGATAAACTCATTTTAGAAATCTGATACAAAGCGCCTGCGAGGCAAGCACAAGGTCCTAAGTTCGATTCCAGGTACTGAAAAAAAAAAAAAAAAAAGAAATCTGATATACAAAGAAAGGAAGATTTTTGTATCAACAAAACTGATGATGCAAGCAACCACAATAGCAGCTCACAAGAGCATTATCTACAAATTAGGCACTATACTAAGCTTTACAACATTTATGTATAGCTACTGTAGTGATCTTTACCTCTCTTTTGTTTTTTTGTTTTTTTGTAGGCCTAGAAATGGAGCCCAGGGGCGCTCTAACACTGAACTGCATCCCCAGCCCTTTTTATTTTGAGCCAGAGTCTTGCTAAATCACTAAGCTGCCCAGGAAGGACTTGAACTTGCTATCATCCTGTCTCAGCTGCAATACTGGGATCAATACTGGGATCAGAGGTGCGTGCCAGCCTGCCCAGCTCATTATCTATCTATCAGTCTCTCTATGGTCTTTTTGAGACAGTTTCTCTGTGTAGCCTAGGCTGGCCTCAAACTCACCAAGATTCTCCTGCCTCAGCCTCCCAAGTGCTGGATGATAGGCATGTGTCACCAAACCTAGCTGTCTCCAGATTAAAGGTGAAATCAGATCTGCTTGTCTCCAAAAAACACTTCTCACGGTTATGCTAATTCATTGCTGCATCACCAGGTTTCACCAGCCTTCAGTGAGCTTGGAAGGTGCCTCACAGGACTGAAAGACCTCTATCCATTAAGCCACACTATTCCTGTGCTTGTCGTTCTGTCCTCATCAAGCAACTTTCTGTTATTTATCTACTTTCCCCAGCCTATTTTCTACTTGGAGAAAGAGGCTCAATCACACTTGCCAGCAGTATCTCCACTCTAAAATGGATACCAGGCATTCTGGTTTTGAACCTTAATTTGACCATACATTTGGCTCACTTGGGCCAGTCAGGGAGATACAAACATCATTTTCCGAGGACCTACATAATCAAGGACAAATAAAGTCAGGTATCAATCCTATAAAAGACCACAGTGTAAAAAGCAAAACCAAAAACACATGCCACTATTAGTGCTAGAAAAACGTGGCTGATGGATCTGGTAGTATATATGTAGCTTCAAGTATTCTCAGCAGTCTCCTACCTTTACCAGCAAGAAAAATAAATAGATTATGCAAGCTTCTAGTGTTTTTGGTATCAGGGTAAAGAAAATGTAATTTTCATAATTATTAGAAAGTTAAAAAATATATTACCTATTTTAGTGGAAAGGGCACCACTGTTTTAAAACTATATTTTGGAAATACTGAAAAGTAGCAGGTTTTATTGATGGACTAGAGTTCCTTCCCTTGTAGCTCCCACTTCATATTCTACAATACTTGAGAACCTAATATTTTGGAGAAATGCCACAATTTAATTGCATCTCTTAGGTTCCATCCCAAAAGCTGGCCTGCTAATTCTTTCTAGATTCAGTCTTGAACAGGAAAATCAGCAGACTCTGGCTTTATATAAACCCTGCCAGTCTTGTCATACTGTCTACAAGTGCACTCCTAATTCCTACTTGTTTTCCCCAGCTGATATCCTACTGTCCTCTCCTAAGCTTCATTTTTTGTCTTCTAGGTAACATCAGGAGAGGCGATTCTCGGTGGAAAGTATAACTGGAACACATGTACTAAATAAAAACACCAAAAAACCAAACAAACAAAGAAGGAAACTAGTCCCTTAAAAGTTCGCAAGTGAGAAAGCTCGCCATGACATCTCTCTTTCCCATCAAGTTAAGAGAGTTGAGAACAGAGAGATTCAGGTTTTGGTGAGGCGAAGAAAGTGAAAGAACGCCAGACGGGGTGGCACAGGCCTGTAATCCCAGCACGTGGAAGAATGAGGTGAGAAGAGTTCTATCAAGGTCAGCCTGAACTACACAGCGGATCCTATCCTAAAGGGGAAGAAAAAAGCAAGGAAAGAAAGTGAAAGATTTTTTTAAGACAGTGAATGGAGGCTTTGAGTAAAAAGTTAGGAAACATTTTGCATAGAAAAAGAGATAAGAAAGAAGGGATTACAACTCATTTCATTTTGATATAAATATAAGTATTTCCTCAACCCCTAAATTTTCTTAGTTTCTTCTTTCCTGAAAAGATAGTTCAACTTCAGTCTAATACCCTCCAATAGTCACAAATTCTAAATTCACAAAAGTTCTGAATTCATCTCAGTTATTCTTATATGAAAATAGAGGAAAAGGAAAAACAACAGACCAGTCACAGGACATTAACTGTTAGGTCAACAAATAATAGGCAAAAAAGAAGACAAAAATACACCACTGCGTTTGTGCATGTGCTCTCTCTCTCTCTATGCGTGTGTGTGTATATGTGTGTGTGTGTGTGTGTGTGTGTGTGTGTGTGTGTGTCACTAGATGAGCTGGGCGCAATTATACAAAAGGGAAGAAAAGTTTTATCACAGCACATAAATCTGTCAAAGCATGCAGGTTCCAAAAGTATCTCCCAAAGAGATATGATCATCTCAAATTGGAGACAACTCTAAAATTAGTCATAGGTGTATGGTTCATATCTAGATGTCTCTCAAGAGCTGCCTGTGCTCATAGGCAGGGCTTGTAGAAGGTGATCGATTACAGGGCAACACAGCTACATGTGATGTTGGGAGGTGAAGTCTCGTCAGAAAAAAGGGTCATTAGGGGCTTCACTGAAGGGGGTACATTCTAGGCCCTTCCACCATGCCTCCAACTACGCAAAGACTATAATGAAGATGGGTATGGTGGCACATGCCTGTAATCTGAGCACTTCAGAGGTTGAGGCAGGACTGCTGTGATTGCAAGGCAGGCCTGGGATACACAGCAAGACCCATCTCAAAAAAAAGAAAAAAAAAAGCGAAAAGACCCTTCCAAAATGTGAGTGAAAATAAACCTCTCCCCTGAGTTGCAGGTATGTGCTATTTTGTCCCAGCAATAAGAAAAGTGACTAAAACAGTAGAAAAGGCAAATGTCAAACTCTGGTTTTTTTTATGATTTATTCTGAGGAGTCAACAGGGTTGTTTAACCTTGGGACTCCACAGAACCATTTGAAAACTAATGTTCTCTCCTACTTGCCATCACACTGCAACTACGTGAAGTTCATTACCGTCTGATATACGTATAAACCAGCACAATGGCCTTTCTGGTACCTTACCCACAAAAGTCACAGCAGCACTGGAGCTACATGCTGAAGGCAGTCACTGAGATTACCTAATCAGTGCCATCCTCTCAGAAATGAGGAAACTGAGGCTAAAAGATTTAAGCAACAGGTACAAAATGGAAAGCACTTAAATATCTATTTATTTAAAAGTACAGAATTGAAGAAAATCAAACCAAAGACCATCAAAACCTTTTTGAAAAATGACTTCTAGTTTCATTTTTTACACAGACAATCACAAATGATGTCCTCTCCTTCTTTCAGGAGACTCACATCATATCAAATTAGGTCTTTTCTCAGATATATTCTAATCGCTTCAGGCAAATACAATGCCATTCTAGTTTTTGTTTGTTTGTTTGTTTGTTTGTTTTGAAACAGGTTCTCACTATGTAGTTCAGGCTGGCCTTGAACTCATTATGTAGCCCAGATTGGCTTTAAACTTGCAGCAATCCTCCTGCTTCAGCCTCCTAAGTACCAGGATTATAGGCATGTACCACCACACCCAGGTTTTTAAAAATTCAACTCTAAATTCCAGTATCTAACTTAAGTCTTTTCACAATTATTCCTGAAGCTCAGCAAATTAAGCATGTTTATTAATTCTCATCCCATTAGACAGAAATTAGAATATAATCTAAATGTAAAGTGACCTTTCTTTTAGAAATTAGAAAATGAGAACCAGGCGTATGGTGCATCCCTGTAATCTCAGCAGCCAGGAGGCTGAGGCAGGAGGACTGCTGCAAGTTCGAGGCCAGCCTGGGCTACATAGTGAATTCAAGGCCAGACTAGACTACATAGTAAGATCCTGTCTCAAAAAAAAAAACAAAAACAAAACAACAACAAAAAAAACCCCACAGAAAATAGTTATTTTGTTGCTCTATAATTTAATTCAACAATTATACTGACTAAACTATCTCCTATCTACAAAGCTTTCAACACCTATAACATGCAAATTTCACTAATGGGAGACTTCTGTATACCCAGCTTAAAACAAATGTCAGCCATTTACCACAATTCATTCGGTCACATTTGTCACCCTACGCCCTCTCCTCAATCTCTCCATTTGCCTCCTTCTTTCACTGCCCCACTCAAATAGCATGGAGCAAAAGTTGGCACACAGGTTCTGTAGTAGCCACAGACAACCCACCAATGAATGGGTGTGGTCCAATAAAACTATTTTGAAAAAACAGGAATTAGGCCAGACTTGGCTTACATGGTTGTAGTATACACCATGGTATGCAGCGGCAATTTCCAAACTTTAGCCTACATCAGACTCACCTATGAGACTTTAATATATAGATTTCTAGGCCTAATCCTTAAAGTTTCTAATTAAGAAAGGCCTGAGACTATGCATTTTTCCTAAGTTCTCTACTGACACTGATGCTGTTGGTGCAGAGAGCACACTTTGAGAATCACTGGTACAGAATAACGATCTGTACTACTCTCAGTGAAAGGCTGAAAAGTACTGAACAATTAATTTAGAAAAGTGGAAATGACATTTGGAAATTTGCTAATTTTATAGAATATTTCATATGAAGACTTACTGTTAAGTGCCATAATATTATCTGTTCCAGGATGATGGAAATTTATTCCCATGCGCCCTAAAAAATAAAATAATTTTATTTTAAGCACAAAGAATGCTCAGTGAAATTGTTTCAAATACATTGTAAAATATAAGCATTACAAAAAGTTGCAACAAATTAATCTAAAACAATGTTACCAAAGGCCAAGGCAGCAACAGTTTTTAAATCAAAAACATATATGAAAAGTCTTAAAACAAAGCCAATGTCCCAACACAAAATACAAAACAAAAAAGAAGCTTCCATAATAATTTACATTATCGCCCACATTCTGATTTAAACATGCCAACTCTCTGGATTAAGCATTTTATTTAAACAACATTCACACAGCCCTTCAAATTCAAGCACAAAAATAATTCAAAGTAGATAAACAAAGCTTAGAGAGAATAAAAAGACAATATGCAACATAATTATCAGAATGGCAACTGGAAGAAAGATGGTAAAATTTATGTAACAGACATAGTGGAGAAAATGACTACAATCTGGAGTTCTTGCACTGCTCTAACCACTCGCTAGGTCTGTGAACTTGGGCATACAGGTAATTTCCGGACTTTTATCCTTCGGTCTATACCAGGAGTTGCAAACTTCTGCCCACATCAGCCGGCTATTTTTGTTTGCCTCTGAGCTAAGAATTACACTTACATTTCTAAGGGTTGCAAATCCAAACAAAAACAAGGAATAATATGTGACAGGGTCCATGTGGCCTAGAAATCCTAAAATATTTAGTCTTTAGCCCTTCACAAAATTGGCAACTCTTAGTCTATAGGTTGACATACTAAAATCTGGTGGCTAATGGCCACCAGAGGTAAAAATTAAAAATGCAGACGTCTTATTTTTTTATTTAATGACAAAGAGGTAGAAGTGTTTTTTAAACACTAGAGTCTTGTATGGGGAAACAAACATATTAGTAAGATCTCTTAACCAAGTCTTCAACACTATATGGTGTATATGTATATATGTATGCATATATGTGTGTGTATATATACATACACATACAAATAAAAAGCAAAATAGAAGACAGATAAATAGCGAATAGAGAGAAGTTCAAATGTTTCACCAAATTATTTGGGTTGTTTCAAAATATTTTAATATGGATGCTAATTTGTCTCATTTATACTACTAGTTTATTTTAGTTTGTTGAAAGGAAAGTTTTGTGTTCCAGCTGGGTGTGGTGGTGCATGCCTGTAATCCCAGCAGGAGGCTGAAACGGGAGGACTGCCATGAGTTTGAGGCTAGCCTATACTACATAGCAAGACTCTATCTCAGAAAAAAGCTGTAATTGTATTAATGCATGTATATAAGAATGGGAAAATCATCATCAATTGATGGGTTCTTATGAAACTGTTCCAATTTTATTGTTAAGTACTCAAGTACTACAGGGATATCAATAAAAATTATTTTTAGTTTTTATTACTTTAAATCCTATTAGAACAAAAATATTACACCTGTCTCTAGTTTTATGGAACCTATTTTGCTAGCATTTATAATATAATCAAATTCTTTTACAGAATATATTATAATTTTTCTATAGAAAAACCATGCTTATTTTATTTTTATAAACTTCATAACCCTTTTATATTTTCCCGAAGCTAATCAGGAATACACCATTGTTAGAAAGACCAATTAAATATATCTATGAATAAAATTGTTCCATAGCCTTATTATATTTTTAATGTCATTTGAGAGTGCCTGAAAATTACAGTCTATATCAAAATGCAATGAATGCTATCTCCTACCACTACCTTGATCAGAAACTATTATAGAAAAATTTGCCACCAAAGACTCATTCAGCAGAAAGAGTTTACATTCTGGATTTAATAAACTGTATCAATGTTCTCTCCATTACTTCCTGATAATCACAACTTTATGTGGATTCCCAGCCACCAAATACTAACATCCATACAAACTAAATGTGACTTAAAATAGCTTCATCATGTTATATGGAATTCAAATTTAATAGTAATAGTAGTCACTGGAAAACCTACTTTAAAATCCTTCAGGAGTTCAAAATCACTAGCCATTAGAACTTCAAGACATACCAGCTCTTTTTAATCTTGGGCCAAAGAATATTTAGAGGAGGGTGTGGTTCCTAAAAATCCAGCTATGTTCTCTAGCTCTCTAGTATTACCAGAATAATAAAGGTTATCAAGAAAATCAAGTAAGCCCAAATTTAGCTGATCTTCATTTACTAATTCTGTTTCCTGTTTCTACATTTACAGTGAAGAATTATATAGTTTATACCCACTACAAATAACGTCTTTTGTGTGTCTCTGGAGGTACCTCAGACTTAAAAGGGTGCATTTGCAGTCCTCTAGAATGTAAACATACACATAGAGAACCTTTCTAACCCTTTCACGAGGAATTAGAACTTTTCTGCTTGGAAAGATGACACTGAAAGGAAGTTGGGCTGTTTCTAGTCCTCATTCTCCATCGATCGTACACTGACTACTTCCAATTCATTCTCTCCTAAGAGGCAAAACAAGAATCATAGGCACTGTTTTGCAGAGAGAAGGCATCACTAATTGTTGAAAAGAGAGCACATTTTTATATTTCCTAGTATTCTCCCTAGTTCTATTTGACTTCAACAGATCTCTGGATAAAAGTTAATGAGTCAGGTACAGTGGCACACATCTGTGATCCTACTGGCAGCCTAAAGAAATTTTGAGCTGAGACTGGGCAACTTAGCCAATAAGTGAAATTTTGTCTCAAAATAAAAATAAAAGGGCTGAGGATGTAGCTCAGTACAAAGATTCTGGATTCAATCCCCAATATTGGAGAGGAACAATTAACATTAAGATTTTTTGTTAAGAAACTCTGGCTGGACATGGTGGCACACTCCTATAATCCCACCATTCAGGAAGCTGAGGCAGGAAGATCACTTCAAATTGTAGGCCAACCTGGACTACATACTGAGTAGACCTATATAGAGAGATCTTTACTCAAAAAACAAAAAGAAAAAAACAAAAAAAGAAACAAATTTGTGGTCATTGCTAGGCCAATAGATCTATGATCTAAATATAATTTTTCCTCCAACTAAATGCAAATTTTTTGTAAAACCACTTATATCTTCTTTAAACTAATTTTTGCATCTTCAAAAATTAATGTTTAGATTATAAAATACAGGGCCAGGGATTTAGCTCAGTGGCATAAGCATCTGCCTGGCAAGTGCAAGATCCTGAGTTCAATTCCTGGTACCAAAAAAAAAAAAAAAAGATTAGATTATAAAATACAATATATTTTAATTGGAGGAAAATTAAGACAATATGGAAAAGATGAAGAAAATAAAATCACCAAAGATAAACACACTTAACCTTTTGGTTTGTACAGTATTCTTCCAGTTTAAGAAATATGATGTTTCTTTTCCAAGACCAGAATCATTTTATAATTTTTTTAAATTTTATTTTTATTAGGACAACTTTGAGGTACATAATGATTACATCATGAGGAGTTGGTATATGTTATAATTTTTTCTTAATGTATTGTGTGACTTAAGTTTTACACTTCTTAAGGGATTTTTGAAGAAAGAAATATATACAACCGCAAAATACAAACTAATTCATAATTCAGATGAGATCACTTCTTTTCTCTTCCTGTGTCCAACCAAAGCTGCTGTTTAATCAGCTGTGAAAACAGCACCAAGTGTGTGACATCTGGTGATTTTTGTTAATGCAGGCTGGTGCTACCAGTGTGACATTCTGTCACCTATCCATGGTCTGCTATTTTTAAATTGTTCTTGTCAGCTAGCAATCTTTTAAGTATAGTGTAAGATATAGGGTTTCACAATCTGGAAGGCATTCGTGGTTTTACTGAGTTAAGTGTTTTAGAAATCTGAAGCTGTGCCCCACTTTTCCCACTGCAAAGGACTTGATAAACAGGGGCTGGAAGAGATGAGAAAGATAGAGTAAGATGTAAGTTAGACTGTGAAAATCAATTATGCTGGGTGTGGTGACACATGCCCATAATTCCAGGTGCCTGGGAAGCTGAGGTAGGAGGGTTTTAAATTCAAGGTCAGCCTGAGCAATCTAGCAAGACCTATTATAAAAATAAAAAATTTAGAAAAGGCTGAGAATATAGCTCTGTGCTCCCTGGGTTCAATCCCTAGTACAGCACAATAAATACATTAAATAAATAAATAGTTTTATAAGCTCAGCTCACATTCATATTTTAAAATCTAATTATAGCCAGGCATGGTGGCACACACCTATAAGGACAGCACTTAGGAAGCTGAGGCAGAAAGATCACTGTAAGTTCCTGGCCAGCCTGGGCTACGTAGTGAGACCTGTCTCAAACAAAAAACAAAACAAAACCAAGCAATTATAAAAATTATCCCAGGGCCTGGAGATTTAACTTTGTGGTAGAGCACTTGCCTAGCATACCCGAGGTCCTGGATTTGATCCCTAACACAACAAATAGCAATGAAAAACAACTGGGGGGAAAAAAAACTGTCTTACTTCAGAGTTCAGCTAAAAACACACTTTTATATGTTCAAAATAAAAAGTGGCACTTTGGAGGTGGGCATGTTGATCCCTCTAATCCCAGCACTCAGGTGGCTGAGGCAGGAGGAATCGCCATGAGTTTGAGGCCAGCTTGGGCTACAAAGTGAGTTCAAGGCCAGCCTGAACTGCATAGTGAGACCCTGCCCCCCCAAAAACCCTGGCACTTTTATTAACTCATAATTAATTATTAAAGTCATTTCTTTACTCCTACAATGTTATAAGATAAGCAACATGTGCTGTGCCTTACTCTAATCACTTTTTGCTTTAAAATCTCAAACACCGTACTTCAGAGAGCTTCTCAGAATATAAGTGTCATGTTATAGAAAGTTAAAGTGTCATAAAGTAACATGTGTATTCTACCAGGTTTCATTTCCTACCAATTTTATTTATAATGATAGAGATATATTCCTTCAGAAAAAATATCCAAAAGATTTAATATAATACAGAAAAGCACACTAAATGGTTTTTTAAATCTCTTAAGGAAATGATAAATTTTGATACTATAATATTCTAAATATGTTCCAAATAACCAGTAAGCAAACCCATGAAGTCAGACTTGTGGTCAGTTCCTAGCCTTGGTGCTGGCTGTTTTTGGCTTTCTGAGATGGTCTCACTATGTAGTTCAGGATAGATGTGAACAGTCTGGCCTTAAACACATAATCCTTCTGCCTCTTCCAAAAAAAAAAAAAAAAGGCATTATAGGTGTGCCACAGTTCCCAGCTTCCTAGTTTTTCCTTACATCAGTAATAATTTTCAGCAAGTTACCATTAATTTTTGCCCCCTGAGTTGGAGTCTTGCTATGTTGCCCAGGCTTGTCTCAAACTCCCGGGCTCAAGCGATTCTCCTGCCTCAGTTTCCAAGTAGCTGGGAACACAGGTGCATGCCCCACACTTAGCTTTAGCAAATTACTAGTCCTCTGCGCCTGCTTCCTCACTAAGGCTGCTCTTCCAAACATCTAACTCAGACTTTCTGAGGGTAGCATCTAGGCACAATCTTTTTCTTTTGGAGCAGTCAGATGATTAAAATGTATTTAAGTCCATGTATTTAATGCATGTCTACAGTCTCTGCTACTCAGGAAGCTGGAGCAGCAGGATACCTTGAGTCCAGGAGTTTGATTGAGGCCAGCCATGGCAATAAGGCAAAACTCCTTAAAAGCAAAAGAACCCCTCAAAAAAAGTTGAAAAATGTATAGAACAAGAACAATTACTTCTTGTAGACTCAGAACTATCCCCCAACAGGTTTTCTGTGTATTTGTTTGTTTATGTAGTACTGAGGATTGAACACAGGGAGTTTGGCATGCTAGGCACACACTCCACTAATGAACAACATCCCTGGCCCATAAAATCTGCTTTTCTTTATTATTGTTGTTGTTGCTGTTGTTATTATTATTATTAGGTTTTTCTGAGACAGAGAATCACTATGTACACTAGGCTGGCTTTGAACTTGCAACGATCTTCCCACCTTGTCCTCCTGAGTGCTGGGATTACTGGCAAAATCCACTTAATTTTATACAAGACAAACTGATATGGGAAGTAGGGAGGTAGCATAAAAACAAAGCTGAGCAATGATTCTGATTATAGAAGTAAAGAGCAATGTATTTTTCTGGAACCTCAAGTAAACAAATGTAATGAAGGTATATTTTTCTAAAAAAGGGGACCTAAAAATTCCATAAAAGGGGCTCAATTTTATAAAATCTCTGTGATTCTACATTTCAGTTGTGAGGCATAAATAAAAATGCTTCTATAACAAAGACATGGCATTCATTCCTTCCAAGTTTCTGTCAATTTAAATGTGTTAAAGCACCATTACCAGAAGGTAAGCTATTCCTTCCTCAGATTCTTTTAGTATACTTTTTTTTGTTCTCAGTGGATACCTGAACAGAGGTTTCATTTTTCAAATCTCAGTTCCATGGATGATGATGGAAGAGAAAATATAAACATATAAAACCACTTCATCAGGTGCTATCCCAAATAGCCAGACCTACTCCGCTCTAAGAGGGAGACTGCACAGGGTGAAGGTAAAGGGAACCCTCCCTGTTTGCCTCCACAACTGCCATATTTTCCTTCCCCAGCCAAAGGATGGGATCTTGCTTCCCATTACCACTTACTCTGCCTTGTGCACGGATTCTAGAGGAAGAGCATACGATTAGTCAAACCTAATGACCATGGGATTTCAAGTCCGAGGACAGCTATAAGAAGGGCATACAGATGTTATTTTTTCCTTATCTCTTATCCTTTCTATCCAAAACCAAAGATCCTCTTACTCTCCAAAATTGGGTTTATCTTCAGCCCACTAGAAATAAGAAGAGATGAGTTTCTCTTGCCCAGACCTTACTTCCATCTCTGTTAACCCAAGGGTTTTTATAATTAGAAAAGAAATAAAAACAATTTTTGTAACTTCATCCTCCTCCTCCAAACCATCCTCTTCCTCATTCCTTTGAGGCATTTTCTCAAACAGAAGGAATGTACACATAAGATAAGGTAAGAGGCAAGAGGAAATTATGTTATTCTGTTATAACTAAGAACTGTAGCTTGAGATCGTTACAGGGGGGAGTCCATTATTGTTTTGGTTTTGATTTTTTGAGATAGGGTCTTGCTATGTAGTTCAGGCTGGCCTTGAACTCACAGCATCCTCCTGCCTCAGTCTCCAGAGTGCAGGGATTACAGACCTGTGCCACCATGTCTTGCCTATTTTTATTTAAATAAAGGTTCTGTGTCTGATTAATGTTGAAAAGGCATTCTTTTTTTGTTTATGTGATACTGGGGATACAACCTAGGGCCCGGGTATATTAGGCAAGGGTTCTACCACAGAGCTACATCCCTATCCTGCAGAAGGTATTCTTCAGTGTGCTGTAAAGAAAACTCAATTCAACTTCTGCATTTTTTTAATCCTATAAAAGGATATGCTTTAAAATTTCCAAACTCTGCTGGGCATGGAGATACATGCCTGTAATCTCAGCACTCATGAGACCGAAGCAGAAGGATCACCACAAATTTGAGGTCAGATAGGCTCCACAGTGAGTTTAAGGCCTGCCTGAACTACAGTGAGAACCTGTATCAAAGATAGATAGATAGATAGATAGATAGATAGATAGATAATAGATAGATAAATAGATAGATAGATAGATAGACAGACAGACAAACAGAAAGACAGAAAGAATGAGTTTCCAAACTGGGCATGGTGGTATACACCTATAATCCCAGCATTTGGAAGGCTGAGACCATTTTAAACTACATAGTGAGATCTTGTCTCAAAAAAAAAAAAAAAAAAAAACCAGAAAGAGAGAGAGAGAGAAAGAGAGAAAGAGAGAGAGAAAGTCAGAAAGGCTGAGTTGAAATCTCATCTGCATTGAAAATATAAGATATCTGAAAGAATGGCAATAAAAATAATAACCTCTAATATCTCTAGTTAATGAGTCTCAAGTAGATTTTCAACTTTCCTATTTGTGCTTTTACATATTATTTAAAATTCTTGTAATAAGAAAGAATATGCTGGGGCCAGGGATTTAGCTCAGTGGCACAGCACCTGCCTAGCAAGCCTGAGGTCACGAGTTCAATGCCCAGTATCAAAAGAAACAATATGCTTTTTTATGAAAAAAATTGAGCTCTAAGAAAAAATATAAAAACATCAACACAAAGGAATATACAAAAGTTGGGTGTGGTGGTACATGCCTGTAATCCCAGCACTTGAGAGGCTGAGTGAGAAGGTCTATTGTGAGTTCGAGGCCAGCCTAGGCTACATAGTTCAAGGCCAGCCTGAACTATATAGTGAGACCCTGTTTAAAAAAAAAAAAAAGAAAGAAAAAGGAAAAAAGAAACAGCCTACTATCTGCCTCTTGATCTACCTAGATGTTTACATGTTTTGACCCAAAGATCCTTACTATGAATTTGCCATAGGGAAAAGCTACTTGTCAGGACTCATGCATGGCAGCATTACCTGTAACAAAGAAAAAAACTGAACAGCCTAAAAGGCCAAATTTAAGTCCTATCAATAAATTATAAAGACCAGGCAGAACTAGTTGGGCATGGTGGTACATGCCTGTAATCCCAACAGTTAGGAAGCAGAAGCAAGAGGATTCCAAGTTTGAGGCCACTTTGGTCTACAGAACAAGTTCAAGGCCAGTCTAAACTACTCAGTATATACTCTGTCTCAAAAAGCAAACAAACATTCAGAGAGAAAAATTGATAATATTTATCAAATGAGAAATTGAAAAATAAAGGATATACCATCATAGTGTTCTTTTTATAGTTAGTCACCATTTTGTTCTAACAATTTTCACTTTTCGCTTTGTTTTGTTTTTGTTTTTGAGACAGGGTCTCACAACATGGTGCAGAGTGGCCTTGAGCTCACTATATAACTTAGGCTGACCTGAAACTCACAGTGATCTTCCTGCCTCAGTCTGCCAAGTGCTGGCATTACATACGTGTGGCACCACATCCAGCAATTTTCACTTTTCAAAGCTAAAAATTACTTAATATTTTTCTTTAAAGCCAAAGAAAGTATCATTATTTTGTTTGTAGAAGTAATAAGGATCAGGGGTGGCGATACAGCTCAGTGGTAGAGTGCTTGCCTAGCATGTGTCAGTCCCTATGCTCAATCCTCAGCACACACACACAAAAGAGTAAGAATCGTACACATGGTGCTATATACCACATCTAAAAGTCTCCCAGTTACAAAAGGGACGCAGGAACCTCAAACACCCTAACCAAGTTACAGTGACACAGTGGCATGTTTGACCACAGTGATCTATTTATAGGAAATCATTGTGGGTCATATGATAAACTGGGAAATTGCAACTACATGGGGGCTTTTTAAAAAGTACAAACTGAGTGCCTTAAACTTAAGACACCAACTGGGTATGACAGTGCACACCTATAATCCCAGAAGTCTGGGAGTCTGTGGCAGGAGGATCAACAGCTTGAGCCCAGCCTGGACAACTTAGCAAAACCTTGTCTCAAAATTAAAAATTAGAAAGGGGGCAGGGTGTGTTGAGGATGTGGCTCAAGGCAAAAGCCGTGGTTAAAACCCCAGTACCACATACATACTCAAAAAAAAAAAAAAGATACAAGTATAGTGCAGAGATTTTATAAATGAAACTTCCTATTTGCTAGCCAAAAAAAAAATCCATGCAGAGGCAGAGGGACTTGCACTAAAAAAAGGTCATCATTGAAATAAGGTATCTACATTACCCTATGGTGAGGTACCATCCTCACTCTGCACAGAGGTACACTCAAGAGGGGACAATAGTTTAACCAATATACACAAAATTCTAGAAAATTATTTTATATACTATCATGTAAGATCCTTTCATAATCTTTTGCTGCAAGAAGAAAAGAATATAAATGAAGATAAAATAGGTATGCATAATAGTTGAATACTTTAGAATAATTAGGAAAAGCTTATATTATAGCTATTCATGGTAGCAAAGGAAGACAAATGAAGTCTTAGAAAATTCTGAAAACAGGGGCTGGGGATTTAGCTCAGTGGCAAAGCACCTGCCTGGCAAGCGCAAGGTCGTGAGTTCGGTTCCTGGTACCGGAGAAAAAACCAAAACAAAAAACAAAAAACAAAAAAAAAAAAAAAGAAATTTCTGAAAACACAAAACAGTCTGTGAATATTGTTGCTTGTTTTAAACATTATTCTCACTTCTAAGTGAAATATGCCTTAAATTACCACATACCCAATCTGTAACTGAGGAAACATGACAAACATAACAAGGAATAAATAATTTTTTTCTCTGCTTCTAAAGGCCTTAAAATCTAGTTTTTATCAAAATGCTATATTTTCCTCATAACCTACAACTACTTTTTACTAGCAAATTAGAAAAGCAACAGAAAATCATAAGTCTGACAAGAAAACGATGAGATAGGTTTCTAGTGTGCTTTAAGGAAGTGAGCGTCAGATGCTCACCGGCACTGTCAGAGACCCTACACATGGCCTTGGGCTGCAGTGGGGTATCAGACACCTCACAATTCCAGAAGACACACAGTCCACACAAGGTTAGTATTCCCATGGCAAACGATTCAGTTTTCAGGTAGTTATGTCCTAACCCAAGTGAATTTTAACAGCTAATTTGCATTACAGCATTTAAAATACCATAGGGTCCCCAACAAGTCCTATAACCTATAAAAAGAATGACCTGTAATTGTAAATACAACATCAACATCTATCCTGAATTTATATAGACTCTAAAAATAGGAAGCTACAGTATTGATGATCTAGGATTTTTTTGTCTTATATTTAACTCAAAATATTCATATACTTTTAGACACTTTGCTTATATTTTAGTCTTACACTATGCACAGGGTCATTGGCTACTTTTAAGTCTGTGTTATGATACTTCCTATATTAGTAAAGTGATTATAGCTTAATAAAATGAAACCTTTTTACATGAAGTTTTCTTTTTGTTGTTGTTTTTTTTTGTTTTTTTTCTGGTACTGGGAATCGAACTCACAACCTCGCGCTTGCCAGGCAGGCGCTGTGCCGCTGAGCTAAATCCCCAGCCCCTTACATGAAGTTTTCTATAATCTTTGGAAGTTGATTTGCTAAATTTCACACTTTCTTGCAGTATACCTGTATTTAAAAGAATTATCTAGATTCAGCTAAGGATTTCAAACACACAAAGCCCAGAAAATTTGGCTTCTGGTCTCAGGTTAGAATAATGAGCAGTTATAACACATGCTTCTTCCAGAGATTACTGATTAAAGCAATCAACCTTGATTACTGAAGGTAGCTGAACCCAGGTTAAAAAAAAAAAAAAGAAAATCAACTTTAGATACATTCCACAATGCTTTACAGAAGCAAAACAAAAACAAACAAAAACAAAAGCAAATCACATATTAAAAAGCTGATTTTTGCTTAAGACACCAAGCAAGGAATGGACATATGAATATTCCTAACCTGCAAAATGATTCCTCCACATTATATCAGCGAAACTCATTGGTGGGCCACTGGGAGGGTAGTGTTTACCTTTCAGAGGCTCATGATCAGTCCTTATCATATCCATTAAGGAGTTCTCCAAGGAGTGCAAGTTAAAAGTGTCATAGGGCCTACTCCGGTCCTAAAAATAAAACAAGAACAACACAATACATAAAATTATTTCCTAAAATTTATACCATATCATTTGCTTTCTGCTATGGACTGATGACATGAATGAAATTTAGACACTTCTAATAAATAGTACAGTCATTCTTTTTATCAAGAATGACAGCACCATTCTGTTTAATATACATTCCCATCATAATGAATTAAATTACCTCCTCTCCCCTGATATTCTATAATATAAATATCCCCCTTCTTCAGACTGACTTTCTCTCAAATAAACTAAGAAGGTATTTAAAATACGATAGGTTCCCCAACAAGTCCTATAACCTATAAAAAGAACTACCTGTAATTTTGAATGCAACGTCAACATCTACCCTGAATTTAAAAGGAGAAATCAAGTGAATTGCCTTTGGAATCTCAGCATTTGTGAGGCTGAGGCAGGAGGATTGCTGCAAGTTCAATAGCAAGACCTTGGCTCAAAAAAAAAAAAAAAAAAAAAAAAAAAACCTGCCTTACTGAGTAGCCACTGACAGCAAGAGAACAGTGCTGACAGGTAAGATAAGTATAGGCTGATTGGGCTGGCAGTTTTGATTTCTAGTTTTCAAGGCTGATTATTTTCTGATAAAGTCTTTTCTTCAGGGTAACAAGTCATTACATACTGCAATGTACACTAATAAAAATAATTTTTTGAAAAAGTGAGGGGCTGCGCATTTAGCTCCGCGGCACAGCACCTGCCTGGCAAGCGCAAGGTCGTGAGTTCAATTCCCGGTACCAGAAAAAAAAAAAAAAAAAAAAATTATATTTGGGCTGGGCAGCACAGTGCCTGCCCGGCAAGCGTGAGGTTGTGAGTTCGATTCCTGGTACTGAAAAAAAAAAAAAAGAGTAAAGAATGAAAATAAAATAGAACCTTGCTTTAAAAAAAAAAAAAACAAAAGGCCAGGGATATAGCTCAGTGGCACAAGCGCCTGCTTGGCAAGCTCAAGATCCTGAGTTAAATTTCCAGTACCAAAAAAATAAATTAAATAAATAAATAAATAAAATTATTAAAAAAGTGAATTGGCTTCACCTTTTATTTTACTCTCTGCTTCTGCTATCAACTACAAAGACATCTCCCCTGCCAAAGGAGGACCACAATTAAGAACTCAACCCACAATCACTTTCCTGAAAAATAAAAATGATTACAATTCCAATGCAATTGTAATGAATATCTTTACTATTTATGACAATAAGTTGCATACACTAGATACTTTTAAAATGTAAAAGTGCTCAAAGCGCCAAAATTACCTTTTGAAAAGCATTCACATAAAAAAACTCAAAGTAGCATTTTTCATGTTAGATTTTTTAAAAATTGAAAAGAGAACTAGTGCAAACAAAGTGAAAAAATACTTTCATCATATTTTTCTCAAACCCATAGAATCTTCACCTACATACTCTTAAGTAGTTCAAAACTAAAGAGGAGTACAGCTCATAGTCTAAGTTCATTCTTAGAATAGACCTCGTTTGCTTTGCTGAGGACAGGTAAGACAAACACATCAACAGCGAAACTGTCTATAGAGATGAGAGAATGTTCAGCATCCTGCAGTTTATTCAGTCGTGCACACGATCACCTACCCTCTCCAATGGATAGCACTAATTAGTTACCTGTCTCAACCCTTAGATAGGAAAGAGACATGGAATACTTTCTTTGGTTTTCCATTTTGGTTTCTATATAATTCAAGGTCTCTTCTTTTACTTTTAAGGGCTTTCTGAAGATCATTTGTTTGGCTTTGGATTCACTGTATCAATGGAAACTTTAATTACTTAAGAAGTAAAGCTGAATTTCCAGAAATGCAGGTTTATCTGTCCCCAGAGAAGTATCATATTCTTTGTCCATAGAAAAAAGCCAGAAGGAAGTATGCTGATGAGACAAAACCACCTATTTCTGGCATTGACAATCATAGAATGAGTATCCAGGCACTTCTATCATATCTGCACTTCAGCCTACAGCCCTGTAGACATGAGAACTCTCCAAAACAGTCTGACAAGGCAGGGAATTATTAACAGAAAAAGGATAATTGATGGCACTCAAGAATGTTTCCAGCTGGGTGTGGTGGCACACACCTGTATTCCCAGCTGCTCAGGAGGCTAGGCAGGAAGACTGCAAATTGGAAGCTCTGGGCAACTGAGCAAGGCCCTGTCTCAAAATTTTTAAGAAGCTGTGGATATAGATCAATGATCTCTGATACTGAAAAAAAAGTCTTTCCAGCCACGACAGTTTTTCATTTAGTGCTTTATATAATCTTTAACAGTAGATGACAACATACCCATTTTATACATGAGGATTAAGGTTTAGAGAACACTGAAACCCAGATCTAAGCTCAAAGCAATTCCTAAGGAGGATTAAAAAAAAACCTGTTCAGGCAGGACATAGTGGCACACACCATCCCAGCACTCAAGAGGCTGTGGCAGGACTGCTGAGAGTTTGAAGCCAGCCTGAACTATATAGCAAGGCCCTTTCTCAAAAAACAAACAAACAAACAAACAAAAAAATCTGTCCAGTAAATTGACCCAATCCATATGGAATAGTAAGCAAAAAACATCTACAGAACCACAGCATTGCATTTAACTAAGGATGAAATGACCCTCCTGTCACAAGAGGATATCATCACCTGCCAGGGAAAATGAAGAAGGTGTTGGGAGGCTCATGTATCTAAAGTGAAATGGTCTTCAAACCAGTCAGATTCTCAAAAATCACACACAGCACTGGTTAAAACACAAGTTCTTAGGCTCCAGCTCAAAGCCAATGAACCATAATTTTTAAAAAAAGTGTCCCAAGTGATTCCTATGATTGGCTGAGAGCCACTAGATGAGTGATTCTTCAACTTAAGTCTTCACACACAATTCTGTTCAGTAAACTTGGGCAATAAAATGAAGGCAGCAACTAAGATAGCAGCAGGCAATAAAGAAATGACCCTCGTCATTTGCAGAGGGTTAGCTTTGCAGTTTTTTTTTTTATCTCAGTTAAGAGAAGCAGGTTGTAACCTAGTTTTTAAAAACACAACCTTTGCTGGGTATGGTGGTGCATGCCTGTAATCTGAGCACTCGGGAGGTTGAGGCAGGAGGATCACTGCAAGTTCGAGGCCAGCCTGGATTACAAAGACAGTTCAAACTAGCCTGAACTGTGTAGCGAAACCCTGTCTCAAAAAAAAAAAAAAAAAAACGAAAAAAAAACAAGTACAACCTTTGAAGTCAAAGTCTGATTTTCAAATTATGGCTTTCCCTATTATTGTCATGTCACTGAACAAGTTTCTAAGGATTGGTTAATTCACACAGTTGTTTTCAGTACTAAATGACAATGAACAACTATGGTACTACATATACAACAGGAAGAAGAACACAAAAAGACTTCTCTTATGCTACATCACAGTACTGGAACACAGACTTAAATAACTAGAAGTTCATGGATGCTAACCTAACAGTGTTCACTGATGTTCAAATATGACATGTGAAAGCATGACCAAATTTGCACAGGCTCCTTAACTGAACAAATTTCAGCCCTCTAAGACACTTACTTTCTCATCAAAATTAATTCTATTCATGCTGCATCAATTTATATTTGCTGCATACCATCCATCTTTTTTATTTTACAAGTAGTAAATGATGCTGAAATAACTGATAAACAGGAAGCCAAGTAAGAAGACAAAAAGGACAGAAAAACTGAAAAAACTGCAGGGAAATTCAATGGAAATCATGCATAGAGAAAACTAGGCCACAGTTTATTGCTCAACCACAAACATTATAAATGGCAACTTACCCGTTAAATCTTTTTCATAAGCTTTGTTTCCCAATATAAAGAAAAAGGAAAACAACTTTTAAAACTTACTTTCAATGAGCAAACATACCAGGCAGGATTAAAACACCTATAAATAATACATCCTATTATTGACTCCTTTTCATTAAAAGATAACCAATAATAGATATCAGTTGTACAGAGGAGTAGCCTACCCCTTCTCATAAAGCCCTGCTTTTTCTTCCCCTGGCTTGATATTAAATATCGATATTTAGTGTTAAAAATTTATCAAGTATTTAAAACTACCTCATAACTCTATGATGGAGATAACATTTGTCCCCCTCTTATAAATTAAGCAAGTAAATCTTGAACAGATTAAGTTCACTAGCTCAAGGTTAAAGGGCTAGTAAGTGGAAGAGACAGGGCTCAAATTCAAATCCAGATATGCTCTTAAGGACTTACACTGTACTGCCACCCTGACTTCCTCTTATTCTCTTTAGTATTAATTAAGGTTTTTTCACAAGCATCTCCTTTTCACCTCCTTTAACTGAATCCTCACACACCAGAGGCTCTGACCTCACCCCGCCACATAAGCAACGTGACTCTCTCCTGTCCTTAGTCAGTTACCCTCTTTCGAGTGACAGCTGATTAACCTCAAGAAGCAGTTTGATCTACTTTCCGCCACAGCCCCAGGTCCACCTCTATCAGCCTATCCCATTTACCTATCCTTTTGTTGGCAGTGGAAATTGAAGACCCTTTCTGGCTTATATCAGCACTTTCTCTTCTAGAAACACAAAGTAGAAGGCTGCAAGGGCCAACAATATCTGAGAAAAGAGGATCTCTGGAACTAAGTGATAAATGCTTTCTATGTAGTAGGCACTGGAATAAGTGCCTTACAGCTATGACCTCAATCCTTACCACCTACCACCCCATAGGACAAGTACTGTCACTATACCTCAGGGGGAAAAAAATAAAGAGATTATGTAACTGCTCAAAGTCACAGAGCTGTCAGAATTCATGATGTGAACCTGTCTGTGGTCCTTATGTCCAGGCCAGCAACGTTTCAATGCTCTCACACTGACCAGCTTCAGTGTGTGCCACGAACACTGGCGACAGGTTAAGAACTCAATGTGTAGCCTAAATCAAAAGGTGAGCAGATATTTGAAAATGGCTAGGGAAGGATCATTGTAGTCATAAAATAATACAGAAAGACAGAAAGAAAATCTTGAAGGAAGGTTTTCTCTACCATATGACTGCAATACTTTAATAAAATGCATCTAACACATAAAAGAAAACTCACAAAATAGTCATTTCTGAATTTCTACCCTATTGTTCTTATTTTCAACTTAGTATGTATAGATATGTTATTTGAAAATAGTTCTCCATTTACACTATAATTACTGTTCAAGGGTAATAAATATGCTTTATTATTAAATAGATATTATATATTTAATAGGTGAAGTTATACTCCAACACATACCCACATGCACATACGCACACACACAGAGTACTACCAAAAAGAAAAAGCCGGCTGCGGTGGCGCATACTTGTAACCCTAGCACTCAAGGCTGAGGCTGGACAATTACCACGAATTGGAAGCCAACTTAGGCTACACAGTGAGTTCAAGGGCAGTCTGAACTACCTAGCAAGACTCTATCTCAAAAAAACAATAAAGAAACAAAAAAAAACAGACTGAAGTCTCCAATCCTGTCTTCTTTTACTCTATTAGACCATTTAATGCACATGGCATTATTAGGTATTATAAGCAATCTAGACATGTTTCAAAGCATACAGGAGGATATAAATAGGTTACAAGTACTACACCATTTTCTGTAAGGGATTTGAGCATCTGTGGATTTTGGTATCCACACAGTGGGTCCTGAAGTCAATCCCCAATGCTTACCAAGGGATTATATTTCTACATAGCTTGTACAGAAAATATATAATGTTTTGCACTGTTTTTCTCTAAGTATAAAATGATACCTACTATTGTGAAACTTGTTTTTGATCAATATTGCTCTTTTGAGACAGCTCCCTTTTAATAGCTGTGTCCTTTTTTGGGGTGGGTGGATTTTTTTGTTTTGTTTTGTTTTGTTTTTTTGGGTACCAGGAATTGAACTCACAACCTTGTGCTTGCTAGGCAGGCGCTGTGCCGCGGAGCTAAATCCCCAGACCTGGGTGGGTGGATTTGTTTGTGACAGGCTCTCACTATGTAGTTCAGGCTAGCCTTGAACTCACTAGTCCACACAAGCCTCAAACTCACACCAATCCTTCTGCCCCAGCCTCCTGAGTGCCAGGTTTACATGCCTGGCTGGCAGCTATGTTTTTGACTTCCTTTCTCCCCCACTCAATCAGACATATTCTTCCTACAAAGCAAGTGCATAGTACTATGTCAAAAGAATCAAGTAATCATCTCAGTGTACATGCTCTATAATGAATCCTGATTTTGGAGATTTCATCTTATCCCCCAATTTCCTTAAAAGTTTTGTTCTGGCCCTTAACTGTATCTCATGCTTGCTCTGTATTAGCACAATGGCTCCTTAATCCCTGGTTTCTATAAAGGGTATCACTAGTAATGAAACATAATGGAATAATGAAACATATGGAATCTATCAGCCCTGAGTAAAAACCAAAAAGACAATACATTTAAAAGTTTAACATGGGGGCTGGGGACAGCGCCTGCCTGGCAAGGGCAACGTTGTGAGTTTGATTCCTGGTACCAGAAAAAATAAAATAAAATAAAAGCTCAACATGAAATGATTTCAAGCACAGAATCTACTGAAGAATACCATAAAGAACGGATAGGTTACTTAATAATGAATATTAAATATGGGCATCAAATAATTAGATAAGTAATAGCAAAGTCTCTATGTATTGAAAAGCAGAAGACTAAAAAAAAAAGTACAAGTCTATGAATGAGTACTTATAAATCAATCACCACTATTTGTCAAAATCTATCAAAAGCATAAGATTTTTGGGGGGAGGGGTTGCATTTGTTTGTTTGTTTTTAACAGTAACAAAGTCATTTGTTTTTTAAAAAGTACAAGCTGAGTGTGGTGGGGCACACCTGTAACCCCAGCACTTGGGAGGCTGACAGAGGAAGATCGCCACAGGTTCAAGGCCAGCCTAGGCTGTGTAGTGAGCACAAAGCCAGACTGAAATACAAAGTAAGACTGTGCCTCAAGAAAAGAAAACAAAAGTATAAGTGAAGCATGAAGGAAAAACGAGCTCTGCAGAGTGACTTTGGACTAAAAAGAAGAGAAAAAGTATACCCTGGAGGACAGGAAAGCCACAATAGCCTTTTTTTTGTGAGACAAGGTCTCACTATGTAATGCAGGCTGGCCTTGAACTTGCCTATGTAGCCCAGACTGGCCTCGAATTCATGGTGATGTTCTTTCCTCAGGCTCCCAGGTCCTGGGATTACAGGTATGCATCACCATGCCTGGTGTCCTTTTTTTGAGACAGGGACTCACCATATACCCTAGGCTGGCCTTGAACTCATGATCCTTCTGCCTCAGCCACCTAAGCACTGCTATTACAGGTGTGTGCTGCCCCACCAGGTATATAAAGTTCTTATGTTAAACTGAACTATACTAAAGTAGGGAGCAGTCTGGCATACCTTTGCTCTAACAAGCCTCTTTCAAATAAAGGGAAATTTAACCTCAAAACCTAAGGGGAAGAGGAAAAACCTTTCAAAGAATTATCAGCCAGGTATGGCACAGGCCAGTAATCCCAGAGAAGTCTGAGGCAGAAGAATCATAAATTCTAGGCCAATTTGGGCAATTTAGTGTATTATCAGAGATCCTGCCTCAAAAGAGGACATTAAGAAGGGAGATGGCCTGGGGATGTAGCTCAGTGCAAGATCCTGGATTCAGTTTCCAGTAACAGAAAAAAAATGTTTTCTTCTCTTCTTCAGTAACTATCAAGTCCTTCAGTCAAGGCTACATTTTGATCTTTCCCAGTGATGTTATTTTATTTGTAGCCTTCTGGAAAATGTGAATTATACTCTCCTCAGTCACTCAATGGTAAACAGACACTCCTCATAGCTAACATAAAGTTCTTATAAAGTTGAAAACTTTCTTCCTTTTCTGTCTTGAGGATTAAAAAATAATCAGCACCTGCTATGCATTTTATTTTCTTTAAAACTGTGAAACACTGTCAACCATGGGACAAATTCTCAAGAACTTTCCATAAAGCTTGGAACAAGATTAGGGCATACACAGAAATTATGAGTTCCCTGCCTTTTTCTTCTTGAAGATGATTACTTCATATTTAACCTTTTTAAATTTTTACATATGTATGTCTGCATATGTATTTATTTTTAAGGAAAGGTTTATTGGGGAATAGGAATAGTTTTTGAGAGATAGGCAGGATCCCACAAATGGTTGCCCTAACCCTTTTTTAAAAACACTGTATTTTGACCCAGCTGTGGTGGCACACAGCTGTAATGCTAGTAATCCCAGCACTCGGGACGCTGAGGCAAGAGGATCTTTGCAAGTTTGAGACCAGCCTGGGCTACAAAGTGAGCTCAAGGCCGGCCTGAACTGCATAGCGAGACCCTGTCTTAAAAAGACCAAAAAAAAAAAAAGCAAAAACTGTATTTTTCCTTGCTATTAAACAGCACAATCTAAGCTAAGTAAAGTTTTAAAAATGAAGAGGATAGTTTCATCTGCTCTGAGAATTGCTCAAAACTTAGATAAGCATGACTCGAAGTACATTTTTGCAGATTCTCTTCCTGCTCCCCCTACTCCTCATCTTCCTTCACAGGTCTTCTCACTGATTTTGGCCAGGCAAGTTAGATGAAAGGCTGAGTGTATCACACACAGAGAAACATGGCATCTGAAATTATTCACCTGAAATGATCCTATGCCTTGTGGCCATTTTCCACAGGGAAAATTCTAGAGAGGTAAACTGTACAAAAAGTATGAATCCCTGCTGCTGTTACTGTTGACTATGGTAAACATTTCACAGTTATGTAGTATATATGCACTTTTAAAAAGAGTGATTATACAGTTCAGCAATGTGATGGATAAAAGGAAGACACTGTATCAGCCAGACCTAAGAAGGATGCAGAATGGAAAAGCAGTGATTATAAAGCAAAGCAGGCTTCAAGGAACTACAAAAATTAAAGTTGCCCCTTTCCCTGGTCATTGTACATATTTGACTTTTGATAGTGATTACCTGATGTCACTCCAGTCACTAGGCTGTATGGGTTTTTGTTTTGGAGTGCTAGAAATTGAACCCAGGGCCTTATGCTGAACTACTCCCCTAACCCCAAATCCCTAAGTTTTAGCTAGCAGAATATTGTCCCAAGTAGATTAGGCATTAATTTTGTAGGCATAGTAATATAAGGGGAGCTTGATCTTTGGTACCAAAACCTATCTTAGGCCAGATGTGGTGGTGCACGCCTGTGATCCCAGCACTCAGGAGGCTGAGGCAGGAGGATCATTGTGAGTTCATGGCCAGTCTGCACTACATAGAGAGACCTTGCCTCAAAAACAAAGAACTTTACGTGAAAAGACATGCAGCTCTTCCTGTTCTTTTCTTTTTACTATTTACAAATATCAAAATCCTTCTATAACATAAACCATACCCAAGTAGGCTAGACTTTCCTTCTGTACCCCAATATTTTAACTACTGGTAATGAGCACTAACAATAAATAATTACTTTTCATTCTTGTCATCCTCAATAAACGATAAATCCCATGGGAGTAAAGATAGGTATTATTAGGCAGGAGCAGTAGTATACCCTTGTAATTTTAGCACTCAGGAGACTAAGGCAAGAGGATCACTAAAGATTACCTTAAACTACACAGTGAGTTCAGGTCTGGACATCATAAAACCTCAAAGAAAAAAAGAAAAAAAGGCAGAAAGGAAGGAAAGAAGTATAGTTCTCTGTATTCCCACTATCTAGCAGAGGGTCTGGCACATAATACTCACTAAATGCTTGCTTCATGTTGAAACTGTCTTTGATTATTTTATTTTGCAAAATTTTCATTTAAAACTAACAAAGAATTACACATTTATTACAATGGCTTAAAAAAATCCAAAAGCTGTCATTTTCAAATGCCTGCTAGGAGGTGAAACAAGTAGAACTCTCACAAATGACTGGCAGGAATGCAAAACGGCACAGCCACTTCAGAGAAACAGCCAGCAGAGTTCCTACAAAGTGAAACATGCACTTAACCCTGCAACCTAGCAGCCTGCTCTTACATATCTACCCAAGATAAAAACACATATCCAAGCAGAATCCTACGGCTATGCGGATGTTTATAACAACTTTATGAAACAACTTGACTTATAATTTTCCCATATTCAAAAATACTCAAGTACTCATCAACTGGTGAGGAGATTAACTGTGTTATACCCATATAATGGAGTATTACTCACTAATAAAAACAAATGCAGTTCATACAAGTTAAACATGAATGAATTTTGAAAACATTATATGACAGAAACCAGTCACAAAAGGTCACTTATTGCCCAGTCCCACTTACATGACATGTCTAAAATAGGCAAATTATCTATAAGGAGAGAAAGAGAACTGGTCATAGTAATCAGGGGCAAAACAGAGACTGACAGCTAGTGGTTATGGTGTTATTTCTGTTATGATAAAAATGTTCTAGAATTGAATAATGATTGAGGATTTTTTTTCTTTTCGGTATATCAGGGATTAAACCAGGGGTACTGTATTACTGAACTATCCCCAGCTGCCCCCCATCAGACAGTGTCTCCCCAAGTAGCCCAGGCTAAGCTTGAATTTGCAATGCTCCTCCCATAGTGTCACTAGAAGTTGAGATTATAGGTGTGTTCCACCATGCTCGGTTGAGGCACAATTTTGCAAATATACTAAACCCCACTACCCTCCATACTTTAAAATTATAGACTTCATGGTATGTGAATTGTAACTTGACAAAAATATTAATTTTAAAAAAGGCTAAAATTGTAAAAGGAACTACAACACTTGCAGATCATCTAGTTCAGGTACAGGACATAAGACCTAACAATTTTTTTGAGCTACGACTTATGAAAGGCAAAGTTAAAACCTTTATTCCACCTGTACTTTCAGGAGCCACTGAAAGACACAAGTAAGTAAACCTTAAGTATAAAGTAGCAAAACTCAGAAAGCAACCATACTTCCAGTCAAATAACCAATGCCAACCATCTCACAATGTGTATCATATTTCTAAGAATGTCTTTAGTGTTCTTCCAGGAACCTATAAACAATTATTAACCATATTATCATGCTACACATAGTGACTCAAGTCTGAAATCCCAGCTACTTTGGAGGCTGAGACAGGAGGGTCATGAGTTCAACGCTTAATTTAGGTAACACTGTCTCAAAATGAAAATAAAAAGGGCCAGTAATGTAGTTCAGTGGTGGAATGCTTGCCTATGGGACTGTATTATCTACAAACAGTATCTTTTCATATCTCTTACTGCTTCTGATAATTTGTTATCCCAGATAGTAATGCTCTATGTGCTTCAGTGACTGAGCTCATCCCATTTTTCATCAGAGAACATTTTAATACGCTTCAGAACCTACCTAACAAGCACCACTGAAATATAAATGATAACTGTGAGTCTACCCTGCCGCTGTTCATTTCGCTTGCTGAGATGTGCAGCAGAATTCGCAGATTCGTCAGAATCTGACAGGGGCCGCGACGTGAACGCTTCTGCTGTGGCCCCCTGTTATCCTCTTGACCCTTGGATTTAGGAACTGAGCAGCTGTTTTTATGCAAACAGCCCAACTGCAATAAAAGCAACATAGCAACAACTGCGCTGCTTTGAGTTACCAGCTTTCTAGTGTTCTTTTCCATTTTCAGGAAACAATCGATGTTCAGGGTAAACACAGATTAAGAGCACTGTCCCTCCCTGGCCACCAACAGAGATGTCACCACTGTACACGTGTGTACTTCTTAAAGCCAAGAACCAGGTAAATACTAAAGAAATTCATTTCAAGTTGATAGACTGGGACCTAGAAGCACTTTATCTACTTCTCAGTTTCATAATCCCTCTCTACTGGCAGAAAGAAAAAGTAAACAACAAAAATCCCACATCTCAAATTGTACAGTCCTGATTTCAGATAAAATCAAACTCCAACCCAGGCATGGTGGCACACGCTCATAATCCCAACACTTAGGAGGCTGAGGCAAGAAGATCACCATGAGTTTTTAAAAGAACATACTTCTTTATTACTTTCAAATGTTAGTGCTAACAAATTTTGCCAAATGTGGTTTATTCTTTCTTCATTTATTCCACATATGTTTATCAGGAGCCTTACTATATCAAGCATTAAAGACAAAAAGATAAATGAGGCATTGTGTCTGACTATAAGAAGCCATTCATCTAGTTAACAGATAATTATTATATAATGAGGTATATGCAATGACACAGCCATGTGCTGAAAATCACAGAAGCGCAGATAAGAAGTGAAAAAGGCTTCCAGGAAAGCAAAGCCAGAAGCATTGCCTAATTTTGTCAAGAAATACAGAAAGAACCAAGAAGAGATTCTTCAAAGGACTTATAGGCTATAAATTTTAAGTAGGTAAGATTTGTTTGTAAATAGTAAGTTGTTACTATGTAAATATATACTTACCAAATCCTTCAAAATGATTAACACTGAGAATATAATTTAGGAAACCCATTCTCTGAAACTGTGTGTGAATTTAAATTTCAGAGTAACATTTCACAATCGTAACTTCAGCGTAATGTTTTTCCATAAAAGTGTTTGAACTTATTTCACAAACTTCACTGGGGGAGGTGGCCTTAAATCATTTCCTTGGAATTTAATTTTGGAGATTAAGAGAGAAATATTAGCATTACCTGTTGAGCTAGATATGCGGTTTCCAGCCTATTCAAGTTACAAATAATGTAATTTCACCCTATTACATTTTACTTATAGAGTACTTTACAGCTCATAAAGCATTTTCACATATACCCTGGCTCATTTGAACTTCATAATGATGTTTTCTTGCCACGTAGTTCAGGCTGGCCTTGAACTCATTATGTAGCCCAGGCTGCAATCCTCTTGCCTCAGCCTCCCAAGTGCTGGGATTACAGGCGTGAGCCACCATGCCCGGCCTAAACTCTTGAATTTAAACAACAGAAGGATTGATCAATATTGGCTGTATGCCCAGTACTACTTTAAGTATTTTGGGTTAAGGGTTAGTAGTTGGGTGTGGGGATTTACCCAGGGCCTTTGTATTGAGCTACAACCCCAGCCCTTTTTATTTTTTATTTTGAAATAGGTCTCCCTAAATCGTTAAATTTCCCAGGCTGGGCTCAAACTTGCAATCCTCCTGGGGCAGCAGAGGGCTAAAATTACAGGTATGTGTCACCATATCTGGCAACTTTGTATATTTCATCTCGTGTCTTTCTCATAAAATCTTACAGAAGTAAATACTATTATCCCCATTATACAAATGAGAAAACTAAGGCACAAGTATATCACAGAAAAAAAAACAAAGTGAAAAAATAAGGATATCACAGGAAAAGCTTCTGAGCTAGGATTCAAACAGGCAATTCAGAGTAAAAAGCATTTATTCAGTCTATAATTTTAAATTTCTCTCCCAGACTATTAAGACTCAAAAAAATAAATCTGATATAGCTGGGTGTGATGGCACCCAGCATTCAGGAGGCTGAGGCAGGAGGACTGCCACGAGTTCCAGGCCAGCCTGGGCTACACAGTGCCTTCCAGGCCAGCGTAACTACATAGCCAGACCACGCCCCCGCCACCCCAAATCTGATGTTTTGGGGCCAGGGAAATAGCTCAGCAGCACAGTGCCTGCCTAACAAGTGCAAGGTCCTGAGTTCGAGTTCCAGTACCAAAAAAAAGAAAAAAATCTGATATTTTTACTTCAATTTATGTGTCAATCCCTACTTAGAAATATTCACTTAAGTAAAAAAGTTAAAGAAATATTTTGCTTTAGAAAAGTAAAGTATAACTTCTTTTAAGGTACAACTGGCTAAAGGTTATACACTGATCCAACTTCCTAAAATTAATTATATTCTCCCAATGTAGAAACATTTACTGCCTAAAAGAGAGGTATCAAGCCAGGCTTGGTGGCACATGCCTCTAATCCCAGCATTCAGGAGACTGAGGCAGGAGGATCACCATGAGTATACATACATACACATACAAACAAACCCTTGCTGGCCTGAACTCTCACCAGAATATATTAAACCTTTCAGAAAGCAGGAACAATAAAAAAATAAGCCAAAAGACAGCGGGGTATGATGGTGCACGCCTGTAATCCCAGCACTCAGGAAGCTGAGGCAGGAGGATTGCAGTGACTTTGAGGCCACCCTGGGCTACATAAGAAAGTTTAATGTCAGCTTGCACTACATAATGAGACCCTGTCTCCAAAAAAAAGAGAAAAGCCTCAGTATTATGATTATCACCCTTCAATAAGACTGTCAGGTATGGGTAACATTCCAAACTCAGAACTCAAAAGACTGAGAGAAGGAAAAAGGAAACAGAAGCCAAGTAAAAATCCTGCAATTTACAAAACTGTATACATTAGATAATTAATCTTTTCACTGGCATAACCAACGATAGCCAGAAGTAATGCTCTGCTGTTTTGCAATTATATAAAAGTAAAAAATGGGGGCTGGGGATTTAGCTCAGCGGCAAAGTGCCTGCCTGGCAAGTGCAAGGTCGTGAGTTCGGTTCCCAGTACCGGAGAAAAACCGAGAAAAACAAAAAATAAAAAATAAAAATAAAAAGTATGTCACAGCATATTGGAAGTGCTCAATTTTCAATAGAATTGAACAAGTTAATCTTCCTGAAAATCAGCTTCCTCATATGAAAAATGTAGGTAACAGTAATAACTACTGTACATAGATACAATAAAATATATATGAAGGTAATCATGTGTCAGTGCGTGGAAGCTCAGGATGAACTTCAATTCTGTTTTATGAAGAAGTAATAATAGACCCAGGCAACAGTCAGGCACGATTTATAGAAGTAGATTATGGAATTATCAAAGAGGCAAGTACCAACTAAATTGCATCCAACTAAGTAGAACTGAATGTATATGAAAAGTTGGCAATGATTACTCTGAAATAACAGACAGGAAAGTTGCTGAAGACAAAAAAAAAGACACAATATATTAAAACATACATACATTTTTAGACTACTGAATAACTCCTGGTCCCTTTGAAACATTAAAAGTATGTACAAAATTTCAATAGGACTTTAAAAAAGTACTTTTCAGCCACATGTGATAATGCACATCTGTAATCCCAGCTGCCAAGGAGACTGAGGCAGGAGGATTGCTAGTTCAACGCCAACCTGGGAAACAAAAGTAAAAAGAGATGTGGATGCAACACGGTGGTGGAGCGCTTGCCTACTAGCATGTGAGAAAGCCCTGGGTTCAATTCCCAGTACAGGAAAAGGAAAGAGTGGAGGAGGAGGAAGGAAGAGGAATGAAGGAGAGAGGAGGGAGCAGAAGAAAAAGAGGAGGAGGAGGAAGAACCTTTACACTAGTTTGAGAATACAAATAGGCAACAGTAGCTTCACATCTTGAACTTCAAATGATAAAATCCAGCGAGAAAGAAGTAGTTGGTTTACTGGAAAGTACCAAAGGAAAGGAAAGAGATCATCCTCAATGTTTATTCCTAATGTTTTCAGTAGACTGGGACCTGCATGGAGAATGTGAGGAACACAGTTACACCAGGTTCTAGCTAAGCAAAATCATAGAAGAAAGAAAAAAGAAAGGGGTGGGGGAGCAGTCTAAAGGTAAATTCTGCTTTAAGTACACAGAACTTTCATACCATACACCATCAGTCAGCAGTCCTAACAATATTTTCCTTTGTAAGACTTCTTTCGATTCATGCAAAGCACAAGATAATTATCATATCCCTATTACAGCCTCCCTACCTCAGGGCTGCACTGTGGTAGAGACAGAAACTTCTCTAATCCACCTACCCAGCCTTTCTAAACATAAACTTTTATTGTGAAACTACCCTGATCCCATCAGGGTTCTCCACATTCCTAAACCAGACATTCAAAATTCTGTATCAGGCATGGTGGGGCATGCCTGTGATTTCGGCATTCTTGAGGCTGAGGCAGGAAGATCACCAGAAGTTCAAGGCCAGCCTGGGCTACACAGTGAGGCCCTGTCTCACAACAAAACAAAATAGAAACAAACAAAATACTGTCACTATGATGACCAACATCAGTATTAGTCTAATTCTGGACTCCATTTTACACCCTCACTTTATTTTTATCTCATCTTTCTCACCTAATTCAAATCAATGTTCTCTTGCAATATAACATATATAATGATATCTTAAATGCTCTTTAAAATGAAATGGAATCTAATAAAGACATTTCTTTTGCTGAGCATGGTAGCACACATCTGTAATCCAGTACTTGGGAGGCTGAGGCAGAATGGACAAAAATTCAAGGCCAGCCTGAACTACACAGTGAGTTCAAGACTGTCCTGAACTATATAAGTGAGACCCTATCTCAAACACACACACACACACAATTTCTTTTAATCCTAAGGAACAATCAATCCATCCTTATCATTCAGTAAATCTAAAATGCACCTGGCTCTCATCTGAAAGACCTCAATAATTCCACTTACTGCTAATTTTTCCATTTTCATTTTGGATCCACATTTCATCTAGTCAAAGCTCACCTATTTTTCAAAATGAAACCACAAAGATTCATTAATATTCTCTCAATCTTTATCTCTATCTCTATCTTTCTCTCCCTCCTTGACTATTAGTGTCAGCTAACACACAATCTGGTGCTTGCTTTTAAGATGTTTTGTTTCGGGATGGGGATGTGGCTCAGTGGTAGAGCTCTTGCCTTGCATGCACAACACCCTGGGTTCAATTCCCAGCACCACACATACATAAAAAGAATGGGGTTATAGCTCAGTGGCACAGCACCTGCCTAGCAAGTGCAAGGTCCTGAGTTCAATTCCTGGTATAAAAACGAAGATCATGTGTCACCTACAAACCTTATACAAGTCCAAAAACATAGTATACTATACACCTTTTAAATATTTACTGAATTCAAACTCCAGTTAATAGCATTGCCACACATACCACACATGAATCTCTATAGACTTATAATAAAATGAAACAATATATAAAAGTTTGTAACAACTCTGTACAATATAAATGGCTTCTACAGAATACGGTCTCCATAAAACAGAATTATTGTGCACACTTTTTCTACACAGATGTTTTACAATGATTTCTGTGAGAAGTTAATAGACTAAACCATTAATAATATATGCAAGGCAAATTATGCAGAACACACTGTCTTTCTTTGATGGCTTAAAACAAACATCAAGTGTCTTAGGAGCATCATCAATACTATGATCATGCCACAGGAGATTAAAAGATGGGATTTTGAACTGGCTTATGACACTCCCAAAATTTCTTAATACAAATCCCCAAAGTCAGCTTACTTGCCTGTGGCTTAAAAAAAGAAAAGAAAAGAATATAAAATGAGCAATTGCTTAACTTCCTGGACAGGATAAAATGGTTGTCTTTTTGAATATTTAATTATTGTAACAAAAGCTCAAGCTTCCTTTTACCTGGCTTTGTCCTCTTTGCTAAAATCCTCTTCACTGTCTTTCAATGTCCTTTGACATCTCAGTATTCAATACATTCTGTATTATTCATTTCCTCTAACAGAAATACGTCACTCATCTCCTTTGTCTGCTTCACCCTCCACTATACCCAACAATGTGAAGGAATATATTCACCATCAAGAGATTTTTCTAGCCAGAAACATGGGTGCATCCCTGGAGTCTAGCTATTCAGGATAGTGAGGGAGAAGGTTTGCTTGAGCCTACTAAGTCCCTAAACCAGCCCTGGCAACACCGAAAGACTTGACCTCAAAAGACAGATTTCTGGTTTTTCTTTCTAATTATCAGCCTTGAATTTTCGACAGTAAGCTATAACTGCCTATGCCTTTTTTTCATGTTTTACATTTAACAGAATCTCAGCCTCAATTAGAACATCGAATATGCCATTATATTTTAAAATGAAAATCTTGTGTTATATCTACATGACCTCTTAAAAAATAGCTACTCTGGAATAACATTTCATATTCTGGATCACACTAAAGTTAATAGGTAAAACAGAATAATGTAGACTGGCAAATAGGTAGAACATAGTAGTAAGATGTAAGACATTAAATAATTTTGCTATCTTCCACGGTGCTCATGTCTTTGGAATATTGAAAACTCATTGTCAAAATATGATAAAATTAATCTTCCATTCAGTTCCAAATCTTCTAAAATGCTAAATTTATGTTTTTGTAGCAAGTATGAGCCCTAAGGTTTGATTCTCCAGCACTGAAAAAAAAGGCCTTTGAAAGTACTGTTTAAATTCTTCTATTCACCTAAAGTTTAACTTTACAACAGCCTGAAATAATAACACAATTAGTCTGTCTTTATTCTGTTAAAAAATCAACACAAAGTTTAATTTGACAAACATTGCAAAATAATGTTTCATCAGCATTGTAAAATGCTCTGAAATATGTGTTTTTGCAGCATAATGACCAATTTTTTTTACTAGATTCAACTATATTGATAAAATTACACAGATATAAATAATAAATTTTTTTTGTCTTTTTGAGACAGGGTTTTGCTATGCAGTTCAGGCTGGCTTTCAGCTCACTTTGTAGCCCAGGCTGGTCTCGAACTCACAATAATCCACCTGCCTTAGCCTGCCAAGTGCTGGGATTACAGGCATGCATCACTATGCCTAGCAATAAAATGTTTTGTATTGCTAGATTTTTTTTTCATATCAATGAGCACTATGGTAATGCAGTATAGCCAGGTGTGGTGGTACATGCCTGTAATCCCAGTACTCAGGAGGCTGAGGCAGGAGGATCACAAGTTTGAGGCCAGCCTCAGTAATTTAGTAGCATCTTCTCTCAAAATGTAATAGGGATGGGGATGAACTTCAGTGTCAGCACCCTGAGTTCAATCCTTAGTGCCACCAAAATAAACAAGCACCTATTGGTAAAAGTCTGGTCAGCTGATCTAACCAGACCTTGATGTCATCATATACCTTAATAAACTGCATTCCAAAGTGTTCTATTTTGTGTGTGGTGGTCCTGGGATGGAACTTTCAATCCTCCTGACTCAGCCTCCCAAAGTGCCGGGATTACAGGTGCCCAGCTAAAAAATGCTCTTCTATTAAACTAGCTTTTTATTAGCAGAAATAAAATAACAGATGATGGTAAAGTTTTCACACTAACCTACACATAATAGTTAACTGGTTGAAAAGCTAAAAAAAAAAAATCCTACATGATTTAATCAACATTGTTTCTAGCTGGGCATGCAGGTGCATGCCTCTAGTCATAGCACTGAAGAGACTGAGGCAGGAGGATTACCATTAGCTCAAGGACAGCCTGGGCTACATAGTGAGTTTAAGGTGAGCCTGAACTGCCTAGTGAAACCCTGTCTCAATACAAAACAAAACATTGTTTCTATGTGAGAACCTTTGGATCTGGTGCAGTTATATGAGTTGCATTTATCATCGAGACCCAGGATCTGGGATGCTCAGAACTGTCCCTCCACCTCACCATCCCCCAGCTCCTACCTTCTCCCCCAGCTCTCTCTACTCTTCACTGGGCTACAATAATAGGAATGGACATTCTAAAGTCATAGCAGCCACCAAATAAATGAATGTGGAGAGCGGAAATGTTTCTCTGAAGAGAGGAAATCATTTTTGTATAAGCAATACTGAAAAGTTTTCTAAGTTATACCCTCTATACTAGAAATGAAACAACATCTCTCTTTTTAATCAGAACTTCCTAGTGCACTTATTTATGCAAATAAATAAGCAGCTACTGCAGTTAATGCTTTGTTGCTATCACCTGAATGTTGGTGTCCCCTCAAAATTTGTATGTTGAAATTTATACAATGTGATAGTATTAAGAGATGGGCCTTGGAGAAGTGAACAAGTCAGAAGTCTTCTTGCCTCATGAATGAGATTAGTGCCCTGATAAAGTCTACTGAAGGGAATGTGTTGTCTCTCTCATCATATGAGAACACAGCAAGAACCAACAATCAAGCAGAAGGCCAGCCTTCACCAGATACCAAGACTGCTGATGCCTTGATCTTCAACTTTCCAGGCTCCAAAACTAAGAAGTATATTCCATTATTTATAAATTGCCTAGTCGGAGGTATTTTTGTTATAGCAGCTCACAGGGACTTTGTTTAAATGGTTTTCTAGATTAACCTATGACTTCCATCTTCACTATTAAAAAAAAGTTAATAGCATACTCAACACCTGTGACCAGTCAGTCCATAAATTTATGTCCTACCAGATAAGCAGTAAGATTACCTAAAAATGATGAGGGCTTGGTTCCTGAATGCTTTTAATGCCAGTATTATAATTACGTAATTTAGTTCTCTCTCTCTCTATATATATATATATGTATATATATATCTCCTAGTATATATGTATATATAACCAAACATATATATATATCTATATACATTCAAAATGATTTTTATATATAAATTATAATATAATATATAAGCTTTGTATTATATATAAAAGTTATACATAAATGTATATTAAAATTATATATTATATAAATTACATATATAATTGGAATGCCACACCTGGTTTGTTTTGTGTTTTTTTTGGTACCAGAAATTGAACTCAGGACCTTGCACTTGCCAGGCAAATGCTGTGCCACTGAGCTAGCTCCCCGGCCCATTAAATTATATATATCTATATATAGAATATATATGTTATATATATATCCAAATCTCTCTATGTGTGTGTATGTATATATATATTATATATGAAAAGCAGTTTGAATGATTTTTAAAAGGCTAGATGAAAGAGCAGTCAGGCCCCACTTATTTAAAAAGTTCTCAAAAGTCAGACAGGAATTCTCACAGGTATGAAGAAGGATAAAGAAATCTTTTGGTCTAAGTCTTCAAACATATTTGAAAGTTTTATTGAGTGCCACATAGCAGTGCTTTTATTGTATATCTGAGGTTCTTAACCATATTTTAGTTATGGAGCCCTTTGAAATCTTAATAAATTTCAGAGTACAGGAATACATAACATGCAGTTCTGTTCGGTGGTTCCTATACCTTTTCCCTACCTCCCCACCAAAGCTCATCAACCTGTGGCTCTACTATAGATCCCAAGTTTTAAAACATTTCATGCTATACCTTTAAAAAAAACAGCCTTGTAAACTAAATTCCATAAGGTCCAATTTCAATTTTGCTAAGACTTTATTAATGCTAACTCAGACTAGTTAATAACTTCCATGGACCTCTGAGTTTATTCAACTTAAGAATGCTGGGTTTCATTTCTTCTATTGGCTGCAATCCTCCCATATGATTGTCTGGTTGACAATTCTCTATGTTCTTTGCAATGGTAGGCTATAATCCACAAAAAAGATAACTAATCAGCTCATGTATACTCTAATTCTAATAATAAAAAAATCAGTCTAGAATAAAAAAAAAGCTCAACTTAGAATAGGAGTTATTTCTCCTCTCAGATGTTGTGTTCTAAAGTAAGTAGTTCATGAAGTAATTTATCCTAATAAGGCTTTCCTTTCTATGTATTAAGAGTCATAGAAAATCATAAATGAACATGAGATGTCAAATCACAGCCAGATGTAATGGCGCACACTTCTAATTCCAGTTGCTCAGAAAACTGAAGCAGGATAGCACGTTTAGGGCCAACCTTGGCAACTTCATGAAACTGTCTCAAATTAAAAGAGGCTGGCACTACAGCTAAGTGGCAGAGTGCCCCTGGGTTCAACCCCTGTACCACTGCTCCAGAGGAAGGAAGAGAAGGAGGAAAGAAGAGAGAGAAGAAGGAAAGGAAAGAGAAGCAAGGCATGCTGGTGGAAAGCACTCGGGAGGCTGAGGCAGGAAGATTGCCAAGAGTTTAAGGCCAGGGCTGCATTGTGAGTTCAAGGCCAGCTTGAACTACAAACCAACACCCTGTCTCAAAAAGCAAAAAGAGAGGGAGAGGAAGAGGGCATTGTGGAGAGGGAGCGGGAGAGAAAGGAAAGAAGACAAGTGATAAAGATTCTCATGTCTCTAGTAAGCATTTTCAGGTCTAAGTCATTTCCCCAGATATCTGAACCCAGGAATCACTGTAGACTCCTGACTCTCCTTTATTCCCTATGTCCAAGCAATCATCAGGTCTTTCCAGTCAGCGTCTTAATTATTTCTGAGGTTGTTCTTTTCTTTCAAATCACCTATCCTGATTTCTTTCCTGTGTTTGGTTTCTATCAGTCTATATCTCTGAGTAATCTTCTGAAGCAAAGATGGGATCACTTCACTCATCAATTTAAAAGCCTTACAGAAGGTATGTTCTCATTTTAAAAATCCTTCAGCAGGGCATGGTGGTGCACACCTGTTATCTCAGCACTTGGGGGGCTGAGGCAGGAGGATCACCTGGAGTTCTAGGCCTGCTTAGGCTACATGGTGAGTTGAAGGCCAGCCTGAACTAACTGCACAACGTGACCCTGTCTCAAAATAACCACTACCCCCCAGAAAACAAACAAAAAACCTTCAATATCTCTAATTTGATAAGGTTGAAAGCACAGAATGCTACAAGGCCCTCTGTGATCTAGTCTCTCCCTACTTCTCACTTGCCTTGATCCTACCCTGAATTTTCCGCTCTCTCCACACACATTGTTTCTTCCTTGTGCTCCTGATGTCCCCTCTGCTTAATGGGAAATCTTACTGTGATCCCTACGCCATCCCCTGATGTGCCTATGGAACCTCAACCGTTCAGCTCTAAATAGACAGTCTATTCAGATGGCCTATCCAATCACTAGCCCTGAAAAAATAAAAATAAACAAACAAAACTGAAAACACCCTAATTCTCCAAATATGGAATCGCTTTGGAAATTATAATAGATTCCTATGGTGAAATATTATGCACTCATCAAAATATTTATAATTTAATGTTATAAAATCTAGCGGCCCACATTCAGAAGGTAACCAAAGCTCACATTCCTAGGCAACATCTATGATCATAAGCTCTAGTCCCTTGACAGTTTCAATGTTGTTTTAACTGTAATTTTCATTTTATCTTCACAATAAGTGACAAGATTTCCTTTTTTTTAAAGGCAAAAAAGGCTAAAAAATACACGTATAGAATGATGTACAACAAATGATCTCTACTATGTAAATACATAAAAAGTGCTAATTAGCAGAAAATACAGCAAAATATTTAGAGTACTTATCTCTGAGTAACAGAAATTATGAACAATATATTCCTCCTATTAAATTTTAAACAGCAAATATGTATTATGTTTTGTTTTGTTGGCACTGGGGATTGAACAAGGAACTTCACTCTGAAGTCTATCTCCAGTCCTTTTTTTTTTTTTTTTTTTGGTTTTTCTCCGGTACCAGGAACCGAACTCACGACCTTGCGCTTGCCAGGCAGGCGCTTTGCCGCTGAGCTAAATCCCCAGCCCTCCAGTCCTTTTTTTTACACAGTCTTGCTAAATCCTTAAGTTGCCCAGGCTGTGCTCAAACTTTTGATCCTCCTGGCTCAGCCTCCCAAAGTGCTAGAATTACATGTATGTACCACCATACCTCAGTTTGAAAATATTTTTAACTGTAAAGACCAGCCTTCCCAACCACATGCACAAAAATTTTATCTGTTTTTCTCTGATTCTAGTATGTACTTTCTTGTGCATACTATACTCTATTTTAGATCTTACTATCCTATATTTTAATACATATCAAGGGATTGTTTGAGGACAGAATATGATTAAGCTTTAATCCATAGTGGCTGACCTCTGGTGGGCCATGAAATGTTTATAAATTACTTATATTGCTAGCTATCCCAATAAATGCAATAATCAGTCATCTACAAATGTGAAGCATTAACAACTTTAACAAATATTTACCAAGAGCCTAAAATATTCTAGGTCCTGTTATAGTAAAAAGCTATTCGTCCTTATGGAGCCTACATTCTAGTATGGACAGACAAATAAAACAGCTTACTTCAAAGAATGATGAGTGCCACAAGGACAGTGAAGGATGAGAGGGTGAAGGGATAAGAGGGAATACAGGAAGACCTGGAGAAAGAGTACAACATCAAAGACAGAGTGAAAGATCATGAGTGACAAAATCAGAGGCAAGCAGTTACAGCAGAACAGAAGAACTAGAGAGTCAAAAGACCTGGGTTTTGAGGCCATGCGTGGTGGCACACACCTGTAATCCCAGCACTTGGGAGGCTGAGGCAGGTGGATTGTTGCAAATTGAAGACCAACCTGGACTATGTACTGAGTTAAGGGCCACTCTGCACTACCAAGCAAGTCCCTGTCTCAAAAAAAAAAACCTGGGTTCCTATTCTGGTTCTGTTATTTTACTAGTTAGGTAATTATTCTAAGTCCAACTAAAACAGTAATAATCCCCAATAACCCCTGATTCACAAGACTGTGTAATGATTAAATAAAATACAGATAATTTACATGAAAAAGGAAGAGGCCAGTACTTGGCATTCTGGTCCTCTGTGTTAGTTGTATCTATTTGGTGAAGACATCAAAATGATACAGTACCCAAAAACTATAATACATGGATTATGATTTGGAACAAAAATCCAAAGGAAACAATGTAAACCGGGTATGGTGGCACATGCATGTAATCCCAGTATTCTTATACAGAGAGGCTGAGGCAGGAGGATCACCATGAGTTCTAGGCCAGCCTGGGCTACATAGTGAGATTGTGTCTCAAAAAAAAGAAGAAAGAGAAAAACAGAAAAAAATTCTCCAACGGTTATTTCATTAACAAAAATACTACTTCAGCTATCCCTCATAACTGTCTGACAGGATTCTACTAGTGGTTACAAGTGCTTTAACAGTCATGTGCCCGAATTGAATAGTCTACCCCTAAAATCAAATGCAAACACAAAAACAGATTTATAATAAATGATCCAAAAATTATTTCAGCTTTCTCCCATAAACTCTTAAACTTTACTGTCCTTTGCTATTTTTAATCCTATGCATATCTAGGTTATATTTTTCTGGCCCAAAAGAGAAAATGAAATTTTCCACCAGATGTAAAAGAGAGGTGCTTCTGGGCACATTCACCTCTTGCCTCCTTCAATTGCTGCTTATCTGAAACCTAAGAATGAGGACTCCTGTGGTCAAATAGAGGGGTAGACTGTCAGATCACTAAACTGTTTCCTCTGAAATATTCCCATCCCTAATTAGTCTTCAACTAATACCACATCTCTGGAAGATGGAGAAAATCTTTTTCCTTTTGCAACTTTACTTTCTAACTTCAAATGCCTGGAAGGAATGACTGACTGAAGGGCCTACTTTGTTAACATCAAATTTAACAATTTTCTCCCTAATATTTCTAAGTGTTTTTGCTAGTTATTCTGACTTTATTCTACTCAGTTCTGACTAGACGTGGGAAGTCAGGAACAGACCAGATCACCATGATAGGATAAGTCAACCCCCAAAGAATAAATTGATCAACAATGAAGAGAAAAGGGTAAATTCAACATATAAGTATTTCCACCTACTGGTTATCATGGCTTTTTTTTTATCAAAGCAAGAAGCCCTGCTTATGGGGCCAGAAGTGTAGCTCAGTGATAGAATGAACATCTGGCATATACCAGTATCCTGGCTTCAACTCCCAGCACCAAAACAAAAAACTCAGCTTCCTTCTTCGCATTACAAATCTAGAGATACAGTCTCAGCTTAGAAACTATGGACTGTCCACAGAGTCTGAAAACATAGGTGTTTTGTTTTTACAAACTGTAGGTGTCCTTGATGAATTATGTACATATTCCAAGGCAACTTTGCAGAGAAAAGTAGGTTTTCTTCTTTTTTGTGTGTTGCTGGGGACTGAGTGTATGCGAAGCAAGGACTCTACCACTTGGCCACAGTCTCCAGCCCAAAGTCTTATGCATTCATTTAATGAAGGTGCACTAAGTACTAGACACTTCCAGGAACTGGTTTAGTTGGTAGCACTGATCACTTCACAAGCTGCACTGAGTTACTAAAGGTAGGCAGTTACTTTTTTCTCCTATATTAGATCTTGGCCTTGAGATGAATTTGAACGCTTGAAGAATGAAGCTATTTGACTGTACAATAGTTCTATGCATAGATAATTAGTAACCAGTGTTTCCTTCCTTTTGCGTACATTAATTCTATGATCACCTTAAGTGATATAAAGGCTGTTTGGTGCTCATTTCTGTTTTTTTCCTTGGACTCTGCCAACAAGGATCACAGTACATATTATTTCTGAGAATTATACAATAGTTCATCTGGAGGGAGAAAAGCAATCTTTTTTCAAAGATGCTTAGTTACTGTAGTATTTGACTTCACCAGTACTTTTCTGTGTTAAGTCAAAATGCAAACACTAGCGTGGTTTCATATTAAATGTATATGAGCAGCACTTGTAAAGAGCACCTAAAGTATATGAAAACTAAATGTAACAGAACTAAAATATAACAGGTGAAACAATGCATTTGAACCCTCTACAACAAGCTACCCCCAAGCTTATGAGGACCACAGCTGTGGAAAATTCCTTTCGAGCCTGGCTACCACTGCAAATGCAACCTTCCCAGTAAGTCTCCCTTCAATCTGTGACTATATTACCTCAATTCTCAAGTCCTAAACTAGAGACTCTACCCTGAATTCTATCTCTGAAAACTACATTGGCCCCTACAGAAATCCAGACACTGCGTACTGGAAAGTGGTAGTAAGGAGCTTCAAATTAGAGCCTTGGCATCTCCAGAACTACTAAAATCATTATTTGTAGCAGTCAGCAAATTAAGAGTTTAAGCATTTCTGCCATTACCAAGTAAAGTGTTCATAACATCAGGGCACACCTATAATCCTAAAACTCAGGAGCTGAGGCTGGAGGATCACTGCAAGTTCAAGGCCAGCCTGAACTACACAGAAGTTCAGAACAAGGCAAACTTCTGCACTCACATTGGTGAGTCAGGCATAAGACAAGTAGTCACAAATTTACATCATTTTTCTGACACATGCATTCACAGCACCATGACTGGCTTTCCAAAATGGGCAGTCACCATAATATGAGGTGTGATAAGGTGTGTTTAAATAAAAAAAAATCCAATCACCCTGTATACACAAAGTGCCTTTCAGTGCTCTTCCATTTCTGCTGGATACATCTTTCCAGTCCCTCTGCACTACCTGATGCCATCAGCTAGTGTTTAACTCTGCACTACTAAATATCAACAATACTTTTCCTATTAAACTCTCACTCTGCCAGGTGTGGTGACACACATTTGTGATCCCAACACTCAGGAGGTTGGGGCAGAAGGATCACCAAAGTCCAAGGCCAGCCTGGGGTATATAGTGAGTTCAAAGCCAGCCTGAATACAGAGAGAGACCCTGTCTGAAAAACAAACAAACAAACAAAAACCTCTAACTTCGACTGCATTTACAATTATTAGGCCCGCATCCAAGAGCCATAACAGTATTTCTATAGTAGTTTCTAATTTTCATATACTTTGTCACATTTCTTCATAAAGCAAAGCAAAAGGTAAGCTCACTTACACTCACTCTCTCCTCTGTCTCTCTCTGTTTTTGCAAACATGGAAAGAGTCTGAATAGATGATTTGTCTCTGATTACCAGTGACAGAGCTAAGGCTTCAACAACTAACTTCCCAACTTTATGGGTCATCCACTACTGCATGCATCCCTCCAACTAATTTTCTTTTGTCAGTAAAATCCAAACAACTTAATCAAACATTTCATATTGCAGTAAACAATGCATCATCTTTTGATAATTACAGATCTAGTACCATATAAATCACCTGAGTAATGTAAGTGGGGTGGGAGGGCAGAGCTGGGGGTGACTGGAGAGTGTGTGTGAAAATGACCAAAGTACATTATGTCCCTCAATGTGTCAAATCAGTTTTTTGTGTATTTTGTTTGTTTGTGACAGGGTCTTGCTATGCAGTTAATGCTGGCCTTGAACTCACTATGTAGCCCAGGCTGGCCTCAAACTTTGGTAATCCTCCTGCCTCAGCCTCCCAAGTGCTGGGATTACAGCCATGTACCACCACTCCTGGCTCTAATTTTTAAAGAGTGGAAAAATATGTAAGAAAAACAATCACTTCAGCAATGACAAACAATTCCAATATCTTATGCAGCCTTTGAAAGATAGAAAATAACCTAACCAAAGGAGAATACTATGTAAGTAGAAAATTTTGTCTTTGTCAGAGAGTATCTAAAAACATTAACTCTTTTTTTTCTTTTTTCTGTTTTTTGAGAAAGGTTCTCCCTATGTAGCTCGGCTGGCCTTGAACATACTATGTAGCCCAGGCTGGCCTCAAACTCACAATGATACTCCTGTCCTTGTCTCCTGAGTGCTGAGATTACAAGCACTGCACCATCACCACTGGCATCTAAAAGCATTAATTTCTGAACACATACTTATATATCCACTTACCTCAAGATCAGGAAAAGTTTGTATAAACCTAATTACTTTTTAACACGCAATTTTTACAGTTTATTGTTTTTAATAGCATAGAAGACCAATATTTCTTAACCACCATGTGTGGTAACATGCCCTCCTTTTAAATAGAATATAGATAATGTTGCTTTGCTAGCATTTACATCAGTCATGTCATAATAGGTTCTGAAACCTATTCAGTTTGTGGGGTGGGCAGACCTTAAGTGGTTTTATAGTAGAGCAATATAGTAGTTCAAAAGTCAACTAGAGAAGAGTCTACAATTTTAAATCCACATCATGCTACTTTATTAAAAAACAAGCCTGTGGTGAGTGTGGTAGCACATGCCTATAATCCTAGTAGGTTGAGGTAGGAGAAATGCAAGCTCAAGGCCAGCCTGGGCAATTTAGAGATTACCCTGTCTCAAAAAAGAGGGAGGGGAAGCCTGCAGATGTAACAATGGCAGAGCACTTGTCCAGCATGTTTAAGGCCTTGGGTTCAATCCCTAGCATTAGGGGTTGCAGGGAAGGGCATGAGCAAGTTGAAGAATATTAATGTTCCTTAAACATTATAAATAGGCATATTTGTTTTAAAATATTATATATTCCCAAAAATTTACATAAGAATTTTATTCCTTTGTTAATGATAATCCAACAGGAAAATTAGCACTAAATGACATTTAACTAGACATGGACAAGAAATACAAAATTTTCTATAATGAAGAAATTGAATGCAAGCATGTTCATATAAGTTGCTCAAGATTATGGCAAAGCCAATGATTGGCAGAGTTGAGATTTGAATCTGGGGATATTGCCACAAAATCCTATGTCGGACAGAAACTACTTACCTGAACTTGGACAACTCACTTCATACATTGGGATTTTGATTTCCTACTCTGTAAAATGAGGAGTCTGAAATAGGTGCTCTAAAAAGGCCCTTCTTTGGGCAACAATGCTTTTTAAATCCAAATTTACCACATACAAAAAATATCTCTGGCCAGGTGTGGTAGCACACACTGTAATCTTAGTACTCATGAGACTGAAGCGGGAAGATCACAAATTTGAGGTCAGTTTAGGCTACATAGAATGTTCAAAGCAAGCCTCTACTACAGAGTGGCACCCTGTCTCAAAAGAAATAATACTAATAATTCTCTTGTGGTCCTTTTATATCCTTAGGCTTCTTTGTCTCATCTAAATACAGAATAATGCATATGTATAATTCTTCCAGTGCAGTGACTTACTGTCCATTACCAAGAGGCATCAGCCTGACAGAACATTGTTAAACAGTCCCATCACAAGTCCTCTGGGTGGAGTCCAAAGACAGCCTGACTTAAAATGAATTGTCCCTGACAACACCAGCACACAGCGAAGTTAACGATGCATAACAACAAAGTTAGCCAGAGTTTTAGGACCCAACCTCTCAGGACCTCAATTTCCTTATTTTTAGAAATGAAGCAGCTTTAGATGGAAGGAATTCCTAAGCAAGCAGCCACCCTGATACAGGTAAACTAATCACTTTTATTGTAATAAGAAAGCCTAAGTAGTTTGAAGAACCACACTAAAACATAGTTATTATATCTATAATATAAACCACATAAATAAAGATCTGAATCTATTGTTGGTAGGAAATGGCAAAAGAGAATGAAGAACCACTTTATAAGGGCATGGATTTCTGATATATATATATTCCTACAAAAGGTAGGAACATTCCTAGCTACATTCCTACCCCTTTTTTATTTTTAACTTTAAGACAGTACTGCTAAATCACTCAATTGCCCAGGCTGGACTAGAACTTGCAATCCTCTTGCTTTAGCTTCCCAGAATATTGGGATTACAGGCGCGTACCACCACATACAGCTTTATTTCATTTTTCTTTAAGAGATGAGTTCTGCCTACGTTGTCTAGGCTGGTCCTAAACTTCTATACTCAAGATGTCCTCCTGTCTCGGTCTCCCTGTAGCCCGGCTCTTCAGATTCTAATACTTCTTCAAAACCCAAAAGCTCCATTTTAAGAAACAAAAATGAGACATACAATACATGTACTTCTTCCTGAGGCCAAGTAAACAATGCTCAATTTTTAGTCAAATCTCTCCTCCAAGTCTTTTGACTATTTTTGACTACTCAATAGCACTACCACAATGAAAAGACAAGAGACAAGGCTCAATCCAGTGCATTTGACTCTTACTAATGTCATTGGTAAATGGTTTGCTGAGAAACTACTGGCAATCCCCACATGACTAATCAGTATCAGGCTTGGTAAAACTTTGTGGGTTTAATGTCATTCCAATCCCCTTTTCAGGAGAAATTAATTAAAAACTGATTATATTCAATAGCCAAGCACAGGGGCATTCACCTGTAATCCCAGTTACTTGAGGCGGAGACAGAGCTACTTAAGCACTGGAGTTCAAGACCAGCCTGAGAAACATACATAATAAGATTTAAAAAAAAAAAAAAAAAAAAAAATTGGTTGTATTCAGATACAACTCCTAGAAAAAGATAACTAGATCTTTCCATACTGTACCAAATCTGAACTTCTCTAAGGATTTAGGTTATCAGCTCAGGCTGGATTTGGGAAGGAAGCCTCATAATAAAACAATCTCTCCTACCAAATACAGCTTCCTCAGACCTACTCCTTCTAAAAGAAAGGACACACTCCAGAGCCGGGCATGGTAGCACAGGCCTGTAATTCCAGCACTTGGGAGGCTGAGGCAGAAGGATTTTTAAGAGTGCAGTGAACCTGGGCCATAAAGTGAGTTCAACACCAGTCTGAACCACACAGTAAGATCTGGTCTTAAAAAAAAAAAAAAAAAAAAAAGGAGAGAGAGAAGAAAGGCCAAAAAATTCCAGAAGGTAGATTCTTCTTTTCTCTACAAACTAATCTCATCTTGCAGTCTCTTTGCTTTACTGAAATAAACCAACTTTAGAATGGAAAGAAATATACCTTAATGAATATTAAAATATTCTATTCCTGAAGGATCCCTGTGAAATTTGGTATAAGATCTTTTCTTGTTAAAAACTCTCCTAAAGCTATATGACATGGTGGCACATGTCTATATTCTCCAGAACTCAGAAACTGAAGCAGGACCAGGTGTGGTGGCATATACCTATAATCCTAGCACTTGGGAGGCTGAAGCAGGAGGACCACCACAAATTCGAGACCAGCCTGAGCTACATAGTTCAAGGCCAATCTGAATGACATAGCAAGACCCTGTCTCAAAAAAACAAAGGCTGAAGCAGGAGGATAGCAAGTTCAAGACTAGCCAGGGATAAGCATCAATACTTTGTCTTTAAAAAAATATAATAAATCTATAATTTAGAAGTTTTATGGACTTTCTTGAATTTTCAAGAACAAAAGCCCTTGGCCATAGCTTAGAAGGTTAGGTTCTCAATAATTCCATTTCTTCCTTCTTGGAGGGGACCTACTCCAAACATATGAGATGTAAAGACCAACAAAATGAAGGCTCCACTTTAGGCTGACACTTTACCTCTGTTAAACTGTAAATTCCATTATCTTTCAGCACTGTTCAAAGGATTTCTATCTCACTTCCTTGGCCACACAATTCCAGGTCAGTCTGGTACCTTTTCTCTCCCCTTCTCTGAGGCCAGAAGCTTACAGACAAATCAGTTCTAAGGGAAGGCTAAGTGAGAGCAAAAGCCCCCAGAGAACACACATGCGCTCTTCCCTCCTTTCTGACTCAAGATGTCCAGGTCACTGCCAACTGCTGTGGCTGTGTTTGGGAACAGAAAGCAGGAACAGAAATAAGGGAACTCTCCATTCAATCTTTTTGTCTGGGGCTTTTCCTGGATTTTTCATTGGCATCTAATACCAAGACACAAGACTCATTTTTCATTAAAGTTGCAAGACTTTCACTTTGCCCAGTTTCAAATGGTGTAATTGATCTGCATTGTCTTCTTAAATAACCAAACTGGTGAAGGACACTGCAGCTTTAAATATTTCAGTGCTAGCTAGCAAATAGACTCCATTGCAATATGGCTCTGAAGGTCGTGTCCTATTGTCTCTTTCCTTTGGAAAAAAAATTCTAAATCCTTGTAGGTAACATAGGAATGGTTGCTCCTAGATCTAGAATTTCCATCTTCCACCTTGGTGTCCCTTACAGTTCTGGGTGTTTACTGGAATCCATAATTTTCCCGGTAGGGGCAATATGCTGATTTTTATTAATGATTTCAGCACCTGAGACATAAACACATGTGTTCATATTAGTTTTATCGACTACAGTCAACTGTTTGAAAGAACACCACTAAAGGGCTGTTAACCCCTTAAGAGAAAGGCCACGGTGTGGGTGTGGACAGCTTTCATGCAGCACCCTGAGCCTAGGATTGCATAACCTAAAATGTGTAGCTACTTAAAATGATAGGAATCTCAGCCTACTCATCTTGAGACTATGTCAGCACATTGCCATACACTTGCAGCTTTATTTGCAAGGAAGGTCAAAAAGAGAAGCACAATCACGGTGGAGGGAAAAAAAGAAAAAAGAAAAAGGCCCTTTTCTACTTTGACAGGGCACACAAATACTGCTTTCCCCATGAGCCACTCATCCACCTAGAGAGGAAGAGCCCCAGTGAACTGGAGGCTTTGGGGCAGCTGGACAATGCTGCCCCTTTTACACAAAAAACAGACGGGATAATTAATAGGCAGGGAAGACGGACAAAGCAGGGTTGCAGGGAAGACGTGTACAGGTGCACCCGAGCATTACCTGAAATGGTAACAGATTGTTACCATTATCGGTCCGGAAAGCGTTATCCTCCATCCAGGACTTGGAGGTGAGCGGGGCCGCACGGGGGAACTTGGGAGGCGCGATCACATTGCTGGAGAAGGGCTTTTTCAGCGGCGAGATAGGGTTTAGTGGGGAAGGAACCCCCACGCCCACGCCTACGCCCACCGCCCGGCGAGGGTCCCGACCCGCCTGCAGGCCGCCCCACGGGTTGGACGGCGCGCTCCAGGCGGCATTCACGCTTTGGTGAGTGTTCCAGCTGGACGAGGCCGAAGAGGCGGCGGCGGCGGCAGCGGCGGCCGCTGCGGCCGAAGAGGAGGACGGCTTGCTGGTCATGATGGGCTGGTGGCCGTAGGCAGCGGCGGCGCTCCTCTGGGCATAGGGCGCCTGGCTGGGGCTGGCCGGCGACCTGCGCTGCTGCGGGGGCTGCGCCTGGGGGGGCTGCGCCGGCTGCGCGGGCTGCGGCGCTGGTGGCGGCGGCTGCTGGTGGTGCTGGGTCTGCGCCAGGCCGATCTGCGGGGAGAAGGTGCCTCCGAAGACTGGGTTGACGTGGTGCGGGAAGTTCTGGAAGAGCATGGTCCCGTTGACTGGGGTGATCCCTTGGAAGAAACTGTCCTCCACCGCGTTCGTGGTGCCTGTGGACCAGGTGCTGCCGAAGGACGGCGACAGCGACGCGCCGGGCGCCGTGGGCTCCTGCGGCGGCGGCGGCGGCTGCTGAGGGGGCTGATGGAAACTCAAGCCCGGCAGGAGCGGCGATTCCATCTGCATCTTGTCTGGGCCGTTGGGGGCTGGCGGGGCCGCGGCGGGGGTAAGGGCCGGCACTGCGCTGCTGTCCTCCGGCTTGGGGGTCTCCGGTGAGAGGGGCGTGGACGCGGCTTCGGCTGCGCTGGGCTCGGGCTGGGGCTGGGGCTGCTGCTGCGGCTGTGGCTGCGGCGGCTGCTGCTGCTGCTGCTGTTGCTGCTGCTGCTGCTGCTGCTGCTGGGGTGGTTGTTGCTGCTGCTGCTGCTGCTGCCGCTGCTGCTGGGGCTGGGGCTGGGGCTGGGTTTTGCTTTTGTCCATCAGTAAATCATCCTGCATGGTTTGCGCAGCTGAAACGGGAAAAAAGAGAGATGAGTTATTGACAATGTGATCATTAATGCCCCTCTCGGAAGCGGGCAGATGTTTCACTTGCGAAAATCCAATGCCACCGCTACTAGCCAATTGCAATGCAAATCCATAATCCCCCATTTAGAACAGGTCGGGTTGGGGAGGGAGGTTCAAGCAAGGTCTCTGAAAATACTGTGAGAGCGTCTTCACCCTTTCTGATGTCTTGGTTCCTTTTCTGTATTAGTGAGAGATGTGCTTATAAGACCGAAAGACAGCAATTTCGCCACGTCTCTTTTCCCTTCACCGGAACTCAGAGCGTTCACCCTGCAATGAGAAACTGATTCTGGTTCCTGTTTTTTCCCAAGCACCACCCTCCCCCAGTTATTTGCATACGTCAATAAATACTGCTGCGTCCTTCAGCAAGGTTAAAAAGACACCGCACACGACCCTTTCTTCCCCCTTCCTCAAATCGAGCACTTACAAAAAAGAAAGAAAGAAAGAAAGAAAATGCCTCCTTGATTAGTAAACTGCCTTCTTGCCTTGATAATTGTTTCATTTAGCTGCAGCAAACCACGTGGGAGGAAATCCTTGGCATTTGTTAGAAGGGCTCAGCTGCACATTCTCTGGCCTCCCAGTAGCGGCAGCTACTCCATTTTGTTAGGAGACATTTAAAAACAAAACAAAACACCGTTTTTAAAAGGGCGAAAACCTACTGAAAGATTTGAAACTGCTTGCTTCTTGTTACTTAAAGGATTATGGTTTTTTTTTCTGTTTATTCTCCAATTTTCTTGTCTCTAGTTCTGCTGCACAAGAGGTTTTTTGGCTTCTCAGGGTTTCATATCTCAACAGGAGCCTGAGAATTTCTCCGCAGAGTGAAGAAATGCTTCTGGTTGGATTTGAGGTCAGCGAGAGAGAGGGAGAGCGAAAGAGAAAGAGGGAGGAAAGGAGGAAGGGAGGGAGGTGGAGTGAGGCGGGGCTTTAAAATTCATCTGAGATTTAAGTAGACAGTGAAGATAATTCTGGGGTTGCTAGATTTTCATTTTTGAATCCTCCTGCTGCTGCCTTGGTCACAAGACTTTGGCAAATTTAGAATTCATTCTCTTATCACTAGTATTAGCAGCAAAAGGCTGGCTTGACGACCCTGAATTACCATGTGCTAGCAAAAGCGTTAAAAATAGAGGAGTACAAAGTCCCAAATTCTCATACATTGTAATTATAGTGCATTGCCACCACTGCTTCATTTCTCCATATAAGGAGTGTATGGTATTTTCCATTTCACATAGAAGGGCTATATTCACCTCTATCATACAGCCTGTGTTCTCATTCAAGGATGAAAATAGTAATCACTCAAAACCAAGAGATTTCCATACATATAGTTATTGAGTTAGCCAGTCGCTTAGAACATGTTGTTTTAAATATGTATCATGACAGGACTGAGACCTTGAAAACAAATACTTTGAAATATTAAAGACGCATATGACCAAAGATAGAATTATTTTTAGGTGATGATTCAGTACAATTTCAACAAAGTTAATAATATACTCAATAAGTTACTTAAATAACTCATATACTGGAGAAGCATCTTTGTCAAGACATTTGTGATGCTGGGTGTGGTGGTGCATGCCTGTGTTCCCAGCACTGAGGCTGAGGCAGGAGGATTGCCATGAGCTCGAGGCCAGCCTGGGCTACATGATGAGTTCAAGGCCAGCCTACACTACATGGCGAGACCCTGTCTCAAAAAAAAAAAAAAAAAAAATTGTGAAAGGGCAGTTAGATAATCTCTTCACACTAACTATTATAAAATGGAGATACTGCTCTGAACTATTAAACAATGGATGTCAGCCAGAGATTTAAAATGGTTCTATTATTTTAGTAAAGCTTATTCTTAATATGCTTAATTGATATTTTTTGTTTCAAAGTTTTATATACAAAATACTGGTTCAAGGAAATGCTTTATAGCCACCTTACTGTTCTTTCTACTTTTCACAAACTCACCTCTCCCATTCCCCCAGGAAAAAAGCCCCAAACCATTATACTATGCATTGCAAATTGCCAGCTAATACCAATGAAACCTACTTAATATTGCTTTTATGTTCCTGAGCTCCCTTGGCCTAAAACAATGCCTTTGACCAGTATTGCAAAATACAACACAATGAGATAAATGAACCTTGGATTCAGACAGCACAAAGTTCTGTCACTGCCGAGGAAGACGGCCAGAGAAAAATACATTTTCATACTTGGTTTGAATTAAACAGTGCTGCGGTAAACCATTGTAATTCAGGGATTTGAGTTGCTTCCAGTGAGCTAGAATTGTCTTTACAATAGCCATATCATCATGGCTGAAATATGCATTTGATTATAATTCTAGTATCACCCACCTTTTCTGGTAGCTTGTATCAATGCTTTTGCTTTCAAGTTTAAACTACATGTTCTTGGAAAAATTAATACTGCACTGTAACAAGCCAGAAAGTAAGCTAGACTCAGAATGTTTTATAATTGCTGTAATTAATATTAATATAGTCTTTCAATTTTTTAAATGTTATGCTAGGAACACTCATTTCTCAACAATTCTTAAAAATACGAATTTCACTTTCTGCATTAATTCAATTTGTCAAGGTCAAGACCCACCTTTACCAAACAAGACTCTTTAAACAAAAGGTAAGCAGTAGATTAAGAGAAAATTTACAAAGTTAATATGTAATATCTCTCAATAACTGTTCCATAGTTAGTTTGAATTGGGGGTTTTGCTTATTTACAGCGAAGTCTGAGAAATAGACACCTCCTTCCCCTCCCCCACAACACACACAATAGATCGTCTTTTACATGCATTAATTTAATTTCAAATAACAAATTCATAGTAGCAGTTACCTTTGAGTGTCCAGTTTTTAAGGATAGATAAAATTTTAAAGTGTACAGTATTTATTTTCTTCTTTCAGGTTGATTGTGTGACCGCTCTGGCAAAAGCACTTTGACAACTGTAAGAAGAGAGGGCATGCGCACCGAGGGAACTGTGGGGGCTGGAGTCCTTCCCAAGGTACTCCGCCTGGCTTCACGCTCAGCCGGGAAAGGAGGAACTCTCGTAAGTACAGATTCCAAGGGTAAGGGGTTGTGCCGGGAATACATGATATCCTCTTAGCCAATCTAAATCAGTTGTTGAAATGAAAAGGGGGGTGGGGAATAAACTGGTTTGTCAACTTGATTTAGGAAGCCAGGTTAAAAGAGAAACTGAATGGTAGGAGGCAGAATAAATATACCCAGCAGAGCTACCTTAAATGGTGTGAGAATGGTAGTGACTGGGTAGCCAGCAATAGGAACCCTACCAGTGAGAAAGGAATTGGAATGAGGAGGAATAAGCCTAGGGAATGACTGGGAAATAGATAAGCACTTAAAATCTGACCATACTTAAACACTTTTAATATATAATTATACCTCAACAGAAATGTAATATTAACCTTAGAGGTCAGGTAAAAATAGATTTTACTCACAAATTTTTGAAATCTTACTAAGATTTCTTTGTGTTTAAATTTTCAATGGAGGCTCTACCACTTTTTTTTTTTTAGACAGGGTCTTATTATGTAGTTCAGGCTGAACTTGAACTCACCATATACCCCAGGCTGGCCTAGAACTCATGGAGATCCTCTTGCCTCAGCCTCCCAAGTGCTGGGATTACAGGCATGCACCACCCTGCCCAGCGTTCTGTTTCTTATTTTAAAATTCTACCTGGTAGGCTTTCAATCAACTCATTTCTCGATTTTTACTTATCAAATGAAAGTGTTGCATTATTCATGTAATAATTACTCAAAGTTCAACTCTTTCATGCTAAAATGATATTTAGTGAAATATGAATGAATTAACTCCATATGTTTAGTGTATCACTGCACAGGACAGTGGCTTCTTTATTCAAGACAAAAAGTAAGTAGTTTCTTTTTTATTTGTGTGTGCATGTGTGCGTGAGTGCGTGCAAGCGTGTGCGTGCATGTGTGCTGCTAGGGATTGAACCCACGGCCTTGCAAATGCTAGGCAAGCAAGCACTGTACCACTGAGCTACACCCAGGTTTTAAAAAGAATTTTTTTTTGTTGTATAACTTCTTTTATTGATACCAAGACTAGAGTTTCTCAACATATTAACATCAAATGTTATTATCTGTAGCTTCTGAGAGCAATGGTTCCAGAGCTGGTTTGCTCATGTAGGCAGGAGATAACATTTCTTGTGGCCTCTGGTTCAGTGCCATTCACCCAAGGGGTTCAGACTAAATATCAGTTGATGACTATGCTGACTGAACTTGGAACTGAAAATGTTAAGCATCATTTAAAATTATCCTAATTTTTATTTCCTTTCTTTGAAAATTAGAACTAAAGAATTAGTAGAGAGCATTAATTTAAAGCTAAATTTACTACTAAATGTAAGTCTTTGTTTCAAATTATTTATGAGGAAAAAGGCAAACTAACAATGTAAGAATCATTTTGAATGAATCTGTCAAAAGCTTGATGTAGAATAACTAAACGCTTGCTTCCTGCTGTGATGTTACTTTCCATTCCCTATTTTTGCTCTTTGTCTATCCTTTTAAAGGAAGCCTAAGCTGGGCTGGGGATATAGCTCAGGGGCACGGCGCCTGTCTGGCATGTATGAGGTCCTGAGTTCAACTCCTGGTACAAAAGAAAAAAAAAATGTCTATGTGAGATCTGGTGGTGCACGCCTGTAATCCCAGAACTTGGGAGGCTGAGGCAGGAGGATCCTTGTGAGTTTGAGGCCAGCCTGAATTACACAGCAAGGCCCTATCTTTAAAAAAAAAAAAAAAGCCTTACTTCTGCCAATGTGCTGCAGTCACAACTTGCATTTCTGAGTCTATACGAATCAGTTCAAGGTTAATCCTACTCCTGAAGACTCTGCTAACCCACCAAAGTTTACTGCATGTTTAAGCATTCTTAAATTTTAAAAAAAGCCCTCATAAAGTTCTTATGGCTTGAAGAACTTTTTAAAAATTATTTGAAATTGATGCATCAAGGTTGTATCAGAAAAGTAGAAATTTTTGTTATTCAAGTATACTAGAAATGGTTTAGTTAAACATTAACCCACCTAACACCACTTACAGGTCTACTAAGAATTTACACAATGGAGGAAAATAAACTTTGGTCCTGATCCTTGATAAATAATAATTATTTGTCCATACTTAATGCAATTTTATTGCAGTTGAAAATGATCTAATCTCTGATCTTCCTTTCCTATCATTCAAATTTAAAAAGAAAATTACTCAAATAACACCAAGGGAAGCCAGGTGTGGTGGTGTACACTTATAGTCTCAACACTCCAGAGGCTGAGGCAGGAGGCTCTCCAGAAGACTGAAGCCAGCCTGGGCTACATAGTGAGTTCAAGGTCAGCCTGGAGTACACAATGAGACCCTGTCTCCAAAACAAGCAAGCAAAGAATACCAAGATAATAACTATATACCACGCAAACAAGAAATTATAGAAGGACTCTAATAAGGGCAAAACTTTTCTCTACTAAAATCTTGTTTTTTATTTAACCAAATCAACAATTTCTGAAATTTTATTTTTGGGTCACAGGGTTTAATCATGGAGTCACATTCATACTTCTAGGCTTCCTTTTTTTTTTTCCCTACTTTTTCTTTCTTTTTGTTTTTTTGAGACAGGGTCTCACTATGTAGCCCAGGCTGGCCTTGAATTTCTGCTGATACTCCAGTCTCAGCCTCCTGAGTTTTAGAATTACAGGAGTGCCCCACCATGCCCAGCCCCTCCCTACTTATATTCCTAGCAAAATATATATTTTTTATTTACTTGGGGTTTTTTTTTTTGTTTTGTTTTGCTATGTTACCCAGGCTGATCTCAAACTATGGGCTGAAGCAATCTTCCTGCCTCAAACTCCCAAGCAGCGAGAACTATAGTGGGGCAGTGAATAGGTGGATAAAGTGATGAATAAATAAATGGATAAAGGATAGTTTTATATTACCTAAATCAGCCAAGGTTTGAATATTAATTATAACTCATTTAGAAGGGCAATTACTCTTCCATCACCTTGCAAAAATGGATATAAAGGGGCATGGTCTAAAAGAGAAAAAACAGACTGGAAGGAGGGGAGGGGAATGGGGAAAAAAAGAAGAAATAAGTTATACCATGTACAGGTACAAATTCCTTATGATGAGTGTTATTATTATGTATATCTAACATGTACCAATAAAATAAAATACAATAGCCAGGCATGGTGGCACACACCTGTAATCCTAGCTCCCGGGAGGCTGAAGCAGGAGGATTGCCACAAGTTTGAGGCCAGCCTGGACTACATAAGTGAATTCAAGGCCAGCCTGCACTACATAGCAAAACCCTGTCTCAAACCAAACAAACCAATAAAAAATGCAATAAAAAGATAAAAGGAAAAACATTTTGGCCCTCATGATATTTGGTAGTATGCAGATCACTTGCTTTTCATCATGAATAACTTAATGTTTCTTTTTTTGCTGTACCAGGGGCACTCTCCCCAGCCCTTTTTTAAATTTTGAGAGAGGGTCTCACTGAATTGACCAAGCTAGACTGCAACTTTCCATCTTCCTGCCTCATCCTCCTGAGTAGCTGAGATTACAGGCATGTACCACCACATCCAGCTGAAATAACATTCATTAAAAGCACTAATTTAGCAGGCAACTTTGTTCCCTCCTAAGAGTTTACAATCTAATAAGGAGACACACTCACCCCTTTGCAGAAACTGCTTTTCCAAGATGTCATCAGCTACTCTAAGCTAAGTCCAATGGATGTTTTTTCGGTCTCTCTTGCTTGACCTTGCAGCAACATTGATATAACTGATTATATTTTTCTAAATATAACATTTCCTCTCTGCCGCTAATTCATTCTATCCTGTCTTGGTTTTCTTATATTTGAGGTGGTGTAGCCACTTGCTTCTTAGTCTCTGTCTTCATGTCTTCTTTGCTGACTGACTGTTATGGTTTGTATCCGGATGTCCCCCGAAAGCCTCATGCAGTCATGGGGCAGGCTTCTGGAGTTTATGATCCATGGTCCAGTGTTGGAATTATGGATGTGAGTGCTACACCCGCCCTGGGGCAGACAGTGAGCATACAGTGTAAGGAGGGAAAGAGGCTGCTTGCCACCACTCCTCCTTTTCAGCTCTTGTTGCTTTTGCTATCTTCTGCCGCCATGAACTGTTGCCCTCTGCCATGTGCCACTCTGCCTTGGAGCCAGCTGAGTATGGACTGAAACCTCCACAAACTGTAAGCTAAATAAACCTTTCCTTCCTTAATTTTGCATCAGGTATTTTGTCTCAGCAATGAGAAAAAAGTAACCAAGACACTGACTTTGATATTAGAGGTCTAACCTCAAACTTCTTTCACCTCACTCTATGTGCATGGCTTTTCCCAACTATAAAGAAAGGACTGAGTTATTTTATTGATGGCTGTACAACACAGTTGTGCCTAAAGCATAATAACAGGTATTCAAATATTTATTAATTAAAATTACATTTATATACATAGGGCCAATAATGGCAAGATAAACAACAACCAAAAAACCCTAACAGACTTATACCATCAGATATCAAGACCATGGGGCTGGGGATTTAGCTCAGCAGCACAGCACCCGCCTGGCAAGTGCAAGGTCATGAATTTGAGTCCCGGTACCAGAAATAAACAAATAAATAAATAAAAAACAAACAAACAGATATCAAGACTTATTATAAAGCTATAGTAATTAGACTCTGTGGTTATTGGCACAAGGGTGAACAAATGGAACAAAATTATGTCTAAAAATAGATCTGCATATGTATGGTCACTAAAATTATAAAAACAGTAACACTGCAAGGGTTAAAGGATAATCTTTTCAATAAAGGGTATTGGAGTCAATATATATTCATATAGAAAGAGACCTTTATAGGCTGGGAATGTAGCTCAGTTGGACAGTGGTTGCCTAGTATCCACAAGGCCCTAGGTTCAATCCCTAGCACCACAATACAATAGAAAATTGTTTTAGGAGAGAGAGACATAACACCATACACAAAAATCAATTCCAAATGGACTTTAAGTCTAAATGTACAAGTAAATAATAAAGTCTAAAAAACACAGCTGAGCATGATGGCACACATCTGTAATCCCAGTGAGGCAGGAGGATCTTGAATTTCAAGACCAGCCTTGAACAACACACAGTCCCAGGCCAGCCTGGACTACATAGTGAGACCCTGAGCTGGGCGTGGTGGCACACATCTGTAATCCAAGCACTCAGGAGGCTGAGGCAGGAGGATTGCTTTGAGATCAAGACCAGCCAGGACTACACAGCACTACACAGCAAGACCCAAGACAACACACAGTCCCAGGCCAGCCTGGACTACACAGTGAGACCCTGAGATGGGCATGGTGGCACACATCTGTAATCCAAGCACTCAGGAGGCTGAGGCAGGAGGATTGCTTTGAGATCAAGACCAGCCAGGACTACACAGCACTACACAGCAAGACCCAGCCTCCAAAAAAACTTAGAAAAGAAAAGAAAACCTAGCCAAGATGGTAGCCTATGCTATAATCCCACTTATTTATTCATGTACAAAAATCTACATTTATTCAAATACAGTCACGTCAAAAGAGCAAATACTTGTTTGCCAAAAGGTTAGAGGGAAAACTCACAAAATGGAAGAAAATATATTGAAATTAAATGTATAAGTTTTCAACCATTGTGATCAGAATATAGGAAAAATTCTTACAAATCAATGTGTAAAGAGTAGACATACCAAACCAAAATGGACAAGAGACTTCAACACAAGTTCTTTAAATGGCCAAAATGCATATGAAAAGGTGTTCATTAATCATCAAAGAAATGCAAAATAAATCAGAATGATTTCTGAAGGAAAATAGTGATTGGCAGGGAAGATGAAAGAGGACAGAAGAGATGCTGGTGATATTCTATTTTTTTTTTAGTATTTTGTTTCTTGAACTATACACGCTGTTACACAGATGTATCCACCTTGAAAATTCAGAAAAATTCTGCACATGTAGCTGGAGATATAGCTCATTGGTACAGTAGTTGCCTAACATGCATGAGGCCATAGATTTAATCCCCAGTACTCCAGAAAACTGTACACTCAGGCTCTATCTATCTATCTGTCTGTCTTTTTTTCCATGTTCTCCTAATTCTATACATTTTCTCTTGGCAACATTATGTTTATGGAGTTCACCATTATCAAGATCAAATGTTTCAAGATCAAATCTTTTTCCTCAGCTACAAACCATTATTTTGTTTGTTTTGTGGTACTAGAGGTTGAACCTATGGCCTTTGCACTGAGCTACATCCTCAGTTCCCCGACCCTTAGGCCTCTTTTTTTGTCGGGGATGGGGCTGAGACAGGGTCTCCCTCTGTAGTTCAGACTGGCCTTGACTTACTTATGTAGCTCACACTGGCCTGAAACTCATGGTGATCTTCCTGCCTCAGCCTCCCGAATGCTGGGATTACAAGTGTGCACCACCATGACTGGCCTCTTTTTCTTTTGTAAGACAGAGTCTCCCTAAGTCATTAAGTTGTCCAGGCTGGGCTGGAATTTGGCAATCCTCCTACCTCAACCTACCTGAGTGCTGGGATTATAGAGATGCACCACCCTGCCCATCTATTTCTTATTCTGCCTCTTCCTATATCCTACATTTCCTACTTGCGAAGCAGTATAGTGAGACATGTCCTTAGGATGCATTTTTTTAGTAGTTTTAAATTTTTGTGTTCCAAGATAATTTGTTCATCATCTGATAATGATGCTTGTATTAACTAGCATTCTCTGATCACTTTACCTATGTAGGTTTGCGGTAAGCATTTTTCATGTCTTACCAGTTAATCTTCATAATAATCCTAAAAGATAGCAACTATCATTCTTCTCATTTTTCAGATAAGGAAACTCAGGTTTAGAAATGTCAAATAATTTGCCCAAGTTGACAGAACTAGTGGGTAAATAAGCTCTATTTTGGCACCAAAGCTTTAATCCTTATCCCTTACCTATTGCCACACCCAGGCACAATCCACAGGGCCAATACCAGCGCTTATATTTTCTATATGGTTGGGCTTCTGCCCCTAGCTGCTTCTTCCTTTAGTGTCCATATTTTTTTTCTAAATCAATTTTAGTATATGTGCTGCTGAAGTGAGCACATTTTTTTCTAAATCAAAAGTTAAAGCATGTGGTCTTACAATTTGGAGTAACTGAACCCCAGAAACATCAAAGACCTGTGGTTGTTGGTCTTTACCTTACTCCCCTAGACCTAATCACCTAGAACAAGCCCTATTCAGATTGTTCTCAGCTTCTTTTGCGGCCAGGCCTAGCTCTTAGTATTACAGAGCTAAATATTTCCCAAATAGAGGAGGCTGCCACTCCAAAGCCTCACAGCCTCTTAGACGCAAAGACCTCAATTATTGTTATCCTTCTGAAAAATTCTTCCCTCAAAAGAAAAAGATGAAAGAAGTTGACTTATTTCTTCTGTCTTCATCTTCTTTCCTCCTCCTCTTCCTTCTCTTTCTTAAATAGGATCCCTTAAATATCCCTTTGAAATATCCCACTCTAAAAGTCCTTGGTCTCTACTAGGGAAACAAACAGGTGGAGGAAAAAGAAAAGTGTAGCTGTTCTCTTAAGGGAGAGGTGTTTGCCTCTTCTTTCTAAAATGTCTCCCTTCAAAAGTTTATTGCAGTTTGTACTATAAGGTCCTCTCAACAAAAAGGTGGCACAAGTCCTGAAGCTCATATCCAGAAATAATCTGCAAATTCATTCATTCAAGATAGTTATTGCACACTTATTATGCAGTAGGCTCTCAACACTCAGTATTACTCCTGCCTTCCATCTTTGTGCATGGTCAAGAATACTGAAAAGTAGTAAGCAAGGAAGACAGGATATTGCCAGGCTTAGTGGCTCACACCTGTAATTCCAAAACTCAGGAAGCTAAGGCAGGAGGATCATTCTGAGTTCAAAACCAGCCTGGGCTACAGAATGAGTTCAAGATCAGCCTGAACTACACAGCAAGAAGCAAGACCCTCAAAAAAAAAAAAAAAAAAAAACCAAAAAGAAAAAGAAAGAAAGACAGGCTCTCATTAGACAAGAGGAAAGAAACTACAGGGAGGAGGTGGTGGTGTAAGGGCAGGTAATAGGATGGATATAAGTCAAATATACACATTGAAACCTCCCCCTCCAAGTGGGAAAGGGGTGGGGGAGGTAAGGAAAATTATGGGGTTTGAAAATGATCAAAGTATGTTATGTGTACATGCAAATCTGTAGAAACAAAAACTGTTAATCTGTGTAACCAATAAAAAAAGAGTGGGGAAAAAAAGACAGGATCTTCCTCCAAGTTGTGAAGGGAAGGGGGAACCAAAAGGATAGTTATCAAAAAAGCAAAAATATCAGATAGGTAAAAGTGGTACAAAGAATAAAAGGAAATGATTGAGAGAATCTGACAAGGTATTTAGATTAAATGGTTACTAAAGGCCTCCTTGATGGGGCTGGGGCTATAGCTCATTTGTAAAGTACCATTAAGCAATTGCAAGGCCCTGGGTTCAGTCCTACATACATCGTATACACACACACACACACACACACACACACACACACACACACAGAAAAACTAGGAGGTTTCCCTGATGAAGGGACACCTGAACTAAAATGGAGCCGTCCATGTAAAGACTCGGCACAGCGATGACTACTGTGAAGATCCTAAGAAAAGTTGGCAGCTTTTTCGGTAGTCACATATTAGGCTTTGCAAGTCACATAAAGTCTCTTGTTACAAATTCTTCTTTTTCGTTCTTATTGTTTGTATCTTATAACCTTTAAAAGTGTAAAAATCAGCCAGGTGTGTTGGCATACAACTATAATCCCAGCACCTGGGAGGCTGTGGCAGGGGGATCACCATAAGTTCACGGCCAGCCTGGGCTACATAGCAAGACCCTGTCTCAAAATTAAGAGTAAAAATCATTCTTACTTCCCTGGGCTATAAAAATAAGCCATTGGCAAAATTTGGTCCCTGGCTTAACTTTCTTACCCTTTTTTTAAATAGAAAAATCTAATATACTCCAGTAGCAAGAAAGGAGTAAAGCAATATAAAATGAGACTGGAGACATATCATGTTGGGAAACATTTTAAGTTATTCATATTTTGGATTTTTCCTCCTAAGTGGGATGGGAATGCCCTGGAGAGTTTTAAGCAGAGCGATTGTATGACCTGACTTATGCTTTAAAAAGATGTGCATGGTTCTCCGTGAAGAACAGACTATGGTGGGGTTAAGAGTTGAAACAGACAATGTAGATTACAAAGCTGGCTATTACATAATCCACACAGAACAAAGGTGGAAGTAGAAAAGGACAGAATTCAACAGAAAGTGAACACCTTTCGTGAAAACTATGTTTATTGTTGATGAACAAAATAAAGAATTCTTAAAATTTTACTTTAAGCTTAGGTTGAATTATAAGTCGTACTAAGTTTGGATCATGGGAAAAATTTGGTTAGTTGACTAGCAATATTTTGATATGCTAGATTTATAAGTACTTAACTTTCAGAAAGATGATTTTTCCCTCCCCTTCCTAGTAAAATGATTCACAGTTTTTCTACTGGTTATTATCCCCCTTTCACCTAAATGTACAAGAAAATGTACTCAAAATGTTCCTCTAATTTCCAAACATAATACAGGCAACCAAAAAATAACTGCTCTTTTAAGATCTGAGAATTTGGGCCAGCTGGAATAGTAAGACCCTAAGAAAAAAAAACCTGAGAAACTTCCAACTTCCCTTGGCAACACGACCTTCTCTCTCAAAATTTTCTGCATGAGAAAGTTGTAAAAGTAGGTGGGTCTGATACTGTTCAAATTCATTTTCTTGTTTTAGATTTGATAAAAAAATATTGCCAAGGGCTTTGGGGTGTTTGTTTGTTTTATTTTGTCTTGTTTTGTCTTGTTTTGTTTTGTTTTTGAAACAGGGTCTCACTAGGTAGCCCAGGCTGAACTCAAACTCAAACAATCCTCTTGCCTCAGCCTCCTGAGAGCAGGGATAACAAGTGTGCACCACCATGCCTGGCTGCCAAGAGTTTCTGAAAGTTCACCAAATGAACATTGAGTTTGGGTAATTTCGGTACATTTGTTAAGATTTTTCTTAAGCTTAAAAACAAGAAACAGTTATGTTTCTCACTGCTGAGACAAGGTTTATTTAGCTCAGAGTTTGTACGGGTTTCAGTCCATAATCGGCTGGCTCCAAGGGAGGGTGGCATTGCAGATGAGAAACAGTTCATTGAGGGCAGAATGTATCAAAACAAGCAAGTAGCTAGAAGGTAGCAAAACAACAAGGGAACCACAGCTCTTTCTGTCCTTTGTATCTTATCCAGGCTACCTCCCCCTAGGGGGGATAGCCCTCACACCCTTAATCCTAGTGCCCTTAATCCTAGCATTGCACCATGAAACAATCCCAGCTTCACACACTCTACATTCAGCCACCTCTGGAAAACCCCCACCTATGACCACATAAGGCTTTGTGGGGGACATCTGAACACACAAGCCATAACACAAGCAAATAAAACATGTAAAGAAGTTCTAGGGCTGGGATGTAGCTCAGTGGTAGAGTGCTTGCCTAGCATGCATGAGGCTCTGGGTTCCACCCCTAGCACAATAATAAAAAAGAAGGGGAAGGGGAAGAAGAAGAAGAGGAGAAGGAAAAGAAAGAGAAGTTGAAGAGGAGGAGGAGGAAGAGGGCAAGAAGAGGGAAAAGAGAAAGCAGAGGAGAAGGAAGAATAGGAAGATGAGATAGAGAGGGAGGAGAAGAGGAAGGGGAGGAGAAAGAGGAAGAAGTTGTTGTGGAAGCTGTTCCACAACCATTAGGGGTAGAATGGTTTATTCGAGAATATCATAGATTGAGTTCCTAGGAAACACTCTGAGACCAGGATTTGCATGGAAGTGATTTATTGGGAAGGGTACAATTGATGAAATAAAGAAGTTAGACATAGTCAGTGGAAGTCACTGACATCTAGTGTAGTTTCAAGCCTTCAGTTGATTCTGTGATGAGTTCAGGAGCTACAGTGGTCTCTAACTTTGTTCTCCAAAGAGGCAAGGCTACTAGGTCTTTGTACCCTGAATCAGTCTGGTAGCCTAATCTTGGAAGAGACAGTCCACCATAGCCAATGGCAATGCCCAGGAGAACAAGGGTGTGTGGAGACACAGGACTGAGGGTATAGTACCAAAAAATGAAAACAGCTTTATGCCATCAACATATAGAATTTCTAGCACTTGGAGATGGGTACACCAGCCATGAAGAGATATAAATTGGAGCACCACAGTATTCACTACAGAGGACTACGGAGGTATTCTTAAATCAGTGTTACTGTTTAATGTTCATCACGGTATATAGTATTTACATAGGCATTTTACCATATAATTTTTATTGATAGTACGGTAATTTTGGTTTTTGTTTTTTTATTAGTATGTGTGTACAATACATTCATTGTGGGGAGTTGATACATATACATAATACATCTTAATTCTTTTTTCATCCCTTTCCCTTTGCTCCCTTTAAAATAGTAATTTTTTAAAAATCATTTTTAGACAAGGTTTCGCTATACAGTTCACACTGGCCCTGAACTCACTCTGCAGCCCAGGCTGACCTTGAACTCACAGCCATCTTCCTGTCTCAGACTCCTGAGTGCTGGCATTACAGGTGTGAGCCACCACATCTACCTAAAATAGTAATTTTGAGTATACTATATTAAAATACTAATATATGGGGCTGGAAATGTAGCTCAGTGGTAGAGCATTTGTCTAGCATGTCCAAGCCCCTGGGTTGTCTGATCCCCAGGGATTGAAAACAAAATAATTTTAATTTTTACCATGGGATATATTATTTTACCACAGGTTTGCAGTTTTTTGTTTGTTTTTTGGGGTCTCACTATTTAGTTCAGGCTGGCCTTGAACTTACTATGTAGCCCAGGCTGGTCTCAAACTCGCAGCAGTCCTCCCGCCTTAGCATTCCAAGGGCTGAGATTACAGGTGTGCACCATCACAACAGGTGTTTATAGAATTTTCTTTTTAAAAGTAGAATTTTCACGTTCTAATATTTTGAAACATCCTTGTTTTAAATACTGCTGGAAAAGAAACTTTCATGCCATTTCAACTTTTATTCAGCAGATGATTAAACTTGAGTCCTTTTTCTTCCTATTTTTGTTATTATTTTCTTCTTTTGCTTTGATTTGTTTTAACAGACAGGGTCTCACTTTGTTGCCCAGGCTGGTCTCAAATTTCTGGGCTCAGAGATCTTCCTGCCACATCCTCCTGCTCAGCTTGAGTCATTTTTTTTTTTACTCTCCTTCCTTTCTCATCAACTCCTATGCATTCTTCTGCATAGGAAATTGACAGAAATGGACTCATTTACCTTTTCTAATACTGTCACGAATTCCAAGATCCACCTCCATCTTCTCAAACCTTAATGTTCCCTGTTTCCAGTTTGTTATTAGGGGTGGGAAAATGATGATGATAGCAGGCCTTGTATTAATTCCCCAAATGTTCAGTGAAAGCCTATGCAAAAAACTAGGGAAATAACATTAAGAAGACATAACTTCCACCATGTAAATAAATAGTAAGTAAAGATTTACCCCTCATTCTCTTAGGAACATTAATTTCTAGTGAGACTTTAAATAATGCTATGATAAAGAATCTCATGACAACTGTGATAAAAATGCTAAGAAAATATACCAGACATAGGAAGCTATGTGATAGTGGGACTTGATTTAGAAGGTAAAGGAGTGGTTTTTTTTTCCCTTTTTTCCTCTTTTTTTTTTTTTGAGAAATCTTAAAGAACAAAATGATTTAACAAAAGGATAAATTGTAAAGGAAATATGTTCCATGCAAAGGGAATACTATCATGCCCAGACCATATTTTACTTAAAAAATTTTTTCATTTTGAGTTTCAGAATTACAAAAATATTCTCCATTTTCAACCATATTCTCCAAATGTTAAAATCTTATATGAGTACATATATATGACTATATATATATCAAAGTCAAGAAATTAACAATGATTCAATATTATCATCTGATTTATGGATCTTATTTTACCAAGTAACCCACTAATGTCCTTCCAAGTATCCAATCCAGGATCAGGATCTTATATTACATTCAGTTGTGAAGTTTCTTTAGTCTCCTTTAATTTGGGACAGTTTCTCAGTCCTTTCATTATCTTGTCTTTCATTACCTTGACACTTCTTTGTTTTTTTGCTTGTTTGTTTGTTTTGAGATTTGTTTTGAGATAGTGTCTTACTATGTAGTCCAGGCCAGTCTTGAATTCATGGTGATCCTCCTGCCTCATCCTCCCAGGAGGATTACAAGTGTACACCACTGCACCTGAGTCAACCTTGACAATTTTGAAAAGCACTAGCTAATATTTGATGGCATATCCCTCAATTTTGGTTTTTTTGATTTTTCATGATCAAATTCAGGTCAAACATTTTGTCAAAAATACTATAGAAGTAACAAATCCTTTTTTAATGTATCAGAAGGCATGTGATGTGGATCTAACTTTGATTACTTTGTTAAGAGAATGTCTTCCAGACTTGTCAACCATAAAACAACTACTTTCTTCCTTTCTTTTCTTCTTTCTTCCTTTGTTTTTCTTTTTCTTTTTTGAGACAGGGTCTTATTTTATAGTTCATACTGGCCTCAAACTCGAAGCAGTCTCTTGCCTTATCCTCCTGAGTGCAGGGATTATAGGTGTGCGCCATTACACCAGGGTAAAACAGCTACTGTTTTTTCCCTTTTTACTTAAAAATCTTTGGAAAAATATTTCATAATTGTAAGTATTCTGTTTCTTAACATTCACCAACTAATTTTAGCATACTTTAATGATTCTTATTTGTACTATTATTCTTGCATTTGCAAATGGTGGTTTTTTATTTTTATCAGCACTTCTACATTAGTTGAAATACTATAAGAAAGAATTTTTCCTTCTCCCCTGACTTATTTATTTTTATCAGTAAAATATATATATCCACCAAGATTCATGGGGCCGGGGATGTAGCTCAGCGGCACAGTGCCTGCCCAGCAAGCGGGAGATAGTGAGTTTCAATCCTGGTATCAAATAATAATAATAATAATAATAATAATAATAATAATAATAATAATAATAATAACTATTTTTATCAGTATAGACTCATGGATTCATATTTATCCTATAGGTTATAATCCATTACAGTTATTCTTTTCTTCAAATGTCACCAACTCAGCCACTGAAGTGCCTTCAAGTTGGCCTGTGGATCCTTTTGACACAGCCCCATCAGTTTTTGAACACTTCCCTTTCTGGAACCATTGATATTAGGTACTGTTCCTACCATAGAGAATCTTCAAATCTACCAAAGAATGCTGTTTCCCTTTATTGAAAATATCACTAAGTGTATTCATTGGTTCTATCCTGTCATTGTATAACACCCTCTCAAGAGCTAGAGCTAGAAAGTATATCTATGCACAAATCTGTGTATCTATACATCTGTATCTACCATGAGTTTTTGCTGATAGCTCCAACCAAGCCAACATCTGTTATAGTCAAGGTTTGCAAGGAAAACAATTTAATACAGGACACATAATTTATAGGATTATTTTATAGTAGCCACCCAAAGAGTCAAATACAAAAGAATGCAGGAAATCTGTCCACACACTAGAGACCCGAAGAATCCAACTGAGGGCCCCCATCCCACACCAGTGTCCTGCATGAGTCCAGCTAAAGACCTAGAGCTCATGACAATGCCCCCATGAGACCATCTGGAGGCCTAGAGCCCATGATAATGTCTCATGCAAATCTGTTTCATGGATCTGTGCTGGGAAGGCCCACAGGTCAGTGTGGGAAGCTAGAAAGTCTGTACCAGTGGGATGAAGGATGTATTGGACTGAAGTATTTGAAGCAACACTCAAAGTGAAGTATTTGAAGTAACACTCAAAGTAAGGACCAAGCTCCCCCAAAATGAACCATAGCCATCCTCAGCAACAACAAGGTCCCGAGCTCCTCCGATGATGAGAACAGCCACATTCATATCAGGAAAACCAGCATAACATGCTTCTCCAGGAGATTCAACATCGCCATCACCTCTTTTCCCCCAGTTCTCTTTTTTATGCTATTGACAACAATCCTCAGGTGGGCCCTCTATACCCTGTACCACACTGATTCAGTTCAGCTGGGTGTTACAAGTCGACCACCAGTTGTCAATATACCACAACATCATATGGTTCACTCTAGCTTTCGAAAGTCTCTTCCTCCATTTCCATCTCTGTCTCCATCTCTTACCTCCATCTCCATCTGTATCTCTTTCTCTCTTTCTCTGAAGTGCTGGAGATTAAACCCAGGGCCTCATACATGCTAGACAAACACTCTCTAACTGAACTATATATCCAGCCCTCTCTCCTTTTATGATGTTTTTAATTCACCAACTTTTTACTGAACATCCCCCCATGGGCCAGACTCTGGGGTAGGCACTGGGGATACAGTAGCAAACAAAACTGGTATGGTTTCATCCCTGTTTTCATGAAGCTTATTCTAGCAGCCTATTCTACAAGACATCAATTTATAGATTATTGTCCCATTCTCCAAAAGTATTATGCTTTGTACTGGTTCACTAGGATTTTAAAAGGTCACACAAAGATTTTAAGCAGGTAAATAACACAGTAAGTTCTACATTTCTTAAAAGATCATTCTACTAAGGAGTCAAAGAAATGAAGAGTGGACTAAAGTGCTAGGGTTGTAGCTCAGTGGTACAGTGTTTACTTGACACGAAATCATCAGTACTTGGTGGGGGGAGAGGGAGGGAACAGGAAGAAAGAGTGAACTGGAGAGGCCAACTGCCAAATTGGAGGGAACAAAAATGAATGTGGGGAGATTAACTATGAGACTAATAAGTAGTCCAAAGTAAGAGACAGTCAACTGGACTAGGGTGAAGGCAGGGGAAATGGAATAACAGGTGATGTATATTTAAGAGCTAAATAGGACAGACTTAGTGATTGTCTTGTGGGTTGGGGTATGGGGTAGGTAAGAAAACTGACCCAAGGAGGACCCTAGGTTTTCTGGAGTAGTTAAATATATTGACTCAGATTTCTGTGTATTGTAAACATGTGACTACATATTTGTCTCTTCCATTAAAAGGCAAACAATCTCATAACAAGAGCAACATATTATTTATATTTTTTTCTAATGCTAGAAATCAAACTCAGGACCTTGCATACTCTAGGCAAGTGCTCTACCACTGAGCTATATCCCCAGCCATATATATAATATATGGAGTATTCATTGTATTCATATCTTTGTATGTCTACTTTGTAAAGTCTGGTAATGGAGGAGCTTGAGAATGATGAATAAATGATTAATTATGGGTAATTGTCTTCAGACTTACTGAGTTTTCAGCTGGAGGGCCCCAAATTATATAAAATACTTTCATAAATGTGTAAAACTCCCTAAGTAAAGGAAAACTACTGATGCTAAATAATCTCCCCAAAAGACGTGTCCTGGTCTTTCAGTTCATTATGTATATTTTTCTCTTATCAATTCATTTATCTAGCCCAAGATTTTAAACTTAGAAGTTACAAAAATAAAGATAAACATTTGACTGCAATAATAAAATGTCACTTTAATATCTATCAGATTACCAAAATTCACATACACTGTTTCTCTCATGAAGTAAGACATGTCTAGACACAAATGTCAGCTATGCCATTTATTGGCTATGATTTCATTTTTCCAATCTTCACACTTAGGAAATGGAAGACAGATTCCATTACCTGCTACAGTTGTTAGGATTAGATACAATGTGCATAAAAGGCCCAGCACCTGCCCATTGTACATGTTTAATAAGTAAATACCAACAAGTGCCTCTGAGGGCAGTTTTTTTTTTTTCCAAATTAAAACCTTCTCCCAGTTACAGCATTTCACAAAGTGCTGCACACATGGCCTATATTTTTATATTTCATTTTTCTAAACAGTATCTAAAATAGGTATTTAATAAACATTTGGATATTTTGTCTTGATTTTGAGTCAGACAACTCTCTCTCAGACTACTCTCTGTGTAGTTTAGGCTGGTCTAGAATTCACTATGTAGCCCAGGCTAGCCTCAAACTCACAGTGATCCTCTTGCCTCGGCCTCCAAGTGCTGGGATTTCAGGTGTGCATCCATGCGCCACCATGCCTGGGAATTAACACTTGATTTAATGGAAATTTTGTGAAATCTATCCTGCAAGAGGTCATGACTTCAGTGAATAATTCACTGGATAAAATCACTGACAGCTGTGTTGCAATGCACTAGAAGCAGGCTACATGAACGAGAGAAGTGCTCACTGCAGTCTCATAAAGGAGGGCTCTATTGCTGGACATGAGAAATTGAGGCCAATGGTTCTACAGGAAATAAGAGTGGCAAGAAATTCAGGCCAGAATTTGTGGTTTGGAGAGTCATGACAATGTTCCAGAAGATGACCTAACTGTATTTGAATAAACATAGATTTTTATACATAAATGAGTGTATATTGTTGTACATGAAAAAAATAAGACATCTCGCAAAAATAAGCCCTATTGCGTGTTTTGAGCAAAGTTTAATATTGTGTAAGACTCAGTCTTATTTTGGGGGAAATACAGTTATGTATGTAGTTCAGGCTGGCCTTGAACTTGCAGCCATCATCCTGCATCAGCCTCTCAAGTGCTGGGATTATACCCATGTGCCACCACACTCAGGAAAAATATTAAGTCTTCTGATGAACATGTGACTCCAGTCATTTAAGACTTTCATTTCTTACAACATTTTCTAGCTTCTAGATATGTTATGTATTTCTTTTAAATTTGTGCCTTAATATTTTATTCTTTTTGATGTTTTTATAAATAAAAGTGCTATTTTTTACTTCATTTCCAGATTGTACATTGTTAGTGTACAGAAATACAATAGACTTCTGCATTTTGATCTTATACCCTTAAACATTGCTTAATAGTTATTAGAACTTTTTGTTTTGTGCTTCCTTGGAATTGCCTAAATATATGACCACTTAATTTGCAAATATAGGGCAGTTTTTTTTGTTTTGGCAAAAACAAAAAAACTGCCAATATGAATGCCTTTTATTTCTCTTCTTATATAATTGTCCTGGTTAGAGCCTCCAGTATAATGTTTTTTTCTGGTACTGGGGATTGGCTCTAGAGCCTTCCTACCAAGCTAGATTCCCCAGCCATTTATTTATTTATTTATTTAATCATGAGACAGGGTCTGACTTACTAAGTGATGAAATTTTCCAGGCTGGGCTGGAATTTGTGATCTTCCTGCCTCAGCTTCCCTGCAGTGCTGTGACTACAGGCATACCCCATCATGCCTGGCTTCTAGCATAGTGTTGAATTGAGGTTGAACTGAGGGTCAGGTATTATGGCTGATCCTAGCAGGGAAAGTATTCAATCTTTTACCATTAGGTATGAGGTTGGGAATAGGTTGTTTTTGTGTTTGGTAATAGAATTCAAACTCAGGGTGCTCCACCACTGAGCTATCTCCCTGGCACCACCCCACCTTGCTAACTTGTTCAGGATTGCCTTGAAGCTTTCAGTCCTCCTGCCTCAAGCTTCAGAATAGCTGGAATTACAGATAAGTGCCACCACATCCAACTATTACTTTTTGTACATACATTTATCAGGTTAAATAAAAACCCTTCTATTCCTAGTTGAGTGTCTCTTTTTCTCTTTTATAAGTAAGCTGGGATGGGAAAGAAGAGATTAATAGACTTGGTTTTGGCTTCACAAAGTACAAAATGTTTAGTAGTCATTTTCTGAAACACTCCCAAAATTTTGCCTGATTTTTCTCATTTTTCAGCAGAGTGTCTTGCTATTTGTTTGGGTTCTGGGTAGCATACAATAGCTACATGGCTGTTCTTTCCACTTTCACTCTTCTTGCACAGTGTACCAGTGCATGTCTATTTTTTTTTTTCTGGTTCTTTTCTGGTACCGGGAATCGAACTCACAACCTTGCGCTTGCCAGGCAGGCGCTGTGCTGCGGAGCTAAATCCCCAGCCCCCAGTGCATGTCTATTGCAGCACTTCACATTTCAGGCTCATTGCCACCTTTATTCTTTCCAACAGAAGAGCTATCTGCCATTTTGAGTGGGGGCCAGTTTCTGTGAAGGCTTGTGATCAACAGAGGTTTTGCAGAAATAGCAAACTTTGAAAGTCAAGTTCTAAGAGCACCAGATATTATTTGGAGTCAAGAAGTTTCTCAAGGGAGAAACAAAAACAAAAACAAGCAAATGTACTACATAAAAACAAAAGCTAGGGGCTGAGAAGATACCTCAGTAGTAGGGCATATGTTAGGCCCTGGGCTCAATCCCCAGCATCAAACAAAACAGACGAAAGATTTCAAGTTTAAAAAATCCCTAACCTATAGATATATAGGCTAAGGATAATGAGCAGCTTTTCATCGCCTACTTTGTATATCATTAGAGAAATGTCTATTTAGATCATTCATCCAGTTTTAAATTAGGTTGTTTTTATTACTGATGTTAAATACAGGTCCCTTTTCAAATACTGAATTTCCAAAATTTTCTCCCATTCTTGAGGTTACTTTTCTCTCTCTCTCCTTCTGTCTTTTGAGACAGGGTCTCACTATATGGCCTACAGTGGCCTCATACTCATGACCATACCTCACTCTTCCCAGTGCTTAGGTTATAGGCCCGTGCCACAACACCAGGCATGTATTTTTCTTTTATATATATTTTTTCATATGTACCTATATTTTTTTGAGACAGGGTCTCACTATATAGTTAGGCTGGCCTTGAACTCACTATGGAGCCCAGGCTGGCCTTGAACTCAAGGCAATCTTTCTGCCTCAGCCTTCTGAGTGCTGGTATTATAGGTGTGCGCCACTATATCCCACCAGACATTTTTTTCCTCTGCTTTTCTTTTCTTTTTTGGCAGCACTGGGATGAAACCTGGGGCCTCACAAATGCTAGGCAATCTCCAGCTCCTTTCATTATAATTTTTAAGATTTTGAATCAGGATCTCACTAAACTGTCCAGGCTGATCTCAAACTTTTAATCCTCCTGCCTCAGGCTCCCAAAGTAGCTACGATTATAGACACGTACCACTGCACCCAGTTGGAAAATAAGTCTTCATACATATATTCTGTCATAAAATTTACACCCCAGGAATAAGCTACAGAAAGAGAGATATGACATTTTATTCTGTGATTTTTTTTCACACCTTGGCACACTACTACATATTCCAGGACCCATAACCTAGAAAAAGAATTTAAGCAAGGATAATGAATGTAACAAGACTTCTACCATATTTATGATAAGAACACAATTTGGTCAATGAAAATCACTTATTTTCTGTAAATATCTATCCATTAGAGTATATGTATGTAGACAGGAGTCTATTCTATGGGATATAAATGAAGATAAATGGAGTTTAGACTGTCCTTTGTAAGTGATTAGAGAATACTCTGACCAGAATTAAGAAAAGAATTCAGTCAAAGTAATCCTATAGCTGCTAATCCCCCAAATATATACCAGGGATCAAATTTTCCCATTAATGTTCTTAGCATATCTAAGGACCATCAGAAACTAGTAATGGTATTAAAGCAAACTTCTGAAAATGCTTAGAGACCATGGCCAAGTTATTGAGACCTAGTTCATCTGTTCAATCCTAATTCATCTGTTTCAAATCCACTTTCATACCACTTCACTGAAGAAGTTTTCATAATAATAATTAAGAGCTAAACCACCTGAACTCAACCCTATGCCTGTCACTTAATCTTCTCAGGTACCCTGTAATGCAAATTTTATAAATCTCCCCTTGGAGATGAGGAAGATGGCTTAAAGAGACCATGTAACCTGCCTAAAGTTACTAATCTGAGCAACAACACCAAGACTCAAACCTATGCCTAAATTAAAGGTCTCAACCACTGCATTATCTTTGCAGGGATTCTCTTAACATTAGTCTAATAATCACTTAGGAACCTTGTTAAAAAGACACTAATTAGGAACCTCTACAGGGTACACAATCAGGATTTCCAGGACTTTCTCAGATTCATAGCAGATTTAGGAACCGCTACAAGTACACAGTGGAATCTGTTTCTTATGCCTAACCCCACCTCCAACTCCCTAGCAGTTTCCATCTCTCCTAAGATATGGGCAAAATTCATTAAATTGGCCTACAAAGCTCTTTTCTTCACAGTCTGTGACTCATTGATCTTTTTTGGTTTCATGTTGCCCTAAGATCCCTTCTTTGTTAGTTTGTCAGTTTCATCATATGGCCTTCCTTTATAGGGTAATTTGTACATGGTGTTCTTTGCCCTGGGATGTTCTCCCCCTCCCCCAGCCCCACCCCCGCTTTCTCTGCTTTCTCTCATCAACACCTGCTCTTTTTCAAGTCTTAATATACTAGACGCTTCCTCAGAGAAACTTGTGTTGACTTCCCTATGTCGAGTGCCTAATTGTAATTTCTCATAACACTATGTATCACATTTGCAACTTAATAAATTCTCTCTCCCACTATGTAAACTGTAAACTTTACAAAGATCAGTTACACTTGGTTTTGCTCATCGTTGTTATCTATGGTACTTTACATGAATTAATAGATTGAATGAATTAATAGATTCAAGGCCTTTTAATTATTTCTTAATCAACCATATTTTCCACTTACATAACAGAGACCTACAGTTTGAATTACAGAACTTAACTCCTCTCATTACTTTTTTAAAATCTTATCCAGAGCCAAGATCTTTTCTACTTCTTCACCTATGTAAATCTTTCTCTGGCTACAAGGTAAAGCCCATTTCCCCTTTCACAAAGTTCTCTTTAATATTCTAGCCCACAGCTGTCTCTTCTGAATTTCCCTATCGTTTGTATTTTTATGCCATTCATTTGGCTCTTTTTCATATGCTGCCATGTTATCATTGCATAATATTTCATATATAAGTACCTTGTTTTATTTTTCTAAATACAAACATTTTAGGGCTCTTAAGGGAGCTTATGGTTTATTTGCTACTAGAGCACCCACGCACATAATAAGTTCCCTAAAACATGTGCTGATGGAATTAATGAAGAATTTTTTGTAGCTTGCTTTGAAGATTCAGCCTATGGTTTGTTTGTTTGTTTTGGTTTTTCTCCGGTACCAGGAACCGAACTCACGACCTTGCGCTTGCCAGGCAGGCGCTTTTGCCGCTGAGCTAAATCCCTAGCCCCCAGCCTATGGTTTATCACCAAATAATCAACAGTTCTCTTCAGAGGGTACCTTACTATGTTATATTATTTCTCTATATTCTTTAGGGAATATCTCCAGGGCCCCTGTTGGTAGACAGTTGAAAACAAGTTATTTTAAATTTCCTAATATATTTACAACAGTTCATAGTCAGGTATTTCTAAATCCATTACTGAATATGAAAACATTCCATAACTCTTTAGGATAAATCTACATTGTTAATCCTTGCTATTGTCCTCTGAAACTGAGACAATCTTTAAGTATTTTAGTACATTAGTTTCTATTAAAAATGTATCTCTTCTGGGTGTGGTGGAGCACGCCTATAATCCCAACACTCCGGAGGCTGAAATAGGAGGACAGACGGAGTTCGAGGCCAGCCAATAGTACATATTAAGCACAAGGCAGCCTGAACTACATAGTGAGACCCTGTCTAGTAAGACCCTGTCTCTCTCTCGCTCTCTCTCTCTCTCTCTCT